>NC_142693.1:6982500-7325000 GCF_029641045.1 Salvia hispanica | reverse complement strand
TTTCACTTCTCATTTTGATGGATCTGTTAATTTGATAGTGCAATTAATATACGACCAAACTAGGTATATCAGTTTTCTTCCTTCTTTCCTGTTCTTGTTGTGGCTAGTACTATAAAACTCTATCTCTCTCATTAATTCATTATGGTTTTTCCATTTTTTTGTAACTGGGAGATGGGGGGCCTGAGCTTAAATGTGTTGAACCTTTGAAATATGTGCATGAACACTGTTATCTCAGCCAAAAATCATGTGAGGTTGAAAATAAACACTGACAAGTTGCAAAGGTAATACTAGTTGTTTCAGTATATGTTTCTATCTGTTCAACTGCAAAATGTAAAGATCCACTGCTCTTACTGCATGAAAACTCCTGATTAATTAATGTCTGCTCATCCAATTAATTCAAGAAATCGAGAAACGAATAAATTTTCTACAACGTTTAGAGTTGGTTTTTCTTTTTAGGCAGTCTTGAAATATTTCATAAACATACCACAATTTGTTTATTTGTCTAGCAAGTTAAATAATTAACTTTGGTATTTCACTTCATTTTTAGAGCAATATATTATCTCGAATTCTTGTTTTTATTTTCCCAGCTTATTATTTGAATGTCCTCCTATGTTTGTATATATGTATATCCATACTAGAAATATGAAATAACTTTCCAGATTTGCAACTTGCAATCACATTTCTCTTTTTAGGATTTCAAATTTGCATTTTTCAATTTTGGATATGACAAATCGAACTCACTAATTTGGCTGGCTAGGTTTGATCAATTGTTTGGTTAGTAGTACTCTCTCTGTTTCATAGCAGTGGATTGCGTTTCTTTTCGGCATGCGATTTAATAAAAATTGTGTAAAGTGAGTTAAATAAAGGAAGTATAAATAAGAAATGAAAAAAGTTGAGATATGAAAAGAATAAAGTAAGAGCGAAGTAGTGTGTTGATTTTTTCTAGAAAAGGAAATTACTTCACTATAATAGAACGTATCAAAATGGCAAATGGGTCCACTACTATGGGAGTAGTAAGTTTCTTGATTCTCCAATGTGGCTTATTGCCATTGTATCTTTGGATTTAGGGCTGTGTAATATGATTCATTTTATCCTAAATCAGATAGAGAAAAGAAAGGAAGGAATTAGAATCATAGCTAGGTCAAAGTGGATGAGCTCATATTTAATTTCCCCTTCTAGGTTAATGCCCCAATTCTAAATTGACAATTAATAGAGCCATAATTTGTAACAGAGGATTCCAACTACAAACTAATGTAACTCCCTTGATCAGATGCACATGTGGGGCCACGGATCTCAGTACAGAAAGGGTCCGGAGTCCCTACGAGGCACGCAGCCGACAGCAATGCTGCGGCTGCCGTGCTACTGCTGCACGGTGGGGTGCAAGCACAACGTGGAGCACCCCCGCGCGCGGCCCCTGAAGGACTTCCGGACCCTCCAAACGCACTACAAGCGGAAGCACGGGGCGAAGCCCTTCATGTGCCGGAAGTGCGCCAAGGCCTTCGCCGTGAAGGGCGACTGGCGCACGCACGAGAAGAACTGCGGCAAGATGTGGTACTGCTTCTGCGGCTCCGACTTCAAGCACAAGAGGTCGCTCAAGGATCACGTCAAGGCCTTCGGCCCCGGCCATGGCATTGCCGACGGCGAGGAGGATGACTCCACCTCCGAGATTGAGCAAGCTGGGGATGATCAATCTCCTCACAACACCCACTTTTAGTCTTTTACTATTAATTTTAGTTATTGTATGTTTAAAGGTTTTTTTTCGTTTGTTTAAATATGGAATGTGTTGTGTTTGGGAGGTGATAACAAGCTTGCACTATATATACAGTTAGTTGCTGCAAGATTTTTCATTCTTTATCTTTTAGTAATACTGTTAATCAGGCTCTTCCTCCTCTCTAATTGTAAATGGCATTCCTGTTTGTGTGGTGGTTGGTTTATTGTATCAGTGTTTTGAATATGGCCATAGATTTTCACTTTTTTGGTACTATCTGTGAGCACATTATAGCCCAACTCACAATTTAACTGCTATTTATTATAAAAAATAATTTTTAAAAATGAGTTAAATCTTTAAATGATACTCCCTCCGTCCCACAAAGATTGTCCCACTTTGACCGGGCACGGGTTTTAAGAAATGTAATGAAAAGTGAGTTGAAAAAGTTAATAGAATGTCGGTCCTACTTTTATATATTAGTTTTATAATAAATTGTGAGTAGGAATGGGTTAGTGGAATATAGGGTCCACTACCAAAAATGGTAAAATATGAAATTGGACAAACTTTGTGGACGAACGAAAATGGAAAAATGAGACAATCTTTGTGGGACGGAGGGAGTACTTCTCTTCGTCCCCAATACGTGTCTCACGTTGATTCAACACAAATTTTAAGAAATACTCCATAATACTTAAAAAGTAAATTGAAAAAATTATTAGCACGTGAGTCTACGTTTAGTTTGAAATAAATTAAGGTTTAATAACCAATTAATACAAATACTATAATTAAATAACCATTTATAAATTAACCCATTATTTTTGAAAGATTGTTTTTTCAAATTATATACTCTCTCCGTCCATTATTAGGAGTATCGGTTTATCATTTTAGTTCGTCTGCTATTATGAGTTTCAATTCACTTTAACTATATATAGTAGGTTGACTCAACTTTCCACTCACATTCTATTATTCTCTGCCTCTAAAAATAATAACTTTTGAAACAATACGGGTTTTAATGCAAAATTGGTATAGTAAGAGAGAGAGAGAGAAGTGTGTTTAGTGGAAACGGGTCTCATCTCATTGCAGAGAATGAAATTTCCTAGAATAGAAAGTTCTTATTTTTTAGAGGACGAACTAAAAATGAAAGACTTTTATTTTTATGGGACGGAGGGAGTATAAAATTAATGTATATAAAAAGGGGACATTCCAGTATTCCACTATCTTTTTCTACTCACTTTCCTTTATTGTACTATTTCTTAAAACCCTTTTTGAACTCAAATGGGGACTCCTAATGATAGATAAAGAGGGATTACTACATTTTTTTTTTTAAAAAAATTCCCTTTTTAGCCAATTATTTTTATTTATAATACTTTTATATTTTATTTAGTTAAAATTGTAAATTTTCAGGTTACATTAACATAAAAAAAAATATTTGAACAGTTAAGAACTTCCAATTATTAACCTTTGATTATTTTCATAGTATGAATTATTCACTTCATTGCGTGCGGTTGATTTTTTTAGAAAGAATTTAAGAAAATGATTTTATTAAGTTAATTGGAGTAGAAGATATAAAAAGAATAAAATAAGAGAAATAATATATTTTATTTTTAAATTAAAAATGGAAATCAATCCCTTATACTCTTCCCTAGAGATATTTCATTTTCTCCATTTGTTTTAAAAAGTTGATATTTCCCCCGTCTCAGACAATTCGATCCAGTATTTTATTTTAGGTCGTCCCACATAATTTTTCTCATTTCACTTTTACTATTTTTGGTAGTGGACCCCATATTCCACTAACTCATTCCTACTCATATTTTATTATAAAACTAATACTAAAATAGGATCCACATTCCACCAACTTTTTCAACTCACTTTCCATTAGATTTTTTAAAATCCGTGTCGGGTCAAAGTGTCCCAAATTATCTGGGACAGAAGGAGTATTAAATAGTTAAAATTAAGAGAGAGTAAAGTAAGAGAGAATAATGTATAGAAGAGTCTTATCTACAATATTCTCTCTCTTACTTTATTTTTTCTCCACTTTAACTATTTATAATTATTTTTCAAAAATTAGTGGGCAAAATGAAATGTACGAGGAACGGACGGAGTATTTACTTGCATGGACCAGTGACAGATTTAGCATAGGCCAAGCCGCCGCAGCTCTTGGTCGGTGCTGGACCACTAGTTCTTCCACCGGAAATTACAGAGGCTCTGGTGCGCTGCATCCAATTGGCGACTGTTGTATCTTGAGGAGTAGATGAATTGGGTTAATATGTTTGGTTTTTGGGCTGTAAAATGTTTAGTAAAATTTAAGTGCTCTATAGCCCAATAGCATTTTGTAGCCCTGTGGTTTGCCTTGAGTCACTCGCTAGTAATATTATTTGAATTTTGGTTTAGTGGCAAATTCCATTAAGGCATTAACTATCATTTAGAAGTAGAACTTTATATTTAATCAATCGTTGACCACTAATTAATTTAACTCTCTAACTCTAAACCGTCCATCTACTTCTTCTTTTTCAATTAATTTATCAAAAAATTTATATCAATTTCTAATTCCAATTCATGTAATAGTATCTAATCCAATCCCGTAAAAATATGTGCACTTTTTATTTTCGTTCGTCCCAAAAAAATATGTGAATTTAATTTTAAGTAAGTTATAGTATCAATTTAGTAATGTTTGTCTCACTATCTACTAATAATACTTTAACTATCAATATCATTCTCCTCCTTATTCTTACTTTACCATACTATTCTTTCCATCTCTCTTACTTTACCAATATTATCTTAATTCCCGTGTCATACCCATTATCCATATTTTTGGACAGAGAAAGTATTTTGTATTATGCGCTACGTATATGAATTTAATAATTCATATAATCAAGTGATGAAGTTATTATTTGTATTACTATTAGATAGCGTTTTATTTTTTTATATAAAAAAATTTATATTAATTGCTAATGTGACAGAGAAAATATTACTACGTTTCAACTTTGCAAATACATTATGTAAAATTGAATATTTTATAAGTAGTAGTATTATCTTTAAAAAAAATCAATCATGTCTCCGTCATGGACAACTAAAAAATGGAAATTATCAAAGTTTTTCATTCCCAAACTAAATTAAATCTATTTTTAACCATTGGAGCATCCCCATCCGTACTCTTACATAAGAGCATGGAAGTGGGCTCGAACCCACTTTTACTCCTTGTCCGTAGGCAAGAGCATAACACTCACATTCAAGCTCTTCCGCAATGACAAGCTCAAGAGACTCAGCATTCTATTATTCAATTTAAATGCTTCAATTACTAAAAACATTTCTACGATATAAAAATACATTAAAATATAAAAAATACATAATTAAAATCCTAGAAAATAAAAAAAATACATATATAAAATCCTACAAATTACAAATTACATAATTAAAGACTAAAAAATACTCCCCGTGGAAGACTAGTCCTCTATCCTCAATATTCTTCGGAGACCCCGTATCATTATCACATGTGTTGCAAGTTGGTCGGGAGTCATATTAGACCTATCGGCCGCATTGAGTTTACCCAAGAGGGTCCACAACGACAGAATAGATGAGAATTGTGTAGTGTGGTTGGAATTTTTTTGTGTTGAAGTGGAGGTATTTATAAATAAAAATGTGAATTTTGGGGAAAAAATTGAAAAATAAATTAAAAGTGTGTAGAAAACGGATACTCCCTCTATCCCACTTTAGGAGTCTCGGTTGAGTTCGGCACGAGTTTTAAGAAATATAAAGAAAATTGATGAAAAAAAATAGTGGAATGTGGGTCCTACTTTTATATATTAGTTTTATAATAAAATGTGATTAGTGGAAAAAAGGTGAGTGGAATGTGGGGCTTATAACCAATTATAGAATATTCTAACCGGGGCTCCTAAAGTAAGACATCCAAAAATGGTAAATCGGACTCCTAAAGTGTGATGGAGGGAGTATAATTTATTGGGAAGTGGAAAAATATTTTTTTTATTTAAAAATGATTTTTTTAATTAATTTCCAATTTTTTTTTTTAAAGAAAAAAACAAAATTGTCAACGGCTATGCCATTGGCCAATTGCAGTCCGCCACGTAAGTCTGCTCAGCGGCACAGACGTGCTCTTATTTAAGAGCACCATCCTGCCGCTCGCATGGACGGACAACGTGCAGCGGCGTCCGTCGGCCTTGCCGACCACCACTGCTGATGCTCTTAATGAACTACTACAAATGCCTTAATTCCTAAAACTTAAAATCATGTGAAACGAGCTGTTTGAATCCATTGACCGACAACATAAGATTGGCTAAGATTTAATCAAATTTTTTTATTAGGCGTTATCATCGTGTAATGATTTTTTAAAGAGAGTTGAAAACCGGACGACACGAGGCCAGCTATACTGGAGTCTGGACTGACAATAAAATTAGTTAATAACAAAATCCATCTCCATATGAATCACATTATTTCACTCAACCAAATTTGTTCCTAGTTCCTACCATCTCCATATGAATAATGACGGCTTTTGGTGCTGTGTTTTCTCTTATGAACACAATTAGCAATATTCTGAGTTGTTCTCGTTTTAGCCTTGTTGGTCGCTCTACACAACTCATACAGTTCGTGTACAGCGAGCTGGATCCATTACAGCAAATTCTTGAAAGATTGGACAAGACAAGTCCAAGCAGGAGCAGGAAGAAGGTGAACGCTTTGGATGGAAAAATCAAAGAGGCAGTATGGATATTTGAAGACGCATTGGAATCCCTTCTCACAAAACAGATTCGCTCACAATCACAAAGTCTTCCATTTCCAGAGATACTCTTTATTGATCTGCAGAGTCTGCAAAATGGTGTTGATTTCTTGATCCAGGCACTCCAGGGTGTGGTGAAGGCCTACATTTATGAAGTTGACAATATGCCTCAAGACCAACCTATTTCCTCATTCATTGGTTTCCGGGGAACCAACTCAAAGATGGTTGGATTATCTGACCAATTCCAACGAATCAAAACTGATCTTATCGTCGGCTTGAATCGTTTGTACGCAATTTATGGAACAGCCGGCATTGGGAAGACGACTCTAGCTATGCAAATTTATCAAGATCCAGATATTCAGAGCAAATTTGAGTGTCGGGCATGGGTCACCGTAGGCAGAGTACCTCAACCGTTCCATCAAATTTCACGAGGTATTATTGCTCAACTCTCTGGATTATCAACTCACACTGAAGGAGATGAAGAAATAGGTGACTCCTTGAAAAGAATATTACATGGCAAAAAATGCCTCGTTGTGTTGGATGATGTCTGGGAGATGCAAATAGAGGATTTCTTGAGACATTCCTCATCATACATGAAAATAGGATGTATTCATGTGTTGCTTACTGGTCGACATCGAAAATTGATCAAATATGGGCGTAGTGAATCTTGGTACGAGGTGCGGTTTTTGAATGATGAAGAAAGTATGGAACTACTATGTGAGAAGGTGTTTGGTGACGAGAGTTGCCCTCCTCGACTTCACAAAGCTGCCATCAAAATTGCCAAGCTTTGTGAAGGTCTCCCACTCATGATACTCACTGTTGCTAGCATCCTGTCAAAATCCGAGCATATTAGAGATCCAGTCTATTGGAATGAAGTAGCAGAGAAGAGAAACTCAGTTTTTGCAGACGCATATAATGAAATATCAAAGGTACTTTTTCCCAGCTACAACTACTTGCCTCAACGTCTTAAAATGCCTTTTCTCTTTATGGGAGTCTTCCCTCACGATTATGACACACCCGCTCACAAGATCATCGTTATGCTCACCGCTGAGGGGTTGTGGTATGTTCGGGAATGTCTGAGAGAGCTAGCTTTCGACTACAGTCTTGTTTTACGTATCTTGAAGAGTGTAGATAAAACTTCTGAAGAGTTTTTTGTTAGTGAATATAAAGCGTGTTGGCTTCATTCTTCATGGCGGTACGTGTGTAGAGTAGAAGCTTGTAAGAACATGTTTTATCATGTCTTAAATAAGTTAATTGATGCCGAAGAAGAAGGTCTAAAAGGTCTGCACGGTTTGTGTCTTGAAAATAACATGTTATTTGGCATCAAAAAGTTTTGCAACTCAGTGAGATCCAATTGTGCATCCTCAACACGTTCTCTCCTTTTCTATGGTCCTTACCACCAATATCCAATCCATATAAATGTCGGTTTCAGGTTGCTAAGAGAAATAGATGCTCTTACACAACGTTTTTATACTTTCCCAACAGAAATTTTATCGCTAGTGCAATTGAAGTACCTTGCTTTAACTTGCAATGGAGAACTCCCTTCAACTATATCCAGACTTTTTAATCTTCGAGTCTTGATAATCCATCCACATATGAGCATCAGACGTTGTGGAGCTCCATCGTATATACCAGTACAAATGTGGGATATACAAGAGTTAGAGCATATTGAGATATTGGGAAAGAGCCTCGTGGTTCCATCTCATGTTGATTTACATAATCTCTCAACACTTATAGGTGTAAATGCTAGCATTTGTACTGTCTTGGAACTCTCCAACAGAATTCCTAACATAAAGAAATTAGACATGCATATTGAGTTAACACCTTCTGATGAACATGATAACCTTTTGAGTTGCTTTGGCTGCATTTCGACACTTGAAAGTTTGGAAACGCTCAAATTTTGTATCACGAATCCCGTGGTTAAGTATGGTCATGTTTTTCCGGTGAGTCCTAGATCATTGAAGTTGCCACGTTTTTTGAGAAAGTTGCATTTGAGTGGTATCGGCTTTCCTTGGGAATACATGGATGCTATCGGCTATTTGCCTTATCTTCAAGTGCTCAAGTTACGATCGTACGCCTTTGAAGGCTCAAAGTGGGAAGCACAGACGGGGAGTTTTTTCGCACTTAAGTTTCTATTGATTGAAGATAGTGATTTGGTGCAATGGACACCAGGACTTGGAAGCTTCCCTGAGCTAACATACCTAAGTATGAAACATTGCTATAAACTAAAAGAGATCCAAGGGAGGCCTGGCTTTCTAGACCAATTTCCATGTACCATAGAGATTGAACTAGTGGACTGCAATCCTTTAGTTTTGATATGGGCCAACCAATTACAACCATGTATCGGCATTATGCTTCGTGTTATTGCGTCTTCTTTTTTTGACGAGAAACCGACAACTTTCAAATGTGAAAGGTTAGTTAGTTCTCCAACTGCAATTGAAATCATGTCTTAGTCTTAGTGTATATTTGAAGATAACTGTGAGATTTCAAATTTTATTAGTCTCATAGTAATAAACTTAATTTTAATTTTGATGTATATTAAGTGTTTTAAAATATCAATTTTCAGGTATGGAGGTTACCATATAGCTGAGCAGGAAAGGTTAGACAAAGAAGAGAACAAAGTGGATGACTTTGAAGAAATTGCTAATCGGGATGATCGTGAGGAAGCGAATGGTGATGCATATATAACTTGTGATACTGAAGGTATTATGTGTGAATGATGAGGAAATATTAAGAGAGTAGTAGCTTTGTACAATGATCATCTTTTGAATTACTACTGAAAAATTGGCACAAATGTTGAGGATATAGGCGAGGGCGCTAATGAGGATATAACTGAGGAAAGAGTGATGGCGTATACACGCACGATCATGAGGTTACGGAAGAAGATTATGATGAAGAAATTGCAATTCGAGGAGAGGATGGTGAAGGTATACTATACAACATGAATGATGAGGAGCAATTAGGAGAGTAGTAGCTTTTTTTAATGATCAACTTTCAAATTTTTACTGAAAATTTGGTCAAATGCTGAGGATTTAAGCGAGGGTGTTGATGATGAAACAGATGAGGGGAACGAGGAAGAGAATGTTGAAGAAGATGGTAGGCTTATGCCGTAGCAACGACGTCAAGGAGCAATGTGAGTTCATATGGCCATATTTTGTATTTGCCATGTCAATTCTGTTTAAAAGATGAATATTGCTTGTTGAATTCCAATTTAATTGTTTCTCCTTTCTTTTAGTTAGGCTTCATGGTATTTTCTGCAGCATTAATCAAGCCAATACTATGATTTGCAGGAGAGCACTTTCAGGATTTGAATAAGCTGCTACAAACTTATACACATGTAATGTAATTATGTAAATCAAAGCATGATGATTCTACAACTTTTGAAGTGACTTCTTTATATTTTGATTTGATTTTCAACATATGAAGCAGCAATATTGTATTATTGGATTGTCACCTGACTTTAAGATCTGTAACATGTGTTGAATTCTTTTGAGGATTATAAATTGAGTGATTATGTATGGATTTGATTAGAAGCATTCCTTAAGTATTCAAATAAAGGGCTATTAGCAAAGAGAAAAGAAAAGGTGTTTGTTTTATTATAAAATTAACATAAAGAGTTTAAATGACGCATATTAGAATTGAAGGAAACAAAATGAAGCATTGACAACCCAGAATTAAACAAATATCACTGGATTTGATCAACCTCTACAGTCTACAGACTCCACACCAATTCCTAACAAGTTCAAATATGCAATGATACAATTCTTGCTCTGACATATACAGTTTCTCAAATGGGTGCTAAAATCAACACAACATAAACACCATTTCTGCAAAATATGGATAGAATCTGAGAGTGTCTACAAAAAGCTTCTCAAATTCACATGGACCAAACACAGAGTAGCAGCAACTATTGTGCCAAAATAACGGATGGCGACTGTCCTTGCGCTCTCCGAGGACGGCCCAACTGGTCCAAATGCTGGAGGTGGAAACGCCCCACCCGAGGAGTTCGAACTGCAGCCATTTAACACATCAATAAACTATCATATATAAGACAGGTTTAATACTAACATAAAAAGCAGGTCTAGTAAAGAATAGATCAATCTGAGCCTCACCTTCCTGTAAATCTACAAGATCCATAGCCTGCCACAAAAAAACGTACACACCGGAGTAGTTAGAATTAATAAATACGAACATAGAAATGCAAACAACAAATGTACACGTCTTTTGGTCATGATCGAACCTAGTTTGAGTTAGTTTCAGTTAGAATTCCGCGTATCTTCCCTTTAAAAGGCCTTTTAGGATGAGAGGGTACTCTAAACTTATGTATTGAACCATAATCATTTGCGAAGTCGATGTGAGACACAACACAAATGTACACGAACAAGTTTCGTGTCCTCATAGATGAAGTAATCTGGCTTAACAGATTAAGTGAATGATAGCAATAGGCTTCTAATTATATTTAAGCTGATAAGGAAAAACTTACTAGGATCAACTGTAGTTATTGTGGCCGTGCCACCAAAATCACAAGTCCCGCCAGAGCCACGCTTCTTTTGATAGTAGTCATTATACGCATAGGAAGCATGATTCTGCAATGTATCGGGGTTAAAGCAAGGCTGCCCTTGCTGAATCGCTGCACAGTTAGCCTGGCCATTCCCGCAAGCCCAATTAAGTCCGTCTTGTAGTGACTTATCATCTGCACCTGGTCGAGCAATACAAAACGAGCTTGAAGAATTCGCACCGGTAATCTCTGCATTCCCCAAAGCTAGGCTATACACAGAAGTTCCATTAGTGAAAAGTAGACCCCAATTTCTCTCAGAAACCGGCCCTGCTCTTTTGTCTTCATTGAACAGTTCGTAGATGTACGTGTTGATAGGGACCGCTGGCTGGCTAGGCGGACCAGAATCATTTGACACGCGCCTTATCAAATTATTGATATACAACTCTGCATTTGTTGAAGTAGCATCAGGTTCAATGCTACCACCAAACGACGGCCAGCCAGTTTCAGTGACAACGATAGGGATTCCTGAGAAGTTGAGATCCGCAATGGAGCTGTAAGTGGCATCGATCAAAGCATCGAACATGCTGTTGTAGTGAAACAAGGTGTTCGGGTCGACAATCTGTTTGACAGGGGAGAGTGGCTTGAAAAGAGCATAGTCGAGAGGGAAAATGCCGTTGCTCTTCACATATTCGTAGTAAGGATAAGCATTCAGCATGTAGAAGGACTTTGTGCTTCTCAAGAACTGAAGGATCTGAATGATGGTAGAGTTAAACGTTGTGTTGAAGGTGGCTGCAGAAGGAGGGAAACTACGGGAAATGACATCCATTGAATTTGGCGTTGAAACTTTCACTTGATAGTTGAGGTTTGAAGCAACCAAAGCTTTGTGCAGGTTGCTCATGGCAGGAACTAGAATAGGCGCGGCATGTGGCAACGTAGTAAGCACCTCACTTCCCACAGCAATCGCTGTAATATTAGTTGAAGGAACATAAGCTGCAATGTTTTTAGTAACCCAAGCAGCTGCCGTTGAAGGCAATTCCCCAATTCCCAGGACTTCCTGGTTGGTAACGCTGACCATGACTTCGATGCCAGTGTTTGCAAGAGCATTCAGCATATGCGCATCAGAATCAAAGAGACGGACATGAGTTATTTGATTAGCTCTAAGCATGGCAACTATATCCGGAGCCGATGGCATGTTTGAAATAGCAGTTCCAATGTTGACGCCCACGAACGCTCCTACATGATCCCATAAACTGTTCTTCAAAACTCCAACACAAAAGAGCAGTAGATTTGTTTTTTTAACCATTTATAATCAACAAAAGAAACTTAAAAAATCTTAGTTTACAAGCAGAAGAAACTAAGCCAGTCAAAGTGTAGGATCACATAATTAATTAACCGCTATCGTATTCCTTCCTTTGCCAGAGTCATTATTCGAGTGGGGCAATTTCCCCTAATGCACTACAAGTGTCACTACCCTTATTAGAATCATACTTCTCTAATATCATGGTTAAATATTTATTAATAGTGATCTCCTCCGCCATCCCATAATCAAATCTCAATATTAGTTTGGTCTTATATTATCTTCAATTCATCACTCTAAGCTCAAATGAACACATGCTAATAATTTGAGTCCATCCAGAAGAATTACGAGACAGGCATCTATATATCGAAGGATGCTTAAATTTCAAGAACTCACCAGTTACATTGGAGAAAAGTCCACAAAATAGCAGGACAGCATGAAGCCATATTTGGAACATCATCAGCTAGAGCCAGAGAGCTTCAGCTCAATCTTCCTCCGACTGAAATGCGCGCTTTGACAAAGTTGTTATTGGCAGTGGAAAACCAGTAAGTTTTACCCCTCAGAATACTAAATGTGTCGAAGAAACATAGGAAATAGGTCCGCTGCCTTGAATATTGTACAACAAATGGCCTCTGAGTGACAACAAGCAAACAAACCTGCACCAATAATCTGAGAACTAAGTCTCCATTGGCTTGTGAGACAACATACCATATATACGCAGATCTACTTGCAAACAATTCTCAATACACACCATGCACCTATGAATTTGTAGTGTCGGGCAAGAACAATTCCTTTCAATGCATGCACGAGTATTCATGGTAGCAAGACACATCCGGGAAATCAGTTAACTTATGTATCACAATCGTATGTCCATCTTGAACTAACATACTACCTAAATGCAAGGAAATGGACTTTGTAGAACATTAACACTAGCATAAGTGAATCTGGGATTCGGCTCGAATGACAGTTCAGCATCTTGAATTTACTAATCCAAGTTAAACTATATGTATGAAAAGATCTTAGAGAAGTTGCTATGAGTGAGAATGTGCCAGAAAATCCAGCTCCAGTTAATATACAAAGAGGTCCCAATCAAACAGATGCCAAGAGGAATGCTAAACACATACCCCAACATTAACAACCCCATTCAATCTCATTAGCTATACACAAACCTAGTGATAATTGAAAATCACAAATTGAGGATTTGATCATCAGATGCCTAAACCTACACAATTATGTCCAAAATAAGTTAAATCTTGTTCCACAGATCTCATACCCATATACCAGTTTGAAACTTTCCTAGGAAAGGTGTTAAATAAGTACACTACTATAGAAGACTACACAGAAATATTGTTTTCCAGATTTCCAGATCACAAGTTAACAAAGCTGGAACCAAGAAACTAAGAATAACAGAATCCAGAAGAAAATCCTGCCTTGAAGAAAAGCTGGGAGTGGTAGCAAAACCACATTATTATTACCAGGGAATCTTTCTGAACAGGTCAAAAAAATTAAATCTTTGTGCAATAATTTCACAAGGGCAGTAAAAGCAAGTCGAAAATTACTCGAGCCAAGCATAATCACAATGCACAAACAACACAACCCAAAGAAATGAAGAGAGAGAGCACCCAAGAATCTTTAAAGAGCAGCATTGAAAGGGGAAACATTAGCAGTAATTAGAGCAGAGAAAAACTTACTTATGTGAAATAGGGTCAATTTCACATACAGCAGAAAAGTTGTAAACTTGATTATGAGAGCTTATTGAAAGAGCAAAGGTTGGGGTAAGCTCAAGTGAAAAATTAGTCCAGTGAGAGAGTGAGATGGATACTCGGGAAAATGGAATGTGAAAGATGAACCAGAGAAATCGGGGCGGAAGTGGTCTCTAGAGACAGCGTGGATTAATAAATTTCATTTTCTGGTTTGTATTTGACCCTTGTCCGTTTCAAAGATTGCTTTTTTAAGAACGTTCATAAAAGTACAGGTAGTCTTAATTATTGATTTAATTATTTCCATGTTTCATTATTACTAATTTATTTTGTCTATTTCATTATTTGGCTTAAATATGGCAATTCCTAAGTTTATCTTGAGAGGAGCAAGTTAGGAAAGGACAGCAACAACGCACTCACGTTACCTATTTTTAAAAGATTTGAAAAAAACACAAATAGTAGTACTATTATTTGCTTAGAATTAATTTTATTATTGGGATAGATTGTGACCGCGGCTTTAATTATAATAGAAAGTTGAAACGCAATTCCTATTCCATATATTTTTCAAATTGATATGTGGAATATATAGGATTGAAAATTCAAAATGCTATGCTATAAGTTGTATGTTGAAATTGCTAATCTTCATAAAAAAACATTTATTTTTGTTCAATTTATTTTGTCTTAAATACAGAGTAATAAAAAAACATGTCAAATTATTTGCAAAATCAAGTGGAGTATCATATATGAATATTTTTTACACATACCTTTCACGAGTACCCCACGGTCACTTCTCATAGGAACTACATTCCATGTTCTACTATTAATTGTAACTATTTCTTTATCAAAAAATAAAATAAAAATTGTAAGTATTTCTTACAATTTTTCTTATACATGGGTAAAATGTGTAAGAAATGTGTGACATATTACACAAAAATCATGCAATTGAAATGCAAAACTTCTCAGTTCTCACTAAACTCTAGTCCAGTTTCAGCCGGCTTTCTTGATCCATATATTTTTAACGTAATGTTATTAAACCAGTAAAAAATTCTTAGTTAAAAATGAAAATAAAATGGAAATACAGGAAAATTTAGACCACAATCTAAGAGCATCCGCAATGGTCGGCTAGCGACCGGCTAGCCGATTCGTCGCGCTGGCCGATCGGCTAGCCGAACCATTGCAGTCCGCCAGCGCAAAATCGGTGAGCGGATCGGCGTGGGCTCGCCGATCGCTCGTCGCTGGCCGAAACGCTAGCCGATCGGCTAGCCGCCATTGTGGAGGCCCGATCGGCCAGCGATCGGCCAGCGCCAATTTTCGATTTTTTTTTTTTTTAAAATCATATATAAACGCGATTTTCATTTCATTTTCATTTGCACCACTTGTTTTAACGAGTTTTTTCTCTCTCTCTAACTTTCTGTTCAAGAGCATCATCGAGTGATGGATCACAACAACGAGTCCAGTCCGGCGACGAGCGGCTCTCAGACTCCCACAGTACCCGTGGGATCTGGATGGGGGCAGATGGGCCCGGGATTTAACATCCCTTGGAATCAGATGATGGGGATGATGGCTGGTGCGCCGGGGGGGGGGCGATGGGGGGGAACCAGGGGGGTATGCCGGGGGGTATGCCGTGGGGGATGCCGAGTGGCGGGCAGTCAGCGCCCGGGTGGGGGGGTATGCCCCAGATGCAGCAGCAAATGATGCTGCAGCAGATGATGGGGATGATGGGGCAGGGGGGGATGCCGCACGGTATGCATCCCGGGATGCCGGGGGGGTGCAGGGGTCACCGGGAGGGGACGCGGTATATCGGCCCTTGCTTGATTTTTTGACTGCTTCGTCTCACACGTCGACCCCGGTGGAGACGCAGTTCTCTGGCGATGACCTTCTGTCATTGCATGATATGGGGATCGATCTCGGGGACGATGATACTCCCGTTCGAGCGACGCCGGCCGCGCCGAGGAAGAAGACGAGGGGGAAGGGGAAGGGCAAGGCGGTCGGCGAGTCATCGCAGCCCACTGCCACTGGCCGGAGGAAGTGGACGGAGGATGAGTACGCCGCGGTGGCCAAGGGGTGGTTGGAGGTGTGCGACGATCCACTGGTTGCGAACAACCAGCGGGTCGTCAACATGTGGGCGAAGATCAGGGCTGCCTATAAGAACCACTGCCCGCACGGGAAGGACTTCAGCAACGAGGAGGTCCGGAAGGGGTGGGAGCGCACCAGGGCCGCGGTGGGCCGTTTTGCGAATTTGTACGCCAACGCCCTCCGTCAGCTCAGAAGTGGGCAGACTGAGGACGACGCCCGGAGGATAGCCGCGAGTCAGTTCCCCTTGGAGGGGAAGTATAAGGAGTTCACCTTCTGGGAGTGCTTCTTGTTGCTGAAGGACTCGGAGAAGTTCCGGGCGGGGTGCGACGCTGGGTGGCCGAAGAAGCAGCGACTTAACTATAGCGGCGACTACAGCGGCAGCAGCGGCGGATCCCACGACCTCCCCCCGGATGCTGAGGAGTTTCCATCCCCTCCTTCATTTACTGGTCGCCCCCGCCCGGTTGGACAGAAGCGGGCGCAGCGGGCTGCGAGGGGCGGATCCCCCCATATCGCCCCGCGAGGTCCAGTCCTCCGCCCTCCCAGCCGCCCCACTCGAGTACACTCTCCATTCGCGTAACCAAACGCGGGCTCAGATGTTACAGGTCTTCCGAGAGTGGAAGAACGCCACTGACCCCACGGAGAAGAGGTTTCTTTACGAGATGCTCGAGAGCATGCGTGCTGATTTAGAGATCGTGAGGTCACGGCTGGGGGGTTCCGACGTGGGCTCAGATACCACGGGTGGCGGCAGCGGCGGCGGCGACGAGGAGGACGACGGCGACGGCGATGAGGAGTAGAGAGTGGCGGGGCTCGGGTGTTGAAGCCCTTTTTTTTTAAAAAAAAATCATGTACTTTTTTTTTAAATCTTTGTACTTTTTTTTTAATGGAATGGATTATTTTTCCCGTATATGTGTCGTAAATTTAATTCCGTATATCGCAATTTTAATTCCGTAAATGTAGTATATTTTGAATTATTTTTATTGCGGCTGGCCTATGGCTGGCCTAAATCTGACGTGGCAGATGGTTTTTTTAGTGTTGCTGACGTGGCAGAGGAGAGAATGGTTGGCCTAAGCACCATTGCAGATGCTCTAATATAGAAAGTGGGATCCAGGAAGATGCCAGAAAATAAGGTACTACTACTACAACAAATAAAATTAAAATCACAGTGGGGCTCGTATTTAACGTCACATTAAAAAAAAGTCGGAAGTACCCGCCATATTCTCTTTTTTTTCAATAGATTTTGCATTTAGTTATGACATAAATTTTTTTTTTTTAAAAGCTGGAATCTTTTTTATCTTCTTTTCTGAAAGGATATAGCAGTATGTCTTCAAGGCTGAAATACTTTTTTTGGAAGCGTTTCAACTTTTCCAAGTTATCCTATTATTATTACTACACAAAAATCTGGAAAAATTTCTTGAGAGATACACTTTATTATACTACTAATAATAATAGTAGTAACTTTTTGCCTATTTGCCTATTATTATTTGCCAAATTTTTAATTAGGCTATGATTCTAAAGTATAAAACAAAAATTGGGTACCACCGTATTTTTATTTATTGACATACATACTCCCTGTATTTCATTTTAAATTATGGTTGATTTTTGTTCTTTAGGTAACATTTGATCTGCTTTATTATTTGATGGCCAATGACCAGGGCTGGCCGGCTGGGTGCTAAATTTCTCATTTGTTCCCGATTTCTTCAATTATTGGACTCTTGATCATGCTTACTTATCATTCGGATTAATGAGTAAAGTATTTTTAAATAAATACAAATAATTAAGTTGAACGTGTCATTTCTCGAATTTGAATTCAAAATCGTGTGAATAAGATTGAGATCTGAACTCGGGGCGATTGCATGAAATAAAAATGATGATTCCACGTTAATTATCAAGTTAATGATTTCCTTTGGGTGATATCGAATGAAGCCATCATTGGGGCATATAATAGTGCCGGAAAAAATAATATTGACACATTTTCTGTTATATAAAATCATTAGTTAAATACTACTCTCTTCGTTCAGGCTCAAGTGAAACATTTCATTTAGCATTGAATTAAGAAAAAAAAAAGTTTAGCAAATTAAATGAACTAATAAAGTAGAAGAAAAAGTAAAAAATATTAGACATAAGAGAAAATAAGTAAAAAAAAAAACAGAATAAAATATGGGAAATAAGAAGGAGAAAAAAAAGTATGAGAGTAAACAAGAGATCATTTTTTCCAAAAGAATAAATTAATCAATTAATTTGGATCATATAATGAATGCAACTCCTTAACACTATTAACATTTTTCTTTATTATTTATATTTTCAATTAAATATGTTTTAGTGAAAAAAAATCAATTTTCATTAATAAAAATATGTAATTAAACACGTACTAATTGACTGGGAATGATCCATTACTAACTAATTAGCAATCTCAAACTAATATTAAATCTTAGCCATCAGATTAGAAGATATAGTGGTTGAAATAATGTCACATGTATTATATTTTTAATTAAAAAAATTAATAAATAAAATTAGAGGGTATTAATGTCAATTTTCTCTCATTAAAATCATCTTAAAACTTTAAATTTACGTAACTCTGTCGATTTAAATTATTTTTTCGCAAAAAATATATCAAATTAAAAATAATTTTATAAGGATTTCAACGAGATCTCAATTGCATATGTTCCGACGACGTTCGGATGATGAAATTTGATATTTTTTAATTTTAGTTTTCGTAAATGTTGATAACCAGATTTTTATCAATAAATACATCAAAAAATCTCAATAAAACCATATAAAAATCTCAATAAAACCATGTAAAAATCTCAATAAATATGTGTTGATATTTTCTTTTACTAGTGTTGATATTCTTATGTCATATTGTTGATATTTGTAATACACTATGTTGATATAAAAAAGCATTCACGAAAATGATCATATGATAACATAATGACGATATTACCCTTTTTACTATTTATCAAGATTCGTAAGATTTAAATTCATTCACTCATTTTAAAATCTAAGGATGGAAATTTGATCTTGATTTTGGATTGGGGTGTTATAAGTATTAGAATATGACTCACTGATTGACACCCTAAAAATAAAAATTACAAGTTGTCATATTGACATATCAAGATTATCAAAAATGAAGAGCATATAATCCCCAATACTTATTAGATACTGAGAATCCAGAAGAGGTGCTTGAGGTTGCAACACCTTTTTTTAACCCTTCTTTCCTTTTATTTACATAATTTATTCTGCTAAACCATCGAAATTTTTTCTGCGGATTAAAGTGCAATCACACTTTAACTTTTCATTCGTTCATAAAGTTTGCAACTTTATACTCCTTATTAGTTTATGGTTTGACATGTGCAAGATTCTTGATGACTGTGTTAATCCCCTACTCTGTCTCTTTACCTCTCTAATAGCAAGCTTGGGGGCAGAGATTTCTTTATGTAATCATGGAAGTATGCGTGGTTAATTTAGATCTTTGGCATCTCGAATGGATACATAATAATGCTTAATTTATGGATTTTGGGAGTTTGGAGCTTATGCTCCTTTATCCGTGAAAAAGTATGAACATTTGGTTTTCTATGAGTTTTTAATGCATAATTGGTAAAGTAAGAGAGAGATAGAGAAAAAAAAGATAATTTAAGTATTATTAGGTGACGTTCGCTTGTCATGACTAATAATCGTGAGACTATCAATTTAGAATTAAGTTGTGGGATTATTTTAGTTGGAGGAGAAAGACTATGACTAATTATCATGAGACTATCCATCTAGGATTAAGTTGAGGGGGTCAATTTTATGAACCAAACATGATACATAATTAATCATGAGATTTAGTCTTGTCAACCGAACACCCCCTTAGTGGATAATGGATCACATCTCTTTAGAGAGAAAAGACTTTCCAAATTAGAATGTTCATACTTTTCAGGAATAGACTAAAAAAGAAATAGTTTATACTTTTTATGGATGAAGAGATATTAAAAAAGAAATAGTTTATACTTTTTATGGATGAAGAGATATTAAAAAAGAAATAGTTTATACTTTTTATGGATGAAGGGGTATTAGTGAGCGTCATGCTTCGTTTGCAAAGGAAACCATGCACCTTTCTTAATTAACAAGGGGTTACTAATAAAAATAAGTATAGATATAAGTAAAGACTCATACAAGGGGTAGTATTTATTAGATGGTCGGTGATACCGATAAATGAAATAAACATTCAACATGTGATTCGTTAAATAAGATAATATTCAGATATTAAAAGGAATGGGATCTAATCGTGAAACAATCGATACAAGAAATTGAGAGTTATGTTGTGGAGAGATTGATTGTGCGAAGAAGTAAACTATTCAATATGAATTCAAAGCTCAACGAGCAGATATGAATGATAAGAAAAACAAACTAACATACATTTGAACTAACTACCCAACGACTAGTTTCAATCGGACAGCTCAGATTAGAACATTTAAACAGAACTCAATCCGTCGGCTACTGAATCACGCGAGCTTGAGACGAGCTCGCTGCTCATTCCTCTCTTCCTAACTTCATTCTTCTTGATCTAATGATCGACCTATCATAACTCCAACAAACTCCACGTTGATTGCTCAATCATCATCTTGCTTTAGTTTGCACAGATTTACCAATCTCATGCACAACTGAAATTTCTCTTTTGACAGAGGTTTGGTTAACATGTCTGCGGGATTCTTCGAAGTGTGCACCTTGAATACCTTGACCTTCCATTTCTCTATCTCTTCTCTGATAAAGTGCAAGCGCACATCTATATGCTTGCGCTTCTCATGGTAGATTTGATGTTTTACCAAGTTCAATGCATTTTGATTATCACAACCAACCAATGCTTACTGCTTCTTGCTTTAGATCAAAATCCCCAAGCATTCTCTTGAGCCAAAAACTTTCCTTTACTGCAGAAGTGAATGATATATACTCAGCTTCAATAGTAGATAAAGCCACTACATGCTGAAGATTTGATTTCCAGCTCACTGCAGATCCATACATTGTGAAGATATACCCAGACTTAGCCTTTCTGGTATCAATGTTGCTAGCAAAATCTAAGTCGCAGAATCGCCTGCACGCTTAAGGTATATAAGCAGCCACTTTAGAGTTGCCCAATGGTCCTTTCCATGGTCAGACATAAATCGAGATGTCACACTAATAGCTTGTGAGATATCTGGCCTTATACTTCTCATAGCATACATTATGCTCCCAACAATGTTAGCATAAGGGATCTTTTGCATTTCTCTTACTTCACCTTCATTCTATGGCCTTTGAGCAGCAAACAATTTGAAATGAATAGCCAGTGGAGTTGAGACTTCCCTCATATTCTCCACCTTGAACCTTTTCAACATTCTGGAAATGTAACCAGACCGTGTTAGCCATAGTACACTCTTCTTTATATCTCTCACAATATTCATGCTTAGGATTCTTCTAGCTGCCCTCAAATCCTTTATTTCAAAAGCTGACCTCAGATCATCTTTTACTTCCTGTACAACACTCATCTTTTCCCCAACCACTAACATATCATCAACATATAACAAAAGATAGGCAACATGAATCCCCTTCTTCTTCTTCACGAACACACAACCATCATATTTAGACCTAATAAAATCATTTTTTAGCACATGTTCATCAAAGGTTTTGTGCCATTGCCTGCTTGCCTATTTTAGGCCACCTTCATCCCCCGGCTTTATGAACCCTTCTGGTTGGGCCAGATATATAGTCTCTTTTAAGTTACCAAGTAGGAATGCGGTCTTTACATCAAGCTACTTCTATAAAGTCAATCCCTTCTTCTTGTGTAAAGCCTCTAACTGCCAATCTTGCTTTAAACTTGATCTTATCATAATCAGATGATTCAATCTTCTTCTTGAAGATCCATTTGCATCTAATTACCTTTCTTCTATCAGGCTTCTCCACAAGCACCCAAGTCACATTCTTTAAAAGTGACTCAATCTCTTCTATCATAACTTTTATGCACTTATCTCATTCTTTGTTGTTCATGACATCTCTATATGTGGCAGCATATTTTGCAGGTAATTTTGAGACTCTTCTTGTTCTGTCTTTGGCAAGCATGTAGTTCCTTAGATCATGTGGGTTGCTTTGAGATGGCCCCTCAGGCTCTACGGCCTCAACTTCAACATCTGAGCTCCCTGACTCCACCTGAGACTCATCAACACATGCATCTGCAATCTTGTGATTGTCCAGCTCTATACACCAAAGCATATACTTTTTCACTCCTGGCTGATAGCCTAGCATCACACATCTTAATGCCCTAGCATCAAGCTTTCCCTGCTTTAGGTGAGCAAATGCTTTACATCCAAAAATTCTCAATTGATTTTATTCAGCATTTCTCTCATTCCATCTCATGTCAGGAGTATCCCCATTTATACTAGATGAGCGACACATATTCAACAATTTTACTGCAGTAGAAGCTGCTGTCAGCCTAGAACTTCTTCTTTAATCTAGAAGCCAACAACATGCATCTAACTCTCTCCAAAATTATTTTATTTTCTCTTTCCGGCCACACCATTCTGTTGAGGATTTAAGGGTACAGTACTATGCTTCTTAATTCCTTTCCCCTTGTAATAGCTATCAAACTCTTTAGTTAAAATTTAAGGCCATTGTATGTCCTTAGGCATTTAAGAATTGTGTTTTTCTCTCTTTCAACTTCAATCAAGCTGATATATACAGAATCAGAAGAAGGTAAAGAATGAGAAGAAAAAACAAACTAACAAACATTTGAACTAACTATCCAACGGCTAATTTCAATCGGACGGCTCAGATTAGATCATTTAAACAGAACTCATTCAATCCGATGGCTGCTGAATCACGCGAGCTTGAGATGAGCTCGTGGCTCATTCCTCTCTTCCTAACTTCATTCTTCTTTATCTAATGATCGAGCTATCATAACTCCAACAGATATAACACGAGATATGTCAAAAGTAAGTTTGTTTAAGATTAAATTAGTTGTAGGAGTGCATATGAGATGATTAATCATGAGATACAATATAATCTTTGTATTGTGGACACAAATCAAAATATATTGTCATGGACCGAGATTCTGAAAAAAAAATGTAACCAAACAGGAGATAAAATTAGACATGTCCTTCACTTACAAGTAAACATACCAACCGAACGCCCCCTCATAATACTTAATCAAAATTGAAACCATGTGGTTGGATGGGAGAGACATAATATAGTTACTAATTAATGATCTTAAACTATATTCATGAGGCATGTTAAAGGATTTTTGCATCAAAATTGATCTAAACGGAAATTGTCTATGTTGTATATACACAATTTGAGATAAAACTTCATCAAAATCAAGTAACAATTCTCATATATGTTTATTACAAGGAAGCTGAGATGATGAAAAGCGTACGTCTCAGTCGACAGTCTTGAACGACTGGTGAATGTGCATAAGCGTCTCTTGATCCCTTTTCCACTCCGGCGCCGGCGCATTCACGAAATGCGCATACAGCTTATTCTTAGCGCACGTGACAGAGATCAAGCTATGTCCCGCGGCGCCGTCGATCTCATACACGTAATACACCTGCCCCTTGTCATCCTTCCTCTCCTCAGAGGTGACGGCGTCGGCGGCGGCGATCAAGTCCTGCAGGTCGACGTCGGACAGCGCGAGGTTGTTGAGGATGATCTCCTTGGGCGCGAGGCGGGGGAAGCCGCCGAGGAAGGTGAGGTACTCCTTCTCCGCCTTCTTCTTCGGGTTGTAGAATTCGCTGTCGGTGCCGTTGGTCCCCTTCTGTATCTTGGAGATCAGCTTCTCCTTCCACCCGTCCGGCACCTCGTACGTGTACTCCGCGGAGGCCTTCTTGTCGGAGTTCCCGCCGTATCCGCCGTAGTTCGCGGCGCTCGCGGCGGTGCCGTAGTATAGCTTGTAGGAGGGCGGCTCGGCTAGGGAGGGAGGGGAGGCGGAGAGTATGGTTGCAGCGAGGGCGGTGGCGGCTAGGGTGGTGGCGACGGTGGATGATGGTTTGGATTGGGGGATGGTGGCGAGGGGAGGTGGCTTGGCGGCGGAGGAGGTGGTGGCGGTGGAGGAGAGGAGGGCGGAGGGGGAGAAAATGGTGGCCATGGGGATTAATTTAGTTGAGTGTTTGGATAGGTGGATGTGTTGTTTTCTATGATTGTCTTTAATTTCCTTATCCTTTACCCTCACCAATCACAGAGTGACATCTCATCTACAAAAATTTTGTGGCTGGTATGATTAATCTTTAAGAGTGGAGTAATCAATATGATAATATTGAAATTAAGGTGGATCGGTAGGGTATATTTTATCGAAACTGTTATATTGTCGGAGTATATTTTACTGAAAATATTGGTACGAGTAAATATCCTAACTTTATCTTACCGATTTTTTGTTATGCGAATTTTCAATACTGTTACTGTATGCCGACTTTTTATATGGCATATTGAAATACTATTAAACCGGTATCGTATTTCTTATTATATTACTACCTCCGTCCCCCAAATTTTGATATACTTTAATCCGGCACGAGTTTTAAGAAATGTAATGAAAAGTGAGCTGAAAAAGTTGGTGGGATGTGTGTCCTACTTTTAAAGTATTAGTTTTATACTCCCCCTGTCCCACTTAAAATGACACGTTTTCCTTTTTAGTTTGTCCCAACTAAGATGACACATTTCCTCTTTTAGAAACTTTCATCTCAATTAATACACTCAACCATTTTTTCTCACTCTTATTAAAATATCCAACTTTCTTTATCTCTCTACTTTAATACTTACACTCACATTTTCTCTCTCCAATTAAACACTTTAACCAATAATTCCTAAAACCCCGTGCCGGCTAAGTAATGTGTCATCTTAGCCGGGAAGGAGGGAGTAATAAAATGTGAGTAGGAATGAATTAGTGGAATATGAGATTCACTACCAAAAATGGTAAAAGTGAAGTATGTCAAATTCGAAATGGTAAACTGTGTCAAAATTTGGGGGACGGAGGTAGTAGTATATAAATGTTAGTGTGAAAATATGACTACACCGTATATCGAAAATTTGGTACTATATAGTATCATGTCGTACTTTATCATAATCAATTTTTTTTTTTTTGAAGGAATATCACAATCATATTGAAGATGTTGTATTTATAGTAATCATATCTAGATATATCAAGATGTCAATATTTCACAATTCAGTTTCTAAATTGGTTGTTTGATTTTCTACTTACTAATCTCCCTTAATAAGCCTGTTAAAATGAATTGAAATGATGTTCTACTTACTAATCATACCTAAGGAGTGCATGCATTAGAAGATAACCTCATAAAGTTTACCAATTTATTCAAAATCGAATACTATTTGAATCTCGTCCATACATTGAAAATGAAAGTAATGAGATTTATTCGAAATCAAATGTATGTAAATGGTTACACAATTAATATTGAGCGTTGAAGTTGGATTGTCCTATATTGAGGAAAAAGCAGCAACGGCCAATAGCAAAGAGAAAAACTAGGGGTAATCGTTGAAAGTGGAGGACTCTGGTTTCCATCACCCCCCTATATACGCTCCCTCTTTTCTTCCAAATTTCTTGATTCATTCTCTTGCGAGCCTTCTTTTCGTTATAGTCAAGCAAGCAATTTCGTGAGTCTCCCCTCGGATTCTCACGAACGCCATGTCTAAGGGGTACGTACGCTCTTCTCTTCTTTCGTCCGTCTCAATATGTTATAATAACATATTTATTTGTGCATGATATTAAAATTTTACAGGGTTCTCTGTAAATTTTTTGCCCATGGCGCATGCTTGAAAGGGGAGCATTGTGAGTTTGCGCATGATTGGAAGGCCCCATCAAACAATGTAACAATATATTGATCATTTTTACAAATAGTTTCAAGATCAGTTTTGCTAATTTTGTTTTTTCATATATTACAGATATGTAGCTTCTATCAGAAGGGGATTTGCACGTATGGCAGTCGATGCAGATATGAACACGTTAAAGTATGTCGTTCTTCATCAGATAGTCCTCTCCCCATCGAGCTTCCTTACGGAGGTGCAGTCTCCACCGCAGCTTCCACACCTCCGCCCGTGTTAGGACATGATGACATGCTAACCGATGATAATCATGTTATATGTTCTTTCTCCGGTGTTGGTGACTGCCCGCGAGGGGAGGACTGCCCCCACATCCATGGGGACCTATGTCCGATCTGTGACAAACGATGCCTGCATCCCTTTAGGCCTCAAGAGAGGGAAGAGCACATGAAGTCGTGTGAGAAGAGGCGTAAACATATGGAGGCGCTAAGATGCAGTCAAGAAATAGAGTGTAGTGTGTGTCTTGAGGCTGTCCTCTCAAAGCCTACATCCGCGGAAAGGAAATTCGGGATTCTGTCTGAGTGTGACCATTCGTTCTGCATTTCGTGTATTAGAAACTGGCGTAGTAGCTCTTCGACTTCTGGGATTCATCTTAACTCTGCTGTGAGAGCCTGCCCTCTGTGTCGGAGGCTCTCGTACTTTGTCATCCCCAGCGTCGTTTGGTACTCCTCGAGCGAGGAGAAACAAGAAATCGTTCAGAGCTATAAGACGAAACTGAGATCTATTGACTGCAAGCACTTTGACTTTGGGAATGGAACATGTCCATTTGGGACAAGCTGCTTCTACAGGGTATGTATGTTCATTATTATTCTCCTTTAAACACACTTTGCTAGTAAAATTTCTCGTCTAAACGTGCTTTTACAGCATGCATTTCACGATGGTCGTCTTGAGGAAGTTGTTGTACGCCATGTTGGTGGTGATGATGGAGATGCTGTCGTTGCCAAAGACATAAGGTCCTTTTTTCGTACCATCGTTTGAGGCATTGGTTCGTACGTGCTAATTACGATCGATTCTTTCAGGATACCCGACTTCCTTAACTTGCAGATAAGATGATTAAACAATTTTGATTTCTACTAATTCTTCCAGGTTAGTCTCATAGAATGTTTGTTTTGTTTATAGTACAAGGATTTTTTTTTTGTTCTAAAATAAGGAGCTTATAATTGCAGCAGGGAATTCGGTGGGATAGGATACTCTTGCGTGCTATTCAACTAACTTTTCGACAATTTTCTTTGGCTAAGTAAGATTAATTTGTTTTCATCTTATATAATTATAGGGAGAAATTAAAAGTCTAAATTGTGATTTGTGTTGTTCTTTTTTTGTCGTTCAGATACAGCTATTATTTCAGTTGATGTGAGCACTGATTCCATGATTTGAAGCCTGCCATTCCTAAATATACAGATAGTTCTGTTGGACTATATTGAAAAGTGAAAATGTAAACAATATCAAGAGTGAGGTTTTTTGGTTTTTTGAGCTTTGTTCTGTCTGGAAAAAAAAAGGAAAAAAGAAAAAAAAAAAGTTGTTTTGATGATGCTATACTTGAGAAAGTGGGCTTACCTGGGATGGTTGTGCATTGTATTTTTCTAGTAGTTTTGAAACATGTATGTATGTACCACCCATTTTGGTAGCTCTTGTAATAGCTTGTTTTTTTGAAACTGATGTTGAATTATGCTGATTTTGAGCATTAGTAATTAGCACAGCAGTTTAAAATATGCTACTCTCTCATGATTATTATAGGTAACAACTAATTGCATAAAATTTTTGTCACAAACAAACACACTAATATCAAAACAATGTACAACCGGTGTAATATATTAATTAAGTACAAAGAGGTCTCATATATGGTGATAAATAACAAATAAACAATACTCCATGTATATGTATACAAATCAATACTATGCTACTAACCTCTCAAGAAATGGAAAAAGAATATCACATCTCTCAAACACACAAATCCAACAAGAATAATCTCGAAAAATAAAATAAAATCAGTTTCTGACGAGAGCCACAAGGGACACCACCAATGAAGAAGCGACGACGGCGGCAGAGAGTGGCAGAGAGGCACCAGCACCGGCGTCAGGCGACGGCGCGGGGGCCTCCACCTGGGCAAATGCAGCCGAGAGAGCAGACATGATTGCAACAAACATCAACATCACCGTAGCCTTAGAAATTGCCATTGCTCTTTACTATTCAATAAACCAACTCAACTCAAATCTCTTCTTTAACTTTAAATTCTTGATACTCTCTCAACTCTCAAGGGGAGTATATATAGTGATTACGTGTGGGGCCCATGGAAAGCGCGGACAGGTGGCGAGGGAGACATGCCCATGTTGGAAAATGTTGTTTTGAATTAGTAAACAAATTTACAGCCAATGATGAATAATTTTATTGAATTATTATGTGAATGATTCAAACTTATTAATTTAGGTACATGAATTCTTAGAGATTTATTAAATCAGAAACAATTGTTGTGGATTGGGGTGGGGTGACACATGGTGTGTGGGGAAAGGGAGGTTAATTAGGACACATGTTGCCAAGCTGGTTTGAGTTAGGCCTTGAAAAGGAATGGGCCGTTCACCTAATTATTTTTCTTGATTTCTAAGCTAAGATTCAAAGTCGGTGTACCCATATTATTCACTATTGTATTTCGATTTCTCATTTTTTGTTATTATATGGACATATTCGTCATGTTTACTAATTTTCTTTTTATTTTTTTGTGATTTTATAATTCTTGTCTAGCTTTATGGCTTCTATTTTTAGTTAATTCGACTATCGTTGGGCTAATATTTTAAAGGATAGTATTATATAGCTCAAAATCGGACATAAATTTTGTAGCAATTGAATTTAGAGAAGAGCCTAGACAGTTGGAATCGGTTAGGTTTTGAAGCGGCATTCACATGGGGTGTTGCTTTAAATATATTGATGATTATAACCGAATTCGTAATTATTAATCAGATCTTGTAAGGTGGCATGAATTGGCATACGATTTTTATTCTTCAAGCTTTGATTTTTCTTAAATTCTTAAAATCCAACAGCGTTTCCATTTTTGTCGGTTTTACAACCAATTTTCAAATATTTTTAGGGGTTCAAATTTTTAGAGAAATATCTAGTACTCCCTCCGTCCCAAGGAAGATGACCAATTTTTTGGGCGGCACGGGATTTTATGCAAATTTATTTTGTGTGTTGAGAGGAGAGAGTAAAGTAAGAGAGAGGAAATAAAATAGAGATAAAGTGTTTTCATTTTAAGTAATGAGTCATCTTAGTTGAGACAAATTAAAAAAGAAAGTTGGTCATCTTCAATGAGACGGAGGGAGTATAAATTATCATAGAGGGATGTGTTAAAATGCTAATTTTTCTTAAATTGCTAACTTGCTAAACTCATCGACGTAGTGTATTAAAAATGTCAATACATTTGTGTTGACATTTTAATAACCTACATTGACATTTAAATATCAATATCAATATAATGGATTAAAATATCAATTTAAGTTTATGTTGACATTTCAGTATTATCGTGTTGACATATTTAATACGTTGCATTAATGAGTTAGTAAGTTAGTAACTTAAGAAAAATTAGCAACTATCACAGTACTAATAATATACATGGATCACACCCCTTATAATCTATTCGTATATTTTGCACATTTATAATCTTATGGTCGTTTCACTCCACATGTGTCATCTAGAGACCCGTTACATTGCGAAAATCTTAAACTTATATAATTAAGAAAATAAATTGTGTGGAAAATAATAAGTGAATACAAGAGAACGATAGAACAAGATATTATTCAATTAATCAGATATTAAAACAGTTTATTATTTCAAAAAACGAAATCTTCACTCAGATTATACACAGCCCTTAATTACTATATTTGGAAAACCTTATTTGTTAAAAACTCTCTGATTAAATTGTAACAAATAATTTCAAAACAGTTTATGACCTTGTGATTATAATGTGGTCGAGTCGTTCAACAATTGGGTGTACATGTGTTCTCGTACGTTTGTAATCTATTACACGGATCAATTTTAATTGGTTAACCTAATAAAAAAAGTCTTTAAGCTTTTCTTTAAAGTCTCACCGTAAATGTATATACTGTTAATAGTTTATTTATTTTTTAAGGTAATAATTGATAGGTTAGTTTTGACTGTTGCGTTACCTTAATGCAATGAGTGTAGGATACGTATATAAGAGGTTTACGAAATTGAATTGAAAGGTTGAACTAGTCTGAACCGAAGAAAATTTGAAAATCTACAGTAAATAAGCCAACATATAGTTAAATTCATTTTGAATTTCTAATTATCTTTAATGATTTATACAATGCTTAAAGTATTATATTTATAAATGAGAGATTAATAAAATAGTCATTTCAAGACCAATAAAAATACATATAGTATAAAACAATAAATAGTCACTCTTACTATTTAGGAATTTTAAGGGTATTTTCTTTAAAAAAGACTTTCAAACAATAAAAAATAGTTCAAATGATATTATATTATAATTAATGAACTTCAAAAAATATTTCAAATATTATGGATCAACATTGATACTTTGGTAAATTAAAGTTCGTATAATCAAAAAAATATTTTTTTAATACTATATTTTCGTATATTTTTAATATTGTAGTTTATTTTAATTAAAGGTGAAGCACTAATATTCTTATCCTGGCCATGATGCACTTCTAGAAAATGAAAGATTGGTTAACACATATAGCCTTGCTCAAGAAATGCAAAAAAGGTCTTATATTCGACAAGACCTAATATGTTTACATACAGACTAAGACAGAGGCCGAAATTTTAAAGTTGCCGTAAAAGTTTTAGTAGAACTTTGAACTTGTAGTTAACTTTTCATTAAATTTGTTTTACTTAAATTAAAATTGACGTAGTAGCTTGTCATAATGGTATAATTCCTCTATTCTTGAAAATTTTTCATATATTTTTATTTTCGTTCGTCCCATAAAATTTATCACATTTCATTTTCTTCCATTTGGTAGTGGACCTCAACTCACTAACTCAATCTCACTCACATTTATTATGAAACTAATATTTAAAAGTATAACTCACATTTCACTAACTTTTCCAACCCACTATTTACATTTATTAAAACCTGTGTCTGGTCAATATGTGGCAAAATTTAAGGGACGGAGGATGTATATCAAAATAACTTTGCTTTTAATTTTAGAGTGAACTACGCAAATGGCCCCTGAATTATGCGTTTCGTACGCAAACGGTCCCTGAACTTTCAAAATATCATGGGTAGTCCATGGATTACATTCATGGTACTTTTTCACTATTCGTCACAATTTTGCACTAAAAATGCCCCTCAAGTCGTAGGAGTATTTTTGGACTTTCATACCCTAGATACTGGATATGATATTTTCTCTATCTCTCTCTTTAATATTGTACTCCCTCCGCCCGGCTAAGATGACACATTGCTTAGCCGGCATGGGATTTTAGGAGTTATTGGTTAAAGTGTTTAATTGGGGAGAGAGAGAAGGTGGGTGTAATTATTAAAGTAGAGAGATAAAGAAAGATGAATGTTTTAATAGGAGTGAGAAAAGTGGTTGAGTGTATTAATTGAAGAGAGAAAGTTACCAAAAAGGGAAATGTGTCATCTTAGTTAGGATAAATTGAAAAGGAAAACGTGTCATCTTAAGCGGGACGGATGGAGTATATGATATTTTCTTATTTTCTTATTGTTTAAGAGAAAGAGAGAGAAAAATTATCTGACATAATAGTTTAACAGAAAGAGAGAGAAAAGAGGATCTGGCATAAAATAATTGAAAAAGTGAAGTGAAAAATATCATTTCAGACACTCAAACTATAAGAAAATATCATATCGAATACTAGAGAGGTTGAGAAAATATCATATCCAGTACCTAGATATAAAAGTAAAAAAATGCTCTTCATGCCTTGGGGGCATTTTTAGTGCAAAATTATGATGAATAGTGAAAAAATTCTGTGAATGTGGTTACACTTTAATTCAGGTACTACCATGATACTTTTAGAGTTTAGGAACCGTTCACTACAAAAAAAACTCGCCAATCAGTGAAATTTCTTCACTTAACAGATTAGTGATAGATCAAGTTCCGGCAGATCCGTCAATAATAAATTTGTCAGTAAAAAGTTTTAGTGACGTATTTTTCCGTCACTAAAGTTACTATGACGGAACCACATGCGACTGCTTCACATTAGTGATAGATAAATATGTCACTAATTAGTGGCTGACACTTTTCAGTCACTAATTCTGTGATTAGTTGTTGAGCTATTGGATGTCGTCACTAATTCCGTCACTATTGTGCGTTTTTTTTTTGTCGTGGTTTGTGTGCGAAACGCATAGTTCAGGGACCATTTGTGTAATTCACTCTAATTTTAAAATAAAAAACAAAAATTCAAGTCACATAGAATATTTTATTGGATACCTTGTGTGCATCCTTCTTAATCTCTCTTCCTCTCTCATGCTCGGCATACCTTCTTTCCAGAATATGGCGCCTAGCCGGCAGTCACTGCCACATCAGTGCCATCAACGACCACAATATTGGCTTTCACAACAATTCCCTATGCTCGGGATGTTCGAAGATATTCGTTTCGGATGATTTCTGAAATTCCAGAATTAATTTCAAAATTAATATCTAATCTTTACACTATATGCTCAATTAGTTTTAGGGCTAATAAATTGTCCTAACACTATTTTTCAAAAAAAATCATTCTAACAATAAAAAAGGATGAGGAGAATGGACTTTAAGGGCTTCATTAATTGTCCAATTAGAAGTATCAGCCCAAATTCTCGTTCAATAGAACTTAATAACAAATGGCCTATAAACAAAAGTATAAGCCCAACAAGTGGTTTTCTTCCCCAAAGTTTTTGTTTTCTTAAGAAAGGTTGCGAAACACGATGGGAAAAATGATGAATTTAAAGGATATTATTTTCTTCATCCGTTAATTTTTGTAGTTTAAAAAAAAGTATAATATAAAAATACATAAATTTAATACTCCCTCCGTCCCTGAAAACTTGTTACTATTTTCATTTTCGTCCGTCCTTAAAGTTTTGTCGTCTTTCACTTTTACCATTTTTTTAATGGACTTCATATTCCATTAACTCATTCTCACTCACATTTTATTATAAAACTAATATATAAAAATAAGACTCATATGTCACTAACTTTTCCAACCCACTTGCTATTAAATTTCTCAAAACTTGTGTCGGATCAAATGGTGATAAATTAAGGGATGAAAGGAATAATATTTTTGTTTTCCTCGTTTAAAATAACATGGAGTAATAGGTTTGGGTTTAGTCTAGGACTAAAATGTATTGATAGATAACATTGGGGCGCCACCGTCGCTCTTGAATATCGCCCTAGCTCGTTATCCAATCACGCTCCCGTCCTGGTCACTAGATTTTGATCACCCCATCTATCATGAGGCGACTCGGACCTTTCTATGCTAGTGTTGCATTTACTAGTTTATTAGATCGAAGGTCGAAAGAGCGAGTATTATGAATTATGTTTAATATAGTAGATAATAATTAAACACAACCTAATATTCCTCTTGTGGCCATTGATTATGCACGGAAAGGATTATGATTCGTTGAAAGCCTAGTTTAAATTTGTCCTCCTCAGCATGTGGACCCCATTTTCTGTTTCTTATGTCCAAGATAGGATTTGATATATATGATGCATCAAATCCATGTTGCCAGCCTGCTCGTATCAAATTCCAAAAGATAAAAACCTTTTTCTGCATTAGTTTACTTTCCCAAATCTTAATCTAGCTATCTATATGTGTAAGATGAGCAAGAGTTTTTTCAATCTCGGATAGTTCTTTTTTTGTGCCATGGAGAATATCATTAATAGTATTATTCTATTTGCCCAAGAATCATCTTCTAAAATAAGTTTATGTATGTACTTGTATTTGGTATATAGTGATAAAATAAGTTTATGTATGTATGTACTGGATATCTTATTCAAATTAAAACCTTGCTTGAAAGGTTGTAGGATGTTGCATTGCTAATACTCATGTATAAGATGCATAATAAATAAATGGCAATTTAAAGCTGCATACTTCAAAGATACCATGGCATGGTCGATTAGGAAGATTTGAACATGCGCTTTTTTAGTATCATCTTCCAATAATCTAATGATTAGATGTCATGCGATGAAGTAATTGGATGGGAAGCTTTATAATGCAAAAATGGACAATTGATGAACATCAACTAATGTCCATCAAATCAAATTATTGGTCGTGATCATTTACACCAGTAATCTATGTTTTTTAGGATTGTTTTGCGCCAAAACAAGGTTTGTGGGTGCGATATAATCAAGTACAAACTCAATATGTTGTACAGACTTCAAACAATGATCCGGACTGTTAGAAAATGTAAACAAATGACAAAATAGTGTCAAGAAAAAATGTCAACGGTTGACACTTTGTTGACATCAAAATCTTGAAAGTTTATAATGAGTTGATATTGTGTTGATATTGTGTTGGCATATTTTTTTGATATATATTTGTCATCTGTTGACATTTTCTAACGTTCCAGATTATAGTTTAGAGTATGTATAATATTTAGAGTTTGAATTTTATTCTTGCCCAGCAGAACCAGTGTATTAAAACATATGATAAAAAAGTTATTTTTATGACATTAGCACCGCAATTCTATGGATAGCATTGGATTTTAACAATATTTGCCCATTGATTTCCCTGTACAATAATACTAATATCTTGAATATGCTCTTTTCTACCTCTATAATTAACCCTTCTTTTCACTGTATATGACTAAGGAAGAAATGATATGGAACGTGATCTTAAAGCTTTTTATACTTTTGAATGTTTGACTTTGATTTCAGTGGTAACAATTGCTCACAGGGTTAAACAAAGCCATGTTCATAAACTAAATTAAGTTGACTCTTTCATGATTTGTTGATCTTTGTTGACTTCACACGCCCCCTCCAACTTGAAAACCATCTAACAACTTGATTATATTATATGGAAATCACTTACTTATCCACATAATTATAAAAGTGTTATAAATACTTATCACATATTTACACGGGTTTTTTTAACAGTTTTGTACTTGCGCAATATGTAGAGTTAAAAATGTAGTACTACTATATACTCCGTCCGTCCAAAAAAAATAGATTATTTTTGTCATTTTGGGACGTCCACAAAAAATAGATCACTTTCTAAAAATGGAAAGTTTATCTCTTTATTTTTTTCCCACTTTTTCTTCCCTCTCTCATACTTTACTCACTTTTTCTCCCTATCTCTCTTACTTTAACTACATTTTCTCCTCCTCTCTCTTACTTTACCAATTTTATATTAAAACTCGTGCCGAACAACAATAGATCTATTGTTTGTGGACGGAGGAAGTATTTAGATTTCAAAAAGTTATTTTAAGTACTCCCTCCGTCCCGGCTAAGATGACACATTGCTTAGCCGACACGAGGTTTTAGGAGTTATTGGTTAAAGTGTTTAATTGGAGAGAGAGATGGTGGGTGTAAGTATTAAAGTAGAGAGATAAAGAAAGATGGATATTTTAATAGGAGTGAGAAAAAATTGTTGAGTGTATTAATTGGAGAGAGAAAGTTACCAAAAAAGGAAATGTGTCATCTTAGTTGGGACAAACTAAAAAGGAAAACGTGTCATCTTAAGTGGGACGGAGGGAGTAGTTGGTAGTAACCTATAGTATTCCGTCCGTCCAATAGTAGATATCATACTTTCCTTTTAGTATGTCCCACAAAAGATATTACATTTCTTTTTTATGAAAAAAGTTCCCTCTCACATTAATATAAATATATTATTTCCTTTTTAGTATGTCCCACAAAAGATATCACATTTCTTTTTATGGAAAAAACTCTCTCTCACATTAATATAAATATATTATTTTCTCTCTCCGTCTATCACACAAAACAACATCTCTTAAAATCCCATATCATTTCACAAGTGTGTCATCTACTGTGGGACGGAGATTACTAAAGAAATTAAACATTTATAGTAAGAACTAGTATTATTCATGTGATTTCACCAATACTCACGAGTTTTTAACACTAAAAATTCATTCCATTTACATTTAATATTTCTTCATTGTTATTTTTATAGTTTTAGGCGTGTTTAACACCGTGCTTCGGAGTTTGAACACATCTGCTTGTGCTTAATGCACGACTGTGCACGTGATTCCATGATACTCCCTCCGTCCCATAAAAGTTGGGACAAAACTTTTGGGCACAGATATTAAGAATTTATATTAAATAAATAAGAGAGAAAAAAAAATAGAAAAGATAAGAGAGAGTAAAGTAAATGATGGAATAAAGTAAGAGTGATTAGATATTTTGTCTTTTATTAAAAAAAGAAATGACTCAACTTTATTGGGACGGACAAAAAAGGAATACGACTCAACTTTTATGGGACGGAGGGAGTAAAAGACTAATAAACAACCAACGAATAAGCTATTAATTAGAAAACACAAATTCCAAGAAAAATACACAATTGGATTAGAAATGAAGAAAATGAAAAGGGAATGGTTTAACAAATAAAAACAATAAAAATAAATATAGATGTGTACTATTTCCTCCCTACGTCCCATATTACTCTCTCCGTCCGTGAAATATTATTCAGTCCATTTTGATCCGTCCATAAAAAGTTGTTCACTTTGCTTCCTTTTTTTTTTTGGTGAATAGGCCACACTTTCCACTAACTATTTACACTCACATTCTATTGTAAAATTAATAATATGAAACTTCATCCCACTAACTTTTTCAACTCATTTTTCTTTGTATTTTTTTAAAACCTATGTCAAGTTAAACTTGGACAATATTTCATAAACGGAGGGAGTAATAGAGTCATTTTACTAATTTGAGAAATTTCAAGTTAATTAAATCATTTATATTTTTTAATAAAAAATAATCATCTTTTTTATTTTATTTTCTGTTTATATCCTTTACTTTATTCACTCTTCATTTAGGGCATTAGAAATGGGGGCCGATTTCCAGAGCCGATGGATCAGCCCCTCAATTGCCTTCCATGGGTCACCATTGTGGGAGAGGAGCCCATCTCCCTTCCCCTTTGCCTCCGGCCTTCCGCCGATAAATCGGCCAAGCCGATGCCCCTATTGGCTCCCTATCGGCCCGCGATAGGGGCATCGGCTTCAATTAATAAAAAATAGAAAGTTTAAAAAATAGAAAGTTTAAAGTAGAACTAGAACCCACGCACAAGACTTCGGCGCCCACATAAATTAAACTACCCATAGAAAGTCCAGTGGGGACCACGGAGGGTTTGTGATCGCCTACGCCTGACGGCAGCATCACCAGTTACGCCCTAGCTTCCATCGACACCACGTGTGAAATCAGCTCCCAGTGGGGCCAGTTGAGAAGAGGTCAGCAGGTCTCACCCTGAACCAATGACAAGATGCCACATCGGAGCGGACCTGAAACAGAGGCCACGCGCTCTCGAGTAGCGCGTCCGCACACGGAGCGAGAGTGGTGAAAGCGACATGAATGAAAAGGAACGAGGCGGTCAGAGTGGGCGGCTGAAAGCTGGAGCTGAGACAACGCCTTTTGCTTTGGCTTTTCCTTCTTATTTTTATATTCATTATTTCGCTCTTATCAAATTTGTTCCCACTTTCCCAATACTGTAATTCTCTGTTTTGCCCCTCTTGTTATCATGACGACCAAAATCAATTTATTTTTTAGTTTTTTCATTACTATTCTTAGGAAAGAGCCAATACTTTTTAGCTGTTTGCTTAATTTCTACTCCTTGTCCCGCCTAAATGCAATTATCACGGTGTAATTTGGTTTAACACAAGTAGGAATTCATGTGATTATCAATCAATTTAAATTTAACAACTCTCTCTTAGAAAAAGAGATCATCAAACTAAAATAAATATTTCCGCATATAATTGATTAGGAACCAATAATCGAACTACTTTTTTGATTAAAGGAGTGGGACAATTATTGAAAGGAATAACAAATAGAAAGTGAATATTTGTGATTGAATTGGATAATCCAAAGTATCCGAACAAGTCAGATTAAAAAAAATAATGACCATAATTAATTAAAATAAGAATTACTTTTCCCACACCAAACAATTAAAAAAATAAAAATATCTCCATATGCAGTGAATAACACGTCAGAGCTAATCTAAAAAAACCCCTACCCAAAAACCCACCGCAAATCCACAAAAAGCGAGGAGGGCATTACCGTCATTTCGGCAGCCAGAAATTGCCAGATACGCGTCTCTATGCGGCCATTTACCGACCTCTCGCCCCCTTCAAATCCCACCTCTTCCCTTCTCTCAAACCCAACCCACTTCTCTCTCTCTCTACAAATCAACGCCAACATTTCTGCACGAAATCATTCGTTTTTGTGCTTTCAGGTTTCAATTTTTGAGTCAATAATGGCGCAGAGGACGGAGAAGGAGGAGACCGAGTTCAAGGTCGTGCCTGAGACCATCTCCCTGTGCGTCAAGTGCGGCGTCGCCGGCAACTCCGCGGCGAATAATCTCTGTCAGAAGTGTTTCAACGCCGCCACAACGGCGGTTTCCACCTCCTCGGCCACCGCAGCCGCCTCATCGCCGGTCGGTGCTGCGGCGAAGCCGTTGAATCACGTTTTGTTGGAGAAATCCTTCAGATCTAGCTCGTCTAGCCTGTCTCTGCCGGAGAGGAGGCTCGCATCGGCGGGGACGAGCCGAGATCTGAAAAAGGAGGCCGCCGTAGCTGCGGTTCCGATGAAGAGAGAAGTTAATCGGTGCTCCGGCTGCCGGAGGAAGGTAGGTCTCACCGGATTCAGATGCCGATGCGGCGACCTTTTCTGCGCCGATCATCGATACTCCGATCGCCACGACTGCAGCTACGATTACAAATCCGCCGGCCGGGAAGCCATCGCGAGGGAGAATCCGGTGGTCAAAGCCGCGAAAATCGTCAAAATATGAAACGAAGGGAAAAAGTCAACCAAATATGCATCCTCGGCCGGGCGCGTAGTCAAATTCGCCATATCTTCAGCCTATGAAGATCGATGCTCCGGCTATGTTGTAGCTCTTCCGGTGAAGGAGTCGCCGGAAGGATTAGCGGAACGATGGGAAATCCGACGTCTACTTTTCGTTTTTTAAATTACAAAAAATTAAAAACGGAAATTACTGTCAAAAATTTATGTTGAATTTGTAAGTGTGTTTGTATGGCGATTAATTATTTGTTTCCGTTATTATAATATATGAAGGGAAAGATTGGAATCAAATTATATTTACATAAAAAGTTGTGATATTGTGAAGTTTTGGCAAGTTTGAGGATGGTGAGATGTCAGCAAAACATACTCTGTAATTAGACGGGCCCATTAATAATGCGTGCAAGTTGGATCGCGACAGTTTATGTCGACTTCTAACTATTCAAATTCAACATAGATACTCGTCTTGAATCATAGGAGTATCATTTTTTTTTTCATTTTGGTTCATTAGTAAATATAAATCAAAGTTCTATTAACTAATTTCGAACACATGTATCATTTAAAACTAATACTTCCACCGTTTTATTATAGCTGAGTTATTTTAGTACGTTTCATAATAATGGAATTATATTATTCTCTTTTTCATTTCTTACTTTTTTCTCGTGATACGATGCTAATTGTATCCTCGGCGATAGTTATAGATGATGGGGTGCGGTCCGTTCGCGGAAGGGAATTTCCATCGAGCAACCATTTCTCAAGAACCCAACTAAGGGTTTTTGAAGAAGAAAAGAAAATAACTTGCGATAAAAGAAAGGAATAAAATTAGGGAAATTTCTTCCGATGATCATTAATGATTTGAGAATCCCTATTTATAAGACTATGGACCTAGGGTTGGTTCGACTCTCTTATGCATCACGGAAAAAGAACCAACAAAGAAAACCCTCGACTCACTTAATTAAACTAATTGTTCGTAACAATTAAATAGTAGTGAAATAAGAAAATATCTAATAACAAAAAATAAGGATAAAGCAACTGACTCTCTCCCCTAATGCGACACGAAGTCACAATAGCGTGCCGGCGTTTTCACCTGTCGGCGCTGACACTGCTTCTTTTCCACCGTTATTCCTCGTTGCTCCTGCATGTTCGACTCCCTCGCCTTTCCTTGTTCGCTCTCTCTGCTATTGGCATTTGAGCTCTCCGTCTCGGCTCTTGGCTCGTCCTAACACTCTATACTCGTATCATTTTCCTTTACTTAACTCACTTAACACAATTTTTCTTTAATCACGTGCCAAAAAAAAACGCCTCTACTACCACGGAATGAAGGGAGTATATACAAGTGGTGGGACTCATTCAACTAACCTTTTTCCATCCAATGTTTTCTTAACATTTTTTAAAATCTGGAAGAAATAAAACTTCTATTCAAGAGTTTTAAAATCTGGAAGAAATGAAACTTCTATTCAAGAGCAGAGGAAGTAGCATCCAAAAATTAAAAAATATACTCACATTAATACTAGGAGTTAATACAGAAAAATGTTTAATTCAACTCAAATGTGAGTTCAGCCTCCCGGCGACCTATCTTGTCTGAACAAGAACAAATTTTATTGAGAAAAAGTAACAGAAACTGGCAGCCCTAAAACAGTTGTTTTTTCTTTCCATTTATCATTTTCTTTTGGAAAAAAAATTGGCTCTACAGACTACATCAATTTGGGAATGTCCGATGAAGAACGTCAACTAACAGAACTCCATCATCAGAGGTCTGACCACTTTTCCACACTACGAAATTTGATGGGAAGAAATTAGCATCATTCCAAATCTTCAACGAAGATAGTGAGAAAGGACCTTGAGTTATCCCTTGGGGATCAGTGTAGTGCCATTCAAATTCCTCTGGGTTTTCACCATTTATGCCTGCAACCTCTTGCTCTTGCACATCATCTTCTGAGTCGCCATCGCTTAACTCAATCACCGTAGTTGAACTTGCTGGTTGAGGGTTCTCTTCTCCAGAACATATTACCTGCGTCGCAGTATTGGTCTCAATGGGAGTAGTAAGTCGTTGCTCTGGCTCTTCCCGACCCTGAGGGTGCTGCATCTCGTTATTGCTGTCGTTAACCTTAGCAACCAGCACTCCTTGTTTGATGATATAAACTGATTGATCACATACGGAAGCATAGGTATTAGTGCATAACAAAACTGTGATAGCTGAATATAACCAGGGACTTAATTATTTGGATGGTGATTTGCCCAAATTAAGTATTAACAGAAATGCAGTAATTCACCAAAGTAGTGTTGCCATGTAGGAAAAGAGCAGATATGATGGGAAACTGTCAATATGCATCAAGAAATGCAGCAAGGAAATGACTGCTGGAGCGATATCAAGCGTTTGTGAGAAACCGCAGGATGAATTTGAAAGCACCTATGAACAGGCATTAACTAGGTCCATCCAATTAAATAATACTACTGGCAAACGAAAAAAGGCTTCTTCTGCTGTCCATACAGCATTAACATATGGTGACAGAATAATGGTGTCTGTCTCTTAGAACACTAGGAAAATGGCCCTAACGCTCGGAGAAAATCAGGAGAGACCAATGAGGACTTACGTTTTACGTGAAAGTGTTTTGGGTGCTCTAAGTCCCTATCAGTTTTAGAACACTGAACGAAAGGTGTTAATCATTTTAATTTGAATATCAATTGGACCTCAAGAAAAAGACACAAGCATGAAGCATTAGTCTGTTAGAATACTGAACGAAAGGTGTTAATCGTTTTAATTTGAATATCAATTGGACCTCAAGAAAAAGACACAAGCATGAAGCATTAGTCTGGAAAGTGATAAATACTAATTTTACCTTTTTTATCCTTGTGAGGGATGTCTGCAGCAGAATCAATGCCTCCATTCGGAACTTCGAGATCCTTGCGAGGGATGTCTGCAACCCAATTAATGCCTCCAATCTGAACTTCAAGATCCTTGAGGGGGATGTCGGCAACCCAATTAATGCCTCCATTCTGAACCTCGAGAGTACGTGAATCACTTAAATTAACTTTAGGTGGAGTGTCAATCTCTCCAGGCCCTAGAAATTGGTTTAAAACATAAAGTTCAATGAGCTCATAGACTACAGAGTTAATGGCTACTGATATTGTATGTGTTTACAGGCATGCTTAATGATTACATATGCTGCTGTGCTGAAGAAGACTTTTATGTATAATAAGTATATATACATCAGAGTTCACACGTCATGAAACATGCAACTTAGAATTGGATAATCCAGGTAACAATTCATAAGACCTATCGAGCAGAATTACAGACAAGACAGTGCACCTGCAGCCTCTGGACTGGAGATGTCAGAACGTTCCTTAATAGGAGTAATTTTTGGAGAGCAGGCCCCTAATTCTGCTTTTACGGAAGTAGCGGTTACCGTAGATTCGGGCTCTAAATCTGCAGCAACCACTTCAGGAATTTTTGACAATAATTTTTCTCGTTCAGATGGTTTCTGTAGCAATGTCCTTCTTTCTAGGTACTCGAACTTTGTAAATTCTAGAGGTTAAGGCAACAATGCTGCCCATCAAATGAATTGAAGAAACGAATAAATAAACAGCAAATGCAATATTACAAAACAAGTTCCAAAAAAGCTGCACTGTCTGAGTAAAACCTTGTTACAGAATATAGTAGATGTTCTGGATTGTTATACCATCTCAGATTAGTCCAAAGTTATTGAGGTGAAAATTGCACCAAGGGGAAAAAGTAAAACAGCATAAAAGATTAAACATGTTGATGTTCTACCAGAAACAAAACCAACAGACAGATGATCCACTGGAGCAATTTTAACATTACTTGCAAGATACAGACCAAACTTTAAGGGCCATTCGCACAACTAGACATGTTACAAGAACAGAATATATGCCATATGGGCTTTGAACAAAAAAAGTACTAGAAAACAAAATAATATCACCCCTTCTCCTAAACTTGAAGTTCAACTCCTTTATTAATCATTATTGATTGCCTTAAACTGATAATACGACAAAATAGACAATTATTGTCAACCATGGTTCTAAGCAGTAATTTGCTAAATGCAATTTAAAGACAAGGTAAATTTCCAAGATATTGAGTGCAGAAAAGCATTTTAGGACATGAAGAAGCAAGTAGATCAAAGGATATTCTCTTTGCCATCCTTTCTCATTGGCATGTTCAATACGCATTTGCAACAGAGAAATTTCTTTAGCAATCCACTGGAACCAAATAAAAAAGGATCAGGCACAGGTATCTTTCTTAAGTTACAAACTGTAAGAAAAGTAGTATGATAGGAATTATATGCACCATTAGCAGATAGTAATGTGAGGATGATATCACAATAATGTCCTAACCTTTCGATATGTAGTAAATTTGTAAAACACTAAAACATGAGTATTAAAAATATACAGAAAGTTCCTGTTCCTCAGTTAGAAATATTAGATGCTCAAATGTTTATTTTGAGAAATTTGATTAACTCATAATCTTTTAAACCCTCACTCATACATTATTCACAACAATAAATCCTATTGGAGTTAACTTAGCAAATTGGATTCTGAAATGAGAACCCCACCTGAACCACTCAAAACACAAAGAATGGATTCATGCTATCAAGGTGCAGAAATGTACAGGGAACCATTGAAGCATAGGAAATAAACATAATTTTCACCATGACCTTCTCCAAAATAGATGGCCATGGACTTCCATGTGGGTCAGGAAAATGGTTCCTAAACGGGTGTATTTGTAATTTTTATGTGAACACAATAGTTTAAAATAAAAGGTAGAAAAGTACAGATTATTCAGGTCAGCAAGATCCCACAATGAAAATAGTGGACAAAGAATATCTTTAGTAAGTGTATGTCATCAACAATTCCAAACAAACATAAATAAGGTAGTCCCAATCGTAGGTATCTACCACAAACTGCATTTTTAGTTATATAGTTAACAATGGCACAGCATAAATACAACACAGGCATACATCCTAAGATCACAAACATAAAGAAAACACATGATGTGTAGAACTTATACTACTTGAGAGTGAGTTGAATAATATAGACAATGGTAAAAATGCTAAGACAAGGAAGAAAAAGTAAAGTAGCAGATCTTACATTATTTGTTATATCAACATGAAGTGCTTGGGCCTTCAATTGAACTTCATCCTGCAGTTACGCAGGTAAAATTTATTTAAAAATTGTGAGGTAAGAGTTAGAGACTATAAGAACATACTATTGTTCACCCTAGCATGAAGAGAGAGAGAGAATCAGTGACAGAATTAGTAGTTAGCTCCAGTGTCCAGATAGAGCATTTAGTAAGGTAAATGCGAATGGTGACTTTAAATGAGTACAAAAAGTTCCTTCACAATTATAACAGCAGTAGCTGTAGCTGATAGTATCCTAAGGGCCAGATTAATGAATTTCTGACTATAATCACTATTATAAATAAAATCTATGTAGTTCCAAACATAAACGTAAAACAACAGAATCATTACAATCAACAATTGTAGACAATATAATTGCAGCCAATTTCTACTATTGCATACATTTTCCCAGATCAATCTCAAATTTTCTTCTGCTTTTCGGCATATAATAGGTAAGAAAAGATGGAAAGTATGAGATGCCAATTATTGGGAGTGGAATTTGATCAAAATATCTTTTTAATCTCCCCAGTTTCAGAATTTGTGGTTGAAGTAAAAAGTTTCTTGTAATCAAAACAGCGTAACAGTACCCATAAATAAAAATGTAGCTCACTAGCAAACAAAAGTTTGTTTTTAGTCAAAATTCTTACAACGGTAAGCCTATTAAGTGAGCCAGCTTTAATCCTGTCACAAACATCATCAACTTCTTCCTGAAATTAAGAAACAAGGATGAGACAATTCACAAATGACAAAAAGCTGAATACAAGATAAATTCAAGTGAGAGTTCATATCATGATAGTACATGGATTCACATTAGTAAACTAAGTGCAATTATATGATATCTGAATCTCTGTCATAGCAATAAGTTCCTCCATCAATACCTTTTGAGTTAGGAAGCAAGACATAACAAGGGGGTAACATATATAGATATACTACACGTAAACTTACAGCATCTAGCAGAAAATTTCCAGCATAAGAGTGAGACACCCAAGTACTTACTAGTGGAGGGAGCTTGGTGTTTGAGAAGATTCAGTATATAACAGGCAAGAGTAAGACGATTTCCATGTTAACCAACTTTGGATACCATAACAGCATATGATATGATTTTTTGATAATCTCACCAGTGCTACAACACTCATCCAACCTAGCCTACACCATCTCTAAACAGTTCAGGGTTTAGAGAAACTTACCTTAGTAAAGTTATCATCTGAGAGCATGGAAATGGTGACATCCTTAAAGAAGTTTGAAACTCTTAGGCGTATTTCAATATCAGCATCACCAGTGCCAGAAATCTTCTCTATTCCTGTGAAATAACAATGTTAGTTAAGCAACTGACAATAATAAACACAACATGACCCATATATGCATGAAAGCAAATGGAGAATGACATGACAAGGAGATCAGTAAAAGTAGGCCAATCAAGCATTTCAAAAGTGAGAGCCATTCAGAAATGTTACATGCCCCATATGCAAGGGAACTAGAAAGAATTTATATTTCAGTCTGAAACTCCAGCCATTTCATAAGAGATGGCCAGTCAAGTAACTTGGATGGCATGAGCATGCGACCAGAAAGTATAAGATTGAACTCTCCCAATGTCGACTAGGCATAATAACACAGTGATTGCCAAAAAAGTATTGATAAAAGTAGCAACTGAAATCTTGGACCAACCAAACTAAATAAATCAGAAAGCCAACTTAAATTTCGCAGGAAAAACCGTCCCAACATTTCCTACTCACTAATTAAAAAAATTAAAACCTCTGCACATTTTTAAGTAGGTAAGTCAAATTTAAAATAAAAAGTATACAAGCCCCAAGCATTCTCTAACAGAAACTCTGAAGTGGTGAAATAGCTGGTTCAGAACTCAGATCCAAAGTGTAACTCATGGATAAGGTATTTCCCAGTAGAATTAATGATCTACTATCTTACTTTATTTTTCGCAACATTTTTCCTTCCGCATTGGAAGATAAGGAACAAACACTAACAACAGAGGCTGACAGCAATATGATTTGAGTTACTACCAATATTCTTCAACCATGCAACCTTATTCAGGTATATTCAAAAGAGAATCTGACAAGTCCAACTGCTTACAAGGTACCTTTGGGCAAAGTAGCTAAGTTGAAATAATAGAAATTGGCATCACTAACGTGGCTTAGAATAGTAAAATATACATAGACAGTTAATCACCTGTAACTTTTTGAAGCTGGAAGCGATTCTTTTGATAAATGTCATTAGGGTCAGATTTCATCCTAACAAAGCTCCCCAGTATTTTAAATTCAAAGCTTTCAGGAAACTTGAGAAGGTCTAGAATTACACTTTTCTTTAAATAAATAAGTTTGATATTTTCAGGAGTAACAGCAGCATAGCAGCTTTTAGGGGTCTTAAAGACCTTCTTCCTCTGACTAATAGGAATCTTTTGAAATTCCACCAATTTTTTTTCTGCATAATCTTCATCTGAGCTGTCAAGAGACTCATCATCGGAGTCGTGGTTTTCAGCAAAATGCTCTTCCAGCATATCAAATACTTTTATCCGCGACATAGTTTTCTTACCAAAGAGAGCGTAAAGTCTCTCATCACAAAGGACTTTTTTCTTCTTTTCTGCACTCCTAAGACCATTATCATTTATGTACTTGTTGATGAATGCTGCCACCTCCTGTCGTGAGTGCTTTTCGCTTGTATCCTTACCAATTGCTTCTAGAAATTCAATTAAAGGCCTAGAACCCCATCCAATAAACTCGATTTTTCTTTTCCCAACTCTCCTCTTCCTTTTCGTGGAAACAGGTGACTGTAAACTGGAATCTTCCACCCAAAAGGTGTCTTTCATACTGTTGCAACAACTGAAGAAAACAAAAGCTTCTAGGGTGGAGCAGCAAGGTTTATGGCATGCAAAAAAATTCGCTATGCACAAGGTGCTTCGTTTAGTCAGCTAGAAAGACTCGAGCGCTTCACGTTCTGTCACAATAAATAAAACTCGAATTAAAATTCATTTAGCCGATCACTGAAAATAACTGGTCTTGCCAAGCAAGTTCATATAATGACAATATAGATATGACAAGGCAATGCTTTTCCAGATATAGTGAGAAGCCCTACTGGACATGGCAAGAAAGATCAGGACAGTGCTTGAGCATTTATCAGATAATCGTATTTTTGTTTCTCACAAGGTGAAAAGAAAGATGTGAAATTTCTATTATAGTCAGTCAGATACTGCAGCATCATTCACAATGATAAGAAAAACTCCCAATAATTTCAGAAGAAGTGGAAAACAAAGGCAGGGTGTTCAAAGTCACACCCATAAAGCACAATAAACATATCCTTGCTTTAAGCGAGACCAGGCAAGAACGTATCTTCCGTGTACTAAAATTTACAATCTGTCAATGAAATACAAATCATTGTATGGTGCCACACAATGTGCATAATGCATGTATACATGATCTATCAAAAGTATCATTGACAACTAATATAACTCACTGTCTGTACGCCACCGTAGATCGATTTAAAAGTTATACTGAATTTAGCATTTAATAAATGTGGCTTGATTGTTCCATATGATTTCACCTGTATTGATTGGAGAAGCACAATATGAAACAATAGTGCATGCAAAACTTCATGATTTATTCAGCCAATGCAATCACCAACTGAATTGCAAATGTCATTTCCAGTAGCATTTGTGCAACATACCAATCTCAAATTCCGTTATCATTCTGCTTCTCAACAGTAGACCTTTGTGCTTCTACGATGAATGCATATTTAATTTCAAAAAATGAAAAACTGAACTTTCACTTAAAAATTTACAACGATAACTGGAAATCAAACTCAATGAAATGCTGCTCAAAGATTCAAGTTGAGCTACTGTGATTGGGTGAAACGCTATAAAATTAAAATTAGGACTTACATTGATTTTTTATTTGGGGGTGGACTCTAATCGAACAATTAACGGTAGAAACGGTGGGCAATGAGTCAGTGCAGTGGGATGAGACGGTGGCCGGAGCCGAAAGTAAGAATATTCAGGAAATCATTTGGTTTATTGTTACCGGAATTGGCAAACCCAGACTTATTTTCATGGGACACTGAACAAGACGCATGTTATTTAGGAGTCTTTTCTTTTTATTTTATGCTTTTTTTCTTTTTCTGTATAATATTCGTATTATATTTTATACTAACTTTTTCAAAGAAATCAAACTAAGTGGAGATTTCTCTAAATATGGGTGATTCCTTATTTACAGCGTTTGATTCTATATATGTTTGCAGATTTGTTTTTCAGGATTGTATCCCCGAAAAGTAATTTGATTACTCAATTTTCAAAATCTAGTGGTTTTTTATTTTTATTTTTAATTAATTTGAAAAAATAATCAGAATCTTGAAAAAAAAGGTAGTAGTATTATAATTTTTCAGGATCTTATTTCTCAGATTTTCTAGGTATTGTTTTTATCAGTTTTAGAATTATTAGGGATAAATTTTACTCCCTTTGCCCAGTAAAAGGAGTCATATTTGAATATTAGGCATGTTTTTAAAACCATAATAAAAATTGGATTGAATAAATTAGTGAAATATGAGTTCTACTCATATTTACTAGTGTTACAATAAAATGTGAGTGAAATAAATTGATGGAATGTGGACTCTACTTACCATTTATGGTAAAAGTGAAATATGACTCTTATTGGGAGAAGTGTCATCTACAATGGGGCGGAGGATAGTCCGGACGATGCATCCTCCGCCCCTTCGTCCACCACTGTAGCATCGCGGACGATGGCTTCTCCATCGTCCGCGCCCAATCTATCCTCTGCGGACGATACGCATCCTCCGTCGCATTGTCCGCGGTATCGTCCGCCCCACTATGGGCAACGCGGACGATACCGCGGACGGTAGAACGCATTTTTGTTTTTTTTATTTTTTTAAATTTTCACCACACACTACATCACATTTTTCACTCCATTTTCACTTCATCCACTAATCCACGCTCTCTATTTCAAACAAAACAAATCCCGGAGATTACCCAAGTCGGAAATATTCGGTGGTAGTGGTGCATGGTGGCCGAGTACAGAAGCCGATGAATACCATCCCTTCGACTCAAACACCTAGTGCGATCCCGATTTCAGCACGGACTCGTACCGGCTGTCTGACATGGAGCCTTCTCCCACCCGCGCACCCACCTTACCCCGCGGCCACTCCTCCGCCGCCGCAGCCTCGGGCTCCGCCACCAAGAAGAAGCGGTCCAAGGCAAGAGCCCAGAAGTTGCCGCTTCCGACGCTGAATGAAGAGTTCGCCCCGGGGAGGACGAACTACCAGCCGGAAGAATCCATCGTCTTGACGAGGTGTTGGATTGCTATTTCAGAGGATCCGGTGTTCGCCAACAACCAGAAGATATGTGCGTATTGGAAGCGCATCGCTGAAAAATACAGCGAGGCCAAGCCGCCGACCGCCTACAAGCGCCAAAGGGAGCCGCTCCACAAGCACTAGGAACAAATAAAGAAGCAGGTCAATTTGTTCGCGGCGGAGTATGACAAGTGCTTGAGGGAGCAGGGCAGCGGCGAGAGTCTGACGGATGTGCGCAACAAAGCGGTTGCGTCGTACATGTCATTGTACGGCGATTTCAAGCACTTCCAGTCCTGACTCCTCTTGAAGGAAAAGCAGAAGTTCGTTGGAGGTATGCTGCCCCAATCGGCGGCGGCGGCGGCGGCGGAGAGGGCGAAGCACACCTTCGCCGGTGATTATACGAGCAGCGACAGCGGCGCAACCCCAATGGACCTCAACCATCCGGTGTACGAGGATGAGAGTTCCAGCACACCGATGTCCTCCTGGCGTCCCGCTGGCGTCAAGGCTGCCAAGGGCAAGGGCAAGGCGAAGGCGACATCCTCACAGGCCATGCCGCCGGCCCCGACCACGACCACGACCCCAGCCCCGTCTTTGGCTGCGGGACATGCCTACACGGAGTTGGTGGTCTCCGCCAACTTTAGGACGTTGTTGGACACACACAACGCCCTCGGGTAGACGAACGACCCTGCTCAAGTCGCATACCTCCAAGATATGATCGGCGGCCTCAGCCGCAAGTTGAGAATGCTTTAGACTAGCCTCTAGCCTCTTTATCTGTAGTGCACTTGTTTTTTATTTCAACTTTGTAACTTTTTTTAATTAAGTAAATGTAGAATTTGCCTTAATTGTGGTGCTTTTTATTTATTTATTTTTATTGATATATTTGCAAACATAAATTAAATACAAAATAGAAGTAAAAACTATAGGGCGGACTATATGGCGGGCTATAGTCCGCCCCATTGCAAGTGGAATGGTAGGAGGATAGAATGATGATGTGGCGGAGCATAGGGCAGGTATTAGTCCGTTCTATCATCCGCCCTATAGGACGGAGGATAGACCACTCGATGCATCCTCCACCCTATCCTCCGCCACTGTAGGTGGGCGGAGGATGCTCCTTCTATCCTCCACGGATGATGAACCATTTTTGCATCCTCCGGCCTATCCTCCGCCCCATTGCGGGGGCTAAGGAGGATATGTCTGGACGATGCACACTTTTTCATCTATTTTTTTAATTTCTTCTATTTATATCACTACATTTTTACTTCATTTCAATGAGTCATCATGATTTGGACAAACTAAAAAAGGGAAGTGAATCATCTTTAGCGGGACGACTGTGGTACTTAATTATAAATATAGATATAATTATATTCAATTACTACTAGTAACTATTAAATTATTAAATTATGATTAAGGTAATATTAAATATTATTTTATTACATATTATAAATTACTAATAACTAATTCTTATTAAAATTTTAAAATTATAAATTATATTCAATTATAATATCTATAAATAACTATTAATAATATAGATGGAGTGATCAATTGCTAACTCATCATTTAATTGCTAACTACAACTAATTTAAAACCGTAAGATATATAGAGATTTTAGTGGTGTATAATTTGTCATATATAATTTCATTTATTATTATTTTAATTTTAAAAGATTAAAAAACTACCAACATAGGATTTTATATTAAAATGTCAATATATTAAACATCAATAAGATTCATTGAATATGTCAACACAATTTAGCATTGACATTTTATTCGTATTATATTGATATATTATGATAGCTATATTGACATAAAACTGTTACTTGAAAAAAAAAATGAAATTTCAAAAAAAATTCAAATTTTGACATTGGAACATATGCAAGTGAGATCTCGTTAGAATCCTTATTAAATTATTATTAATTTGATATAAGTTATGTTAAAAAATAATTTAAATTAAAATAGTTATAACCATTTAAAGTTTTGAGATATTTTTTAAAAGTTAGTTATAATTAACTTTTTGCTAATATTAATATCCTTAATTGACATTTTTTATAAACTATATTGTTACTCGTGGTTAAATGATCTTGTACCTTTATTTAATGATGTAATGCATATCATTTAGTTGTAGTTAACAATTTAACACGCATCCTCCTATCAGATATGATAATTAATAAAAATTAAGCATACTCATTTATGAATCTGATTGAATTTTATATTATTTTAAAGATGTTTAAATGAAATAATTATCAACAATAAATTTAAAAATATTATATATATATATATATATAAAGCAAATTAGCAATTTGCGTTTTGAGCCCAACAGTAAATGTTGTGTTTTGTTTCACCATAGAGGATCTCCATCTGATGATATTATCATAGTTTAAACAATATACATTTTACTTATTCGATTTTCTCAGTAAATATAATCATGGTGTATGTTCAATTGCAGCTAGGTTGTTACCGTGTAAATACAGATGGTATTTGGTGAGGTGCAAGTATTAAATACTCTCTCTCTCCGTCCCAAAGTAGTTGGAGTATTTCTTTTAGTACGATATCTAAGAAATTGATCTGTTAAAGATTAAAGGGGAAAGAATAAAGTAAGAGAGATGAAGTGAGACTAAAGTAAGTGAGAGTAAAGTAAGAGAATAAATAAAGTTTTTACCAAAAAAGAAAATGACTCAACTAAGAACATCGCAGCGGTCGTCCTTGCTGATGGACGCCGTCCATGCCAGCGGCAAGGCGAGTGATGTCCGCCGCTGCGCGATGTCCGTCCGTGCCAACGACAGGGCGGTGCTCTTAAATAAGAGCACGTCCGTGCTGCTGAGCAGGCTTACGTAGCGGCACGCGATTGGTCAACGGCATAGCCGTTGGCAATTTTCTTTTTTTTTAAAAAAAAATAATTCAAAATTAATTAAAAAATCGTTTTTAAATAAAAAAATATATTTTCCACTTCCCAATAAAATTATATCCGTTTTCTACACACTTTTAATTTATTTTTCAATTTTTTTTCCCAAAATATTTAATTATGTAATTTTTTATTTTTAAGATTTTAATTATGTATTTTTATTTTTTCGATTTTAATTATGTAATTTTTATTTTTTATGATTTAATTATGTAATTTTTATTTTTTAGGATTTAATTATGTAATTTTATATTTTTAATGTATTTTTATATTGTATAAATATTTTTAGTAATTGAAGTATTTAAATGGAATAATAGAATGGTGGGACCTTTGAGCTTGTCCCTGCAGAAGAGCATGGATGTGGGTGTTGTGCTCTTGCCTAAGAATATGGAGTAAAAGTGGGATGGGCCCACCTTCGTGCTCTTAAATAAGAGCACGGATGTGGATGCTCTAATTCGAGACAAACAAAAACGGAATACTACTCAACTACCTTGGGATGAAGGAAGTATAAATTTCCGCCAAAGGAAATCGGCCACAAATGTAAGCTACGTTGATAGATTTTTGGGTGATATTATGTCTTACAAAAGCTTCGGTGCATGTTTCATAAGTGGAAGCAAGATCTATTTAGTCGATTATGTAAATTAAATCTATTTATTGTTATGAACATTCATTGCATGCTTGAACACATTCCATTCATGGAAAAGAACAATAAATCATATATCCTGAACTACTACATATTTGAGATTTGAGATTACCTATTGATTCTCCGAAGAATCGAAGTATCGAAGTGGTTAGCAACTTCCACTTGTGCCGTGTACCGCAAATCTTCTGATTTATTTCCAAACTTGTATTCTAACATCTGACAAATCTAGAAATCGAGATCTGATAATGAAAAGCTGGCAAAAAAATCGACCACCACATGGGAGAGGAGGCGCCAATTTTGCCTCACAAGATTATGATTTTTGTTTCTCTCAAGATCTCCTTTTTATTGAGTTGTAGTGGGCTAGGTTAACTGACTCATGGATATTGGACTTGGGCCAACTTATTGGACTTGTGTTATTAAATTAAAATGTCCTTAATTTAATATTAGCCCAATATAATATTATTTTGGACTACTATAGAAAACAAGATTGATTGTTCGTCCAATTTCAAATTGCAAGTAATACAAATTTTCTCTTTTATTAATATATTTTCGATGTTAAAGAGAGAAATATTCATCATATTTTTCATCATAATTATACAAAGTGAGTTTTGAGCCATTAATTTAGACATTTTTTTAAATATAATTTTGGATTAAACAACAAGTTTTTTTTTTTAATAATTTTTGGTATGAAGAATGTTAATGTAATTGATTACAAATTATGGTGGCACTTGAGGCATTGTAACGGTCCTAGAAAGTATACTCGATCCGAAAAATATTCAGTAGATCTTTCATATCAAAGTGGTATCATGAAGTGGTGTATCAAATCAATTAATCTTTTGATAAATTAAAATATAAATAACTCAGATTCAATTAGACATATGCCGACCCACCTATGGTCCCTAACTCCCTATAATAGATTTCAATTACAAATTGTTCAATCATTGGAATTTAAAATGAAAGCCTTTCTAAGTAAGAATTAATGGAGGTCGACTATCAATTGATTTATAAATAATAGTATATTGGGGAGATTTTTTGTCACGTCCATCCAAGGATAATATAGTATGAAAATTCGTGACTAAAAGGGAAGGGTTAAGAGAAATGGGGATGAGAACTAGGAATGAGCAATAACAAGTACAAACTCAAACCGAAGATTATCAAAATATCATGTACTACATCCTGGAATACTTGAGTAAAGGTTTATACAGGACCAAAAGATAGAGCTATGATGCAAAATAGGATTAGTAGTTCTAGCTTTCACAGCAGAAGTAAACAACTCAAAAAGAACTTTCTCTCAACACCCTTGCTTCACCATTTTTGCAACTCAACCTGCACATTTAGAAATACATACAGGGCTGTGTACAGGAGTACTCAATGAACACAGTGCCGAAAGATACAATTATACATTTGAAAGTATTGTCAAGTCATCACAGCAACACTCATGGATTTTCACTTAAAAGGCCCGAGCTTTCTAAAATTTTATTTTCAACCGCGGTCTAACTTCCTTTACCATATCTTAACATTTGTGTACCGGGAAGGTGGCCACCTTCCACGACGGTCACATGACCGGCCAACAGCTCACGGTCCATTTATGTACACTAGTCCAAGCAAGGTTTGCGGCCTTGCTTAAACCCGAATTCGATTATAACATTTTTGGCATAACCAAGGCAGATAGGCATAAATCATTTATGACAGGACAATAACATTTGACGAGCATGAGTTTGGATTTATACCAAAACTCATCTCGAAATTACTTTGGGATTTTTATCCACATTAGTATGTAGGATAGAATGCTCACCTTATTCGCTTTCCAAGATATTGGGAATTACTCTGTCTCAATGACAATTTCCTTCCGTTTCCTCTCTTTTCAATCAAAATGCAACCCAAGTTTAGCTATGAGGAATATTTTAACTCAAGATATGCTACTAGTTCTTATCTTTTCATCTTTTATTTTTATATTAATAGTTAAGTTATTAATGCTTTTTGGAAAGAAGCTGGGGCACAACTATTTTTGTAGCAACAAATAAAACTTAAAATGGATTCTTTTATTTCATGCATACATCTCAACTCTCAATTAAATAGTTGAGCGGGCTTAACTATAAAAACTACTCCCTCCGTCCCGGCTAAGATGACACATTGCTTAGCCGGCACGGGATTTTAGGAGTTATTGGTTAAAGGGTTTAATTGGAGAGAGAGAAGGTGGGTGTAAGTATTAAAGTAGAGAGATAAAGATAGATGAATATTTTAATATGAGTAAGAAAAAGTGGTTGAGTGTATTAATTGGAGAGAGAAAGTTACCAAAAAAGGAAATGTGTCATCTTAGTTGGGACAAACTAAAAAGGAAAACGTGTCATCTTAAGCGGGACGGAGGGAGTATAAAGGATTGGAAGTTTTCATCCCTTCCCGATTTCAGACCCAACGAAGAGAGAGTAGCTCTCTCTCCCGAGATCCCCTGCTGCCAACCCCCGGTGCCATGGCCGTTGTCGACAACACCTCTCTCTCTCCTAGCAGCCCTCTGTTAAAAGTTTCACACGTTACAACCGCTGACCCTCTCTTTTAAATTCTCTGACATGGACAAGGGACAGTCTCTCCGCCACTCGCCCACGCCTCGCGCCACTGAGAGACGTTCAGCCCAAACTGACGCCGTCGCTCCAGCCTTGCAGTCCCACGGTACGTGTGGCGGCTCGGTCGCATCAAAATCTTATCGCCCGAACCCTAACATGGAAGACTTCTATTCTCCGTTCCAGCATCATACGATTATTCTCGATAACTTTCTTTTATCAAATTTTAAATCTTTAACATAACAATTAACTCTTTGGATAAGTTGGGAGGTTTCTATCTTTATTAGGGACGAAATTCTCATGGGGTTTGCCTGAGCGATCATCCGAGGTGTTCCCGGAATCTGAGCCGAAACTATTCTTCAAAATGTCCTCTAATTTATGTTGCTAATTAAAAAATCATGGGTTTATCAAGCATGTTGTAGGTGTTATTTAGTCTTTCAATTCAATTTCTATCTAAGGAATGAATACAAAACAAGAACTACCTTCTTTAACTAAAAATGAAGAGTTACAAAATATACCTTCTTCTCTTTCTAGATTTCTAGGAGTTATAGTATAGTTTGGAAATTTAGATGATGTCTTTTTGGTTTTATTTTAAAAGTGAGGAGATGGGGGACACATACCTATATATACACAAGATTCTGATGTTACACGTAGCTTAGGCATAGTTGATGTATATATTATTTGATACCTTAATAAGCATTGCTATTGTTAGATATAATGATGGCTGCTTCTTTTTTTTTTTTATCATTATCCTAAATTAATATTTGATGGATGTATAAGTTTTGTTATTCCTTCCACTTTTTATATTGTGTTTTTTTATATTGAATACTAGAGTTTATCTTGATTCACCATTCATCACATTAATCATATTATTCTTCAGTTAAAAATATCGACTACTATATTCAATGCATAACTTTGGCCAACATAATTTTTTTTTATATTTAGTCAAAGTGTTGGTGTATATATATAAAAATATAGAGGTGTGCATATCTAATTGATTTATATTGAATTTTCGAACACGTATATGCGAGAGTTATATTTTCCTTTTTTGGGGTTATTATTATTTTATTTGAGTTAAGCATTTATTATAATTGGTGGCAACAACTTCGACACTAACAAATTACAACGAAACTTTCTACATGGCTCGCCCTGAACTCACAACTTTATCATACAACTGTATAAGGCTTCAAATTCATAAAACCAAAATTAGTTTTCGATTATTATTCATATAGTACATATTTAGCCGTCACTTCTTACATTTATAATATCAAAAGTTCGGGTCGTCACATTTTTGTTGCGTGGAGTCCTATCAACTACTACCATTTTTGTATGAATAAAATTGAAATATTCTCTCTTTGTGTCCATTAAATATGAAATACGGAATATTTGTTTTTTAATAATCTTTCTATTCCATAAAAAAATTGCATTTGAAATAGCAGAAAAACTAATAAACAATTGTTAAAGTAAAAAAAAGAGGAAAAGAAGAATAATTAAAGTAGTGTTGATGGATAGCACACTATTATTAGTTTTTAAATAAATTGATGTACGTGGGTTTGAGTTGGGAACAACTTTTTATAAATATAAATACTCATACTTTTATATGACGAACGAAAATAAAAAGTACATATATTTTCATGGGGCGGGTGGAGTATGTATTTTTATGTAGTGCTAATTTATGTGTTAAATGCAGAGAGAAAAAATATAGAAATAATATTATTAATAAAAAAATATATTATTTTTAGTGAGATATTACTAGCTATAAAGGAAAATATATCATTTTTACCGGGAAGGAGAAATTTATTTATTTGCTACAATGAGAGTGGCCGGATAATTATTCAACAAAGATAGGCGTTACTATACCAGAAGGTGAGACACTACTTGCATGTAGTTTAAATTGATTTGATGGACTGTCGGAACTCTATCTCTATGTGGCATGTGATATTCTCTATCCAACGTCAAATAATAAATGAATGCTTGATTTGGAAAATTATACGAGTATCAAAATTTACCTTTATCATAATCCAATTTTTTTTTCTTCTACTCCATTTTCTTTTGCCGCCTCAATTCTACCTGCAACAACTACATATTTGAAAAAATAACTCAACTACCTCTATTTTCATGGACCTCAAATTCGTATATAATCGGTCACACCAAGGTAAACTTGAACTCGTGATCAAAGATCACGAGCAATAACCACTCTACTATTAATTGGTTTTCTATATCTTTCAAGTTGACTTTGATGCATTCAACTCGGTCGGATTTAAGCACATTTTCTACAAATAGATTATAGCCAATGTGCAATCTCCCAATAAATACACCTTAACTAGATTTCCTTCATTCAATTCATTGATAAGGCTAATTTGATGCATCGGTTAAGTGGTGAAAAACGCTATATTTTACTGGGTCTAACACAGTTTTTAAGCCAGGTGTATGACAAAATCGCTAGATCCAGGAGAAGCCAGAGGAAACGGACTAGCGAAGGAAATGAAGGAAAATGAGCAGAGGTGAAGGGAAAGGAACGGCTAGAAGAAGGGAGTCAATAGCTGAGGGCAACAAAGACTATCTATACCTCGCTGGACCCCACTTCAACGCCTATAAATAAGGAGCATGCAGCACACGCCAGATAGACATTCTCACTCTTAGCTCAGACACAACACACACACTTGAGAAATGGGAGTTCTGGCGTAGTCTAGGGTTTGAAGGGTCTCATCTTCCGAGAAAGTCAGTCGTAACACCGTCCGCGTGAGGGCGAAGGAACAATCTACTTTCATTCTGTTTTTGTACTTTATCTCGTTCGAACTTCGCGTTTTAGAAGTCGATTGGATTGTTGCTGTTACTGATTATCTATGCATTCGTTTAGTTTCTGTCATGATGGTGTTTATCTCGTGTTGATCTACGTTGATTCTGTTTTGTTTGAAGTTTTAATTTCGGCAGCTGCATGTTAATCTCTGTTTTGGTTAATTTTGTGCTTGATCTGGGGAATTTGGCTGTAGATAGGGATGTCAATGTAGCCCGCAACCCATGGGCTGACCCGAATAGCCCGTCAAATTAGGGCTGGAAATTTCTAGCCCGATAAAATTAAAACCCGATTAGCCCGCACCTGATTAAGCCGCGGCCCGTTAGGGCCAGACCCGAAAACCGGATGGACTAGCCCAAAAACCCGATAAAGTTTATATTATTCTATTCTTTTACTTCTAATTCGACACTTCATTGATTAATTTTAGAGTAAAGATAACTTAAAAAAATTACTTTCAATATATTGAATTTTTATTAATATAATAGTTAATAAATAATTAAAAACTTCAAATTCACTTTAAAAAATATTTAAATTCCTAAAATATGCATTAAAATTTTTCGAAATATCTCAAAAATTAGTATTGATCATGCTTATAATTGAGTTTGAGCATATATCTCAAATTTATCATAATTAAATATTTTACACTTTATGAATATAACTAATTTTCATCATTATTTATTGGTTTGATCGCATGTTAATCTTATCGGTAGTAACCCGACTAACCTGTTGGCTAGCCCGAAACCCGATCTTTTAGGGTTAGGGTTGAACTTTTATAACCCGAAAAAATCACAACCCGATTAACCCACTCCGATTAACCTGCAACCCGAGCAGGGCCGGCCCGATTGACATCCCTAGCTGTAGATCTGTGTTGTTGTTGTTGATCGGAGGTTCTTTGTTGAATCTGAAGCTATGGATTTATTTTTGGCCGGAGTTTGTGTCGGATGCTTGGATCCGGAGTGAATTTAGTATTCGAGGTTGGATCCGAACAGGGGATTCAAGTTGTGCATGGATTTTTGAGTTTTCTATTTCCTTCTGTTTTACTTCGTCTAGTAGCCGTAGATCTGTTTAGTCCCTAATTGTTTTTCGCTAAATTGTTTAATTCCAGTCTGCTCGTTTTCCAATTACGCTTCACGCCTGTTTCTGCTGAGTTTTGATGCAATTTGATTTGAAGAAGATGATGTCGCTGTTAGTTAGTACTTTAGTTAGTTGTTTTCCCAGCTTTTCGTCCGTACTCTGCTTTTTCAACCATGGTCCCCACCGTCAGTTTATTTCCCAGGTCTAGGTAATTTAGAATAGTTTCTTAGATCTAGTGATTGTCTCGATTTCAGTTTACATGCATGATTTCTGTTCTGCCTAGATCCAGCTGTTAGCGTAGCAGATTTCAATTCCAAGTTTAGTCTAATTTCCTCAACCAAAAAAAAAAAATGCGTGGCAATAGCCAAACCAAAAATAATTTCCAAATCCTTGAGCATATTTAAATTACGCATCCGTCTCTGTGGGATCGATCCCTACTTCCCTGTGCTAATTTTTAGTATAAGTGGTTGAGGGTTTTTGAGGAAGTATTCTGTGTGTCCGACGACCGAGATTTTTCCAACGACCAGTGAGCTCCTAGACCTTGTGATCTAGTGGATTTGCTGGACCTAGGAAACTTGTTATTCTTTTCTGTGCACACAGTCTAAACTGCGATCTTCAATCATATATAGGATGTCAATCTAGCCCGAAATCCACGGGTCGACCCGAGTTACCTGGTAAAATCATAGGGTTAGGGCCGGAAAATCGTAACCCATATTCAGAAGCGGGCTACACGGGCTAACCCATTCGGGTCGGCGGGTTATACGGGCTGGCCTGGGTGGGTTGCGGGTTAGCACACGAGTTGAGCATTTAATATAAAAATATAATTAAAATTTTGGGTTATACACTTATATGAAGTATATTTGGTAATATCAATATTAAATATAGTACAACATTTGATACGAAAAATATATGGTAATTATGTCTTCTCTCTTAAATTGAATGTTAGGGTTATATGAAATGCATGATTTTCATTTAATTGTAGTCAGATTCATGTGTGCTATTAATTAAACGATATATGGTAATTATGTCTTCTCTCTTAAATTGAATGTTAGGGTTATATGAAATGCATGTTTTTCATTTAGTTGTAGTTAGATTTATGTTGCTATTAATTAAACGATATGTTTATCTATTTTGTTTCAATTTTCAATTGCTATTATTTTCTTTCTCTTGACTTTGATAATACTTTACTATTTTGCGACAATCTACATTTTAATAATTTAGAATATTGGATTGGACAGAAAGTAACATATAAGATTACTATTGATCCGAATAGCCCGTGGGTTAGCTCGAAACCCGAAGATTTAGGGTTAGGGCCGAAAATTTATAACCCGAAAAATTCACAGCCCGAACAACCCGCATCCAAATAACCCGACAACCCGAGTGGATTGGCCCGAACCCGAGCGGATTATCCCAATTGACATCCCTAATCATATATCATATATATCTTCACAATATTCTCAATACAAACAATGGGGCATCTATGTATATTCTGGACATGTTTATTGTTTTTCGTATTTTAAATTAGCTTTATGCTTACTAAATTGATAAAAGTAAATATAATTTTTAAAATATTATTTGAATCCCCAAATGAAATATCCTAGATCCGCCACCAATTCCTATAAGCTACCAAGGCGTCAACATCACTCTACTCTACAACTCAGCCGGCTACTCTGTCGTTATCCCGAGGTTCGACCAAGACAGGATGAAGACGGCCCGCCGATTGGAAAGAAAATAACTTATTTTACTATAACAACATTGTTTTGATTATAACCATAATACAATCATTCTCCCTTTGTTAAGTTATGAGCCTTATTGAAATGACCCAAGTGGATGTTTAGTTCTAGTGACAATATTGAATTGATTATTCTCTAAGGGCATGCTTGGTATGATGGAATGTAATTAGAGTGAAATGGAATGGAGGTTGGAATGGAATGAAGATAGTAATGAAATGTCAATTTCTTTGGATTTTCTTTGCATTTTCATACATTCACTCGTTCATTGCATCACACCAAGCAAATGAATAGAATGAAAGTAGGAATCACATTTCATTCCATCATACCAAGAAGCCCCTAAATAAATTATTATCCTTCAACTTATCCATATTGGTAGAGTGTTAGGTATAACTTTGTGTACAATATTGATATTTACTTTTTTGGGTATTTACTTAATTGATAAAATTAAATATAATTTTTTAGAATACTATTCGATATAGTACAAGATTTGATTTCCACCTTTATTTTCCATATCTTGAAAATATAGTACTATGCAATAAAAAATAATATTGATCTCGCATGCATTAGAGTATTCCAATGTGATTAATAAACTCTCAGAATTTATTCAATCTTTGTTAAGAATTACAGTTAGTATACATAACTCGATTTTATATTTTCCAAATAAGAATATGATTTATTGTGCCAATAAATTTTCATAACTTGCTAGTATATTTTTACTTATGTTATATAGTATATTGTTTGAGTTTTCACTCATATTTTATTTTTCAATATCGCTCATCGCATCCGACTCTAAATTCCTGAGTCGTATTATTTGCAGAGTGGTCGATCATGTATAACTTTGTCTACAATATCAGTAGGGTGTCAATGCCATAAAATTTGCACTCGGAGTAGTATTTTTTCCGTCAAACAAGTTACTAGCACTAGCAGTATTTTCTTTTACGAAAATAGAGAGTAATAATTTGTGATGCCGGGCCCACCGAAAATAAAACAGTCCACTTAGAAAATTAGATTGAAAATAGAACTTTTGAACTATTGATTTGGTGACGGAGTAGATTAGTAATAAAACATCAACAAAATAATAATTAACACTAATTAATTTGAAACACAACAAAATACTATAATTAATACTCCTAATTAGAAACCTAACAAAATACCATCAAAGTCGTCCAAAGTCTTACAAATTAACTAGAAGTCTTACAATTTTAGCTATTGTTCTTGAAAAATGACTCTGTTTAGCTCATTACTTAATTAGATTTTCATAATCCATAAACAAATTCGAAACCCTAAGCATACCCAAAATACGCAGAAGAATGGCTACACCATGTCAGAAGAGGGGACCAGCGTGACCGGCTTCAGCTCCGGAGTGCCTAAACCATTTCGTCTCCGACAACAGGGGTATCGGAGGAACTGGCTTCATCGGAATCAGACAAACTGGATTCAACATCAGCATAGGAATCGGACAGGATGGATTCAGCATCAGCATATGAATGGGAGGGAGTGGCGACAGACACGATCTCTTCGTCGAGCACTTTGAAGAAGAGGGCCGCCACCTGGTCTAGCCACCTTGCGGTGGTTTTGATCTCGTCCATTACCTTCTTGTACTCCTTTCCCCCATTGTTAAAGTTACTCCACCATACCCCACCAAGGTAGGGTAGAACTCTTAACAACAGATTAAAATAATTGCTTACACCAAACTTACGACTGCCTATCACAAAAATTTGGTATATCCCACCACCTTTAAAAGTAGTCTTAAAAATCACCAACTTTTCAAATTGTGCGGATTTCCCACACTAAAGTTTCTGGCATAAATTTTGCCTACATGGATGCCAAAAAACCTACGTGCAATGGTCAGAGCTTCTGGGGGATGTAAAATTGATGATGACATGGATGCTTTAAAATTAATGTTGGCATTCCACGTATGCAAAATTTATGTCGGTAACTTTAGAATGGGAAATTCGCACGATCTGAAAAGTTGATGATTTTTAAGGCTACTTTTAAAGGTGGTGAGATATACCAAATTTTTGTGAAAGTTTATGAATTCAGCATCAGCATAGGAATCGGACAGGATGGATTCAGCATCAGCATATGAATGGGAGGGAGTGGCGACAGACACGATCTCTTCGTCGAGCTTTGAAGAAGTGGGCCGCCACCTGGTCTAACCACCTTGCGGTGATTTTGATCTCGTCCATTACCTTCTTGTACTCCTTTCCCCCGTCGTTAAAGTTACTCCACCATACCCCACCAAGGTAGGGTAGAACTCTTAACAGCAGATTAAAATAATTGGTTACACCAAACTTATGACTGCCTATCACAAAATTTGTTATATCCCACCACCTTTAAAAGTAGTCTTAAAAATCACCAACTTTTCAAATTGTGCGGATTTCCCACACTAAAGTTTCTGGCATAAATTTTGCCTACATGGATGCCAAAAAACCTACGTGCAATGGTCAGAGCTTCTGGGGGATATAAAATTGATGATGATATGGATGCTCTAAAATTAATGTTGGCATTCCACGTATGCAAAATTTATGTCGGTAACTTTAGAGTGGGAAATTCGCACGATCTGAAAAGTTGATGATTTTTAAGGCTACTTTTAAAGGTGGTGAGATATACCAAATTTTTGTGAAAGTTTATATTATTTTTGACCAATTTCACGCCTCCGGCATGCCACGTGGGATAAGTTTTTAACAGAAATATGTCGTCAGGTCGGATAGTTTGGGAATTTTGCACGATCCGATAAAGTTTGTGACTTTAGGCGCAACGTTTATAGTTTGTGGGAAAAATCAAACTTTCCCCAAAGTTTATGGAGTAACTTTTTAGGCAAGAAAATAAAAAAACAAGAAGAAAGGGAATAATTCCATCAAACAAATTATTTAATTTAGTTTCATACAATATTGTCTGTAGGGCTGGGGAAAAATACCAAAAAAATGATATATCGCTCGTATCGTATTGAAAAATATCGAAAAATTATCAAATTTTTGATATATCGTAATTTTCGATACGATACGGTATCGTATCGTAAGTTTTCGATACGATAACGATATGAATTTCCTTATATCGCGATATATCGTTTTATATCGAATATATGATACATATCGTTATTTTCGATATATCGTTTTATATCGAATATACGATATATATCGTATATATCGAAACATATTGAAATTCAATACATATTGAAGTTTAAAATTATAAATATATATAAATTCATTTAATTCATTCATATATTTAGAAAATATATATATGAAACCCTAATAAGAACACTATTTATTTTATTGTATTGAAGTTTTATTAATTTTTGTGTTATTTTTCAGTTTTGAAATTATATTTTTCTATATACAGGTATTCGATACGATAACGATATTGATATTATCCATATCGAAAGTTCGATATATCGAAACTTTCGATACGATAACGATATGAAATTCTTTCATATCGATATTTTCAAAACGAAACACGATACAACGTTTTCTATACGATATATTGTATCGACCCACCCCTAATTGTCTGGCTTCTTATGATGTGGCGCCGTTTTTAACATCGGAGGTCATGTTAGTGTCAAAATCTTGATTGGCGGTGTAATAAAAATAAATCAATAATTAAATAATTTATGAACAAAAATCAAGGAAAATTTTGAAATTTGAAGACAATAATTTTCCAAAAACTTTTAACCTTCTTTCCAAACATTTTCAACAATTAAACAAAATCTGGCCCTTTATTCCCAACGGCAATACTAATAATCTGGCCACTTAATAAATAACACTACAAAATGGGAAAGTATTCAAATACTCACAAATAATTACCCGCCAAAGCCAGATCACTTGTTTCTCCCTCATTCTGGAATTCGAATTTTCTGGCAAAACTCACCAATCTGCCACAAGAATCCTCGCTTCAACCTCCTTTTCTTCTTTAATCTCAGACGACCGACCAGAACTTCAGCTCCCCGCCGTGGAATTGTGCTCGCCGCTCTCTTCTCAGCCTCAACTCAACAACTCTAGTTGTTCTCAGGTTAACTTCTTCTTCACCGCCCTCTCACTCCACTCTTTGTTAGATTTTCTAATTAGATCTGCAAGTTTTCTGACCTGTCATGAATTAGAATTTATGGATCTGAAAATTGGTATAATGAGATTTATGTGATATTCAAATATGATGTCGAATTGCTTGATTTTGTGATGTATTTTGTTAGAAGCTTTGTAATGCACTCAATTTGACTGGGAAAGTGATAAGGAGAAATGAATGAGAAAAACACTAGATTATACATGTATTTATAGGATAAGAACAGCTAAATATGTTGCTGCACTTGTCTTCTATATATGTAGAATTACCTTCTCTTGTTTTGGATTCAAGCTATATCAGTATTCATGCCTGAGAAAGGAACTCATACTTGTAGTTGTTATCATAGGTAGCCAGTTTATTCTCACTTGTGCTGAAAATGGAAGGCCATCTGCAAAAGTCTCCCAACCTAAGGCATCCTGCTTTTTATTCTGATAAGAAGTATGTTTCTGGGCTCAGTACCTTTATGGTTGCTATGATACAGGAAACCAAAGATAAGATGCAGGAAACCAAAGTTAGTATACAGGAAACTGATGATAGAATATCTCAGATAGAATACATCTTCTGTAGTCAACTGTTTCCCAAGTTTCAACTGGATACTCATAGTCTTGAGATGAAATATTCGGAAGCGAGGGAAGCTGCAGAAGATGCATACATAGAAAAGGAAAAAGGCCTGCTACTCCAGATTGAGAAGCTTCAGAAAGAAAATCAAATGAAATCCTCTTTGATTCTGCAGAAAGAAGATAAATTGAATGAGTATGAAGAGGAAACAGATAAACTCAACCGTAAACTTGAAGAAAAGGAGAGTAGAAGTAATGAGCTGCTGTTGGAACTCAGAGAGAAGACCGAAGAAGTTGAAAAGGGGAAGGAATTGCAAGGAAATTTGCTTAGGAAGGTTGAAACTCTAGCTGCAGAAATAATGGATAATGAACAAGTATTTAATAACAAAGAGAAGGAGAATAGGCTTCTTGCATCAAAAGTAACGTGCTTGGTTAATCGTGCTGATGAACTGCAAAAGGAACTTGGAATAAAGACTGCTGAACTCGATAAGGTTAGAAAAGTGCAAGATCAGTTACTCCGGCAAAATGATTCTTCTAATCTTGAAATAGTCGAGAGAGGGCAACCGTTGGAAGGGCTTCAGATGAAGAAAAAAAGGCTTCTGGATAAACAGAGAGGCTTAGAAGGCAGGGTTGATAAGCTTCAGCATTGTCTCTCCAAGAGAACAATGGAGACTTCTGAAGGGATGGAGCTGCATGCGAAGTTTTTGCAACAGGTTGAAGCAAGAGATTCTGAAAAGCGTTCTGAAAAGAGGAAAATGGGAGATGCTACTGTTTCCCGTAAGAATCTGAAGTCTCGGAACAGTTGTCTCCACAAAAAATTCAACATTAGTGAAGAAACTATGCCTCCTCTTGAAGGTGAAAATGAAGTAATGAGACACAATAAGATGGCAGTGCCATCATATGGTAAGCTCTATATTTTTGTATTTTTTTCATCACATTTCATATTTTCAGCTTGATTACTGTGTGCATGAGTATAACTTGATCATTGTCTGGGAAATATACATCGTACACTCCACCACACTACATTTATAGCTAGCAAAATCTGCATCTGTTAGCATCCTATACTTTCAAGCCTTTTTTTTCTTTTGAACATAAACTTTGCACACAAATGTGGTTGGCATTATATGTCCATTCAGCATGAACCTTCTCATTTTCATTTCACATCTTCTTCAGATATTGACAAACATATTTTAAAAGATTCTGATTCCACCTCTGATATTATGAAACCAGTGGGTGAGCAAGAAGTGTTAGAGGACAAAAAGGAGGCTGTACTGGTTCAGAGGACCGGTCCTGCCTCGCTTACAAAGCACCCGAGTAGTTCAAAACCCTGTCCTTCAGCTGGTATGAAACGCCCGCATTCTCATTGGAGGAACACAAGGTCCCATCAGAGCCGTGTGGGACCTGATCCGCATGACGATTTCCTCGATACGCCTCTGAAGAATGTTAGAGATAATTTACGGAAGGCGGTGAAGGTGGTTTGTCCAGATTCTACTAAATCCAGTGTGGTTATTGATGACTCTGATGATCAAACACAGGACGTTAAAGCTGATGCTAAGTCAAATAAGGCTGTAACATCAGGTTTTAAGTACGTAGAACCAGTACGAAAGAAATCTGACCGCGAAAACCTGAAAGGTTTTGAATGCAAACAGTGCAAGAAATTCTATGATGCTGTTCTTCCTGGTGCTGGTGAAACCCCCAGGCGCTGTGAACATCACGAAGGGGTATCTAGGCATCGATACAGGTACGCTCCTCCTTCGACTCCTGAAGGATTTTGGAATATTGGATTTGATTCGGAAATGTAGATTATTGAGTTTAATCATATATTCAATTGACATACAGTATGAATAACAAGTAGGGAGTTGGGAGTAGCTTAATGTCTTGCCATATTTTTGCTTGAACTGAGAGCAGTGGCCATCAAATGAGAACTGTGTATATTATATGTTTGCAAAAACTAGCATTTAAATGATCTGTTATCATGTCTTGGTTTGCCTGGCATATACATCACCTAATCACTACAAGTGAGGCGCTTCAATTCGGACGTAGTTTTGCATAAATGATAGTTATTAATAGTTAGAATGAAGAGAAAGTAAAGTAAGTAGAGAATCATGTATATACGACTCTCTTCTATATTATTCTCTTTCTTACTTTACTTTATCTTCACTCTAACTATTTATTATCATCTTCGCAAAACAACGGCCGAAAACAAACGCCTCGCTTGTAGTGGGACAATGGGATTACATTATGAAGTAACTTTAGCATAAGTATTTTTTACCATGCGTGAAATTATCAGAATAATACCCACATCTAATATGAAATAGAAACAAAACAAGAATTAATACACTATACTATTTCATTATTAATTTAAATGTGAATGAGTATAAATTAAAAACTGAAAATGAAGATGCTATTCCATTTTGTCGCTCACAACAAATTTTAGCCGTTCAAAAAAATTAGAATCTTAATGATTTTCAGTTAAAGCAATAGTTACCGAAAAGTAAAACATGTGTTAGCTAAAGTTATACTCCTACTATAAATTTAAAATTTGATAATTCTTTTCCCAACCAAATATGAAAGTACCTTCTAACTAAAACCTCACAAGTGTTATTTTAATAGTGGGGTTCTTAGATTTGCACAAACCTACAAGCTGTGTCGAGGATATTATAAAAAACAATAATGAGGATATTGGTTAAAGTTAACCGATGATGATGATACTAACTTACAATAATGTCTTATTATTTGTCTTGTATGGGCGGATAGGTACTTAGGCTTTATTATAATGTGTTAATGTTGTAGGTTTCCAACTTATTAATATTGAATTGAAGCAGTATGGTTGAATGAATAGGTTATTTGCATGAATTTAGTAGGAAATTGCTGGATAAGCCCCACAATATTATAATTGATGTTGGTCACATGGGTTTGTGACATCCATGTGCCCTGCCACTGCAAAACTGATCTTGACGTTTGTTTCATTCCAATATTAATTACTGCTATTATGCTCACAATTTAATGCCTTGCAATTTAATACTGCCTCTGTACTGCTATTTTACTCGATGTTTATCTTTATGATGAGAAACCACAGTTCCAACCTCTCCCACAGTCTTGAATAATAATGTGTGAGGTAAATTATGTTTTCACAATTTACACACAATTACTATTTACAACCACTGTACCAACATATTATAATGAGCTTCTTCATTATTGCACTTTCTCAAAATTTCAAATCATATGAACGTTGTGTGCCTTTAACAAGCTTTGGCTTTAAGACGGATTGAGAAAGCAGAACTCATGCAATCCGACTACAATCCAAATTTTAACAGAGTTTTGCGGCTCTCATTGGCTATCGGCTAGGTCAATCGATCCCCTAACACCACCTGAATCGGGCATTGCATTTCAGTTAGTCTGAGATATCCGATTAAACTCGTTGGAAGGTGGCATTAAATTCTGTTTGAAGCGTGACCGACAAAGCTTATCATCTCGTTGGATTTGTGTTCATACATATTGGTTTCACTAAAAGTGAAAAGTAAATTAACCTATGTTGAAAAGATACAATCTTTCTATCTATGGAGGCATAATATTATAATTTCGAGAAAATAATCTCCCTACGTGAACGTGACTCAATAATCTCCCATGCGAAAAAGCGCCCACTAATGAACTGATAATAGCAAAGAAATGTATGATTGCATACTCCTCAAATCCTAAACTTTCAAAAAGACAATGATACTATCATACTACTAATAGGAGCATAACAAAATCTATGATGACTTTAATATAATGAATTCTTTTCATAAAGCTGTCACGCACACACAATTTAACGTGGTGTGGCCTTTTTCTTGAACACATTACAACAATACACAAAATTAAGTGCAATAGTACATAATTCAACATCAACCAATGCACTAAATCAAGTGCATTTAATTACTCATATATATGTAGTTAGTATTCGAATTTAATTAACAAGTGCGCAACGGCATTCCACACAAACAATCGTTGTTGGCGAAGGAGGAAGCTTCTAGATGATCAAACGGCGAGCCGTTCGGGATCGGGCCGCAGAGGTGGTTGTGGCTCAGATCCAAGTGGCCGATGTACTTCGCCGACGACAACGATTTCGGAATTGTGCCTCTCAAATTATTGTAAGACAAATCAATGGCGGTAAAATAAGTTTTCGGGCCGAACACATCGGGTAGGTTTCCCTCCAAACCGTTCCGGCTCAAATTCACAATGTTTAAACCCGAGTTGGAAAGTAAACCGGCCGGGATCGGTCCGGTTAATAGATTCCCATCCAGGTTTAAAGTGGAGAGAACCGGCATTGAACCGAGCTGAGCCGGGATCGAACCGGAGATCTGGTTCATTGACAAATCTAAATCGGCGAGTCTGTAAATACCGGCCAGGGAGGCCGGGATCGAACCGGTAAGGTGGTTTCGGCTGAGGAGAGCGCGGCTCATCATCGATAATTTTCCGATGTCGGAGGGGATATCGCCGGAGAGCTTGTTGTTGCTGAGATCCAAGTGCATTAAGCTGTTTAGATCGACAATTGAGGAGGGGAGAGCACCGGAGATTTGATTGTCGGCGACGTTGAGGACGGTGAGGCGACGGAGTTTTCCGATGTCGGTAGGGATTTGGCCGGTGATTTTGTTGCCGATTAGGTCGAGGATGCGCAAATTGGGGAGGGAGGTGATGCAGGGGGGGATGGGGCCGGAGATGTCCTTCCAGTCGGCGAGGATGAGGGTGGTGAGGCGGTCGAGGCGGCAGAGGGAGGGGGAGATGGAGCCGGACATGTAGCCGGAGCGGCCGGCCTTCTCGAAGATAGGATCCTCGGATTCGCCGCGGAGGACGATGTCGGCGACGCGGTTGGATTCGGGGTCGCAGCTGACGCCGTACCAGTTGGTGCAGCAGTCGTTGCCCGACCACGACTTGAAAATGCCTAAATAGCGCTCGTCTAGGGCGGATTTGAAGGAGAGCAGGGCTTCCCGGTCAGCCGGTGTGCAAGCGCTCGCTGCCGCGGTTAGAGCTAGGAGCACCGCTGCTACGGCGGCGAGCGAGACGTTCGACGTCATTCCTGACAATGTCGGTGTGTTTGATCTCAGAGGAGCGGGAGAATGTGTGTGTGTGTGTGTTACAGAGAGACGGAGAGTTTGGAGGTGAGGAATTATGGGTGATATGGCAGAAGGATATATAAGAGGGTGGTGGGACGAAAATGCCCCTGGGAAGATGTGAGAATTACGATTGATAAAGGAAGCAGACATTGGTGAGGGGGTAGTTTATTGATATAAATAAGGGTATGACAATGCACGTGATGTGCATCAGCTACCTCTGTACTACTGCTTAAAATGTGTTACCAATATTTAATACTACTGCCTTTGTAATGTAGAATTCACAACATTACTCTTATTTTTGCGTAATGTAGAATTTCACATGCATAAATCATAATGACTTCAAAAATAAGTATGGTTTATTAATTGTCTCATTTTATATTTTTTATTAATTATTTTATTTCTAATTTTTATTAAGTACTCCTTTCGTTTCATAGTAGTAGATGCTTTTCTTTTCGACACGGAGATTAAAAAAGGAAGAGAGATGAAGAAAGAATAAAGAACGAGAGAGTAAAATAAGTGGGAAGAAATATGTTTACTTTTACTAACAAGGGAAATGACTTTACTACTATATGGAATGTTCCAAAATGACAAAAAGTAACTTTACTACTATGGAACAGAGGGAGTACATCTCATATTTTATCAACTTATTTCACTCATAATTATTATAAACCTACTAGTAATATATAAAAATAGGATATATTTCATACGTACCTTTTTCCCTCACTTTTTCTTTATCAAAGTTAAACAATTTCTTAAAACTATGAGACGACTAGAGGAAGTATTTATTATTTTAGCAACGTAGTACTTCCTCCGTTCCATAGTAATAGAGTCATTTTCTCATTTTGGTACGTTCTATAGTAATAGAGTCATTTCCTTTTTTAGTAAAAGTCAACACATTTTTCCACACCTATTTCACTCTCTCTTACTTTTTTCTCTCTTTATCTCTCTACCTTTTTCATTTTCCACTTTATTCTCCCTTTACTTAACTTACCTAACACAATTTTTTTAATCTTCGTGCCGAAAAGAAACGCCTCCATTACTATGGAACGGAGGGAGTAAGATATTAAAACATTTACGAGAGTGAAGCTTCCATTGGGATGGACCGTAGGCCCCATTGCAAGACCGTTGAGAGGGAGGCAAGGCAACCGCTATTTCCCTCGAGTTGAGGGAGGGATAATAGTTGGGCTACTAGGTTGATTCACGGTCGTTTGACACTGCGGCCTTCATAGCGATAACCTGGAGTAGTATATTTTTTTAGTTCATTTTCTTTGCTTTTCCGATTTTGTGTGTGTGAGAGAGAGTGCGCGCGTAATTGGGAGGTGTAAATGCATGCTACGCTTTTGGATTAAAATAAGCCTTAATAATTGGTTTAATATCCTAAACCTTAGTTAATTCCATGTGTTTTTTTTATATTAGTTGATACTCCCTACGTTCTGCGGTAGTGAAGACGTTTCTTTTCAGACACGATTTAAAAAAAATTATGTTAAATGAGTTAAGTAAAGGAAGAATAAAGTAGAAAATGAAAAATGTAGAGAGATGAAGAGATAATAAAGTAAGAGAGAGTAAAACAAGTGAGAAAAAATGTGTTGACTTTTACTAAAATGAGAAATTACTCCACTACTATAGAACATACTAAAATGAAAAAATAACTCCATTACTATGGAATGAGGGGAGTACTTATACTATTATATACTACTATAGTAGTATGTTCTAAATTTAAGTTTAAATTTAGATTATGTAATTTAGGAATATTGGAATATTGGAATTTTTGTAATTATTTTTTTCAAAATTTATAAATATTTAAATTTAACTGAGAGATTAACAAAAATATTACTACTACCTAATAAAATTAAGGTGGGATTCAAGTAATCTTTTTGTAGTTATATACTACTAATCTTTGTATGCGTTCTTCTTAAGATTCAAGTAAATGAATTTGTCCACTTTTTGGGATCTCAGAGAGGTCAAAACACATCTATATATATAGCGTTTAAGATGATATGATATTATTAGCCTACGGATCAGTGCTTATTTAACGAAACTAGTAAATAACATAGCGCTTAAGGATATTTAGACAAATGAATTTATTCGAAAACTATATAGTCATGATCATATTGCTACATAAACATTGGAGTGCGAAATTGCCAACTAATAAAAACAAATAATTTATAGGATAATTATTTTCTTTAAAATAGTTCAAGCAGATGACCAAAGATATGAAACATTTATTTCATTATGGAAAGGTAGTTACTAACTTCAGTTTAAATTTTCATTTGTGATCTAGTTTGTTTTTCTAGTTTCAAGTAAACTCAACTTAGTTATATATATTTCCTAATGAACTTGCACATCACGTTTATAATTTGGTAGCTAGTTATAATAACTACAATGATGCGAACATTAACGTTAAGTAATAAGTAATCATTAACTTAGTTGTTTTAAAAATTAGTGAGAGCGCAATCCGGATCATGCTAGATCAAATGGTGATTTATTGGATTGATTTTCATCTATGTACAATATATGCTAATGTAAAGTAATTGCAAAACATTAATTAATTACGTACGATTTCTGTCTTCTAATTGTAGATGCAATATTAGTTACGAATAAAACTTGTTAGGTTAAGCCCATAAGTTTCTTAATTATAAAACGGGCAAAAATTGAGGGCTATCAAAAACTGAATTAAGGATAAGAATAGTTTCTTTATTGCTCTTTTTTTTAAAAAAAATTTCTTTCGTATTATCTTCTCAGCTTTGTTATGAGCGTATTTTTGTTGCAGTTTCTTGAATTTGGGCTTGAGCTTTTCTTTGTATTAAAAAAATCTTAACTGAGAAATAATTTGGGAATTGATTTAATTATTTTGAAATGAATTTATTTTGTCATTTTCTTATATACTTAAACCAAATATTGCTAGTAATGAAGCAGGAATGATGGATGCATTTATGTGAGTTGATTTGATTTCATGGTCTTGTCTGCGATAATTATTGATTCCTATTTTTATATGATCGTAGTTATTGAGATTCAGAAAATGCATCAATCAAATGTAGGCAGTGGGTCCATCAAACATGATAATACATAGTAGGCATGCCTATGCTCTTCTTTTCGTAACCATACTTAATTTCGTGCACATTTAAACAAACAGCTTCATGGATTATTTGCATGTAAATAAATAGATTTTCATCATGCTTTTGCATACAAATTTTAAAATATATTTATAATTAAATTGACTTTTATTTATTTATTTTGCAACTCGAAGGATTTCGGTATGTTCGTGCTGACATGAATAATCAGGAAATTGACGCGATAAATAACGATGCAACTTTGCGCGCGTCTGATCCGCTTCCAAATGGAGTAGTAATTTTTTTGGCTAACCCTATCAGCATGAGCTTGTAAAATTAATAATTAATAATAAATAATTAAATAATTTCTGTACGAATTTTTAATAATCAAATGGTGGAGATTCGATGATGTTTGACATGTCACTGTGAGAATTACCATCATATATCATTTTTTAACATAGATTATATTGCAGTGCTGTACATAAAATGGATCATCCTTTTCGAATATGTATTAATGTATTTCTTACAATAAGAGTTTGATCAACAAAAATACAACGACCTTTTGTAGAATTTATGATTTTTTTTAAGAAGGACAAAATATGTGTATGTAAAGCCACAATCAAGAGCAATATGGTGGCATTTAGGTATTGTCATGTGAGCCATGTGACTATGGATGCCAAATGCAATGAAAAAGATTGTGACTCAAGTGGTCTTGCATTGTTTTGCTTGGACTACTATCACATTTATCCATCCCCAAATATTAGTACTACGTTAGTGTTAATTAATAGTAGTTCATATAATTAATGTATGTGTGAGTGTTTATTAAATCATTACTTTATGGTCAATTGATAAAGAAGAGGTTATTGGGAAAGAATCAAGTACTAAAGTCTAAAACGCACAACAAATGTATCCATCTGCGTTCAATTGCGCTCAATCATATTTTTTCTAGAATCTTTCGATATTTACTACAATATATGTTCATAATGAGATGGAGCGTGTCTCATTCGGATCAAACTCGCTTAGGCTGAACACTAAACTAGATACCAAAGCACTTATAGTTCTACAATATATGTTCGTAATGAGATGGAGTGTGTCTTATTCTGATCAAACTCGCTTAGGCTGAACACTAAACTAGATAACAAAGCACGGTTAGCCCAAATTGAATATCTTGCCTACCAACATGTACCACTTCTCACAAGATGGGATGCTTGAGCTGCACAACTTCATGTCCATCAATTGGTGTAGCACGATGTTCACGCTCTCCCATCGCCCAAGGTCTATTATATTGCCAGAGTAGCCACGTCCAAACCTGCATAGATAATTTGTGGAGAAAAAGCCAAACATACATTGTGCTTCATGTTTCCCACAAATTCATATTATGCCTCCTTTCTTACTTTCTTACATATATGAAATACCTAATAATCAAACGCTTTGTAGCATCATATATAACCATCTTGAATTTTGAGATAATAAAAACTCTTTAACACTTCACTTAATGATTCGATCGTATTAAATATCAAACTTAAGTACTTCAATAACTATTAGTAGAATAAAAAAAATGAAACACATAATCTCTTCGTTGGTACTAGTTGCCAATATAATTAAATATATAAGAAAATTCGCAACAATATAAGAATATTTACATTAAAAAAAATAATGGTCCATAAAAGAGATGGACCTTTGGATTGTCTGGAAGAAGATGACAATTGTCACTTAGTCTCACATGAAAGTGTTGAGCAAACTTGGCCTAATTATCCGTAATCATGTGCCCAATACATTAATTACGTACTTATTTAAGTAATTAATGATAAAATTGCTATTAAAGTGCCAAATAACATCTATGGATACTATTCTTTTCTTTGCATATGGTTGGGTTTAATATCTTTTTCAATGACATCAACCTCATCCAAACGAGAATGCTTTCTAAAATGACTTATATTTTTATTTACTTCTGTTTTAGAATTGCTCTTAGCTAGTTTCTTTTAATAATTATTCACTAATGAATTTTAGCACGCAGGCTTCTGATCAGTTCTCACCACCATAAGTTACATACAAATATATAGGTAATTGAATCCGTCTATAAAATTCACCTTTTTGTAACGTGATGCGTAAATTTTTTTTAGATAAGATCCAATACCAGTATTATATTTCTGCTTAAAGAAAAATCTTTCTTTTTTTAGTCATTTTATCTAATTTATGAAATACGTGATCAACCGAGGGTTCTTACTCGGAGAATCCCCATTTTCATTTTTTTCATGTATTTTTTTTATTTAAGTTTTATACTATATTTTAAATTATTTATGTACTCATCACAATAGTTTATTGCACAAAATTAGTGTATAGTTTATTGCACAAAATTAGTGTATACATAATATTCCCTCATCCCACATAGATATTGACCTTTCCTTTTTAATTTATCATATTCAAAATATTCATTTTCTATATTTGAAAATAAATAACTCTCTTCTCTCTCCTCATTAAAATATTTAACTATTTTTTCTCTCTACTTATTCTACCTAACAATCCCCCTAAATCCCGTGCCACTAAAAAAAGTGGACATCTTGAGTGGGACAGAGAAAATATATTTTTTAAAAATTTATTATTACTTTTATTAGATAAAAGTAATTGTCAAAGTTGATAAGCGCTAAAATAGGGTATTTGTATTTTTAGTTTAAACATTTCAACCGAATAATAATTATGATTTGTTATTAATGAATTTTAGTTCTAAAATAAATATGATTAATACAATTAATTTAGAGGTTAACAAGATAAATAAAATATCTATAGTAAAAACAAAATCGTACTATCCTGTAAATTCCTATTCGAATACTATATTCGATTTAATTTTGTTACAAAAGACATTGCTTGAACATAACATACTAGTTTATTAGTAATGTATCTTCAATTCGTACGAAATCCTAATTATTAAAAGTTTTTCTATATTGAAATATTGAAATATCTATGGTTAATTTTGCACCTAAAAGTGGGTTGTAACTAAAAAAGTACTCATATTTCAGGTTTTCTAATTTTCAATTTTCAATTTTCATATTCTATCAATTGCTTCAATAACATGGTCGGAATCCGCGTAAAAAAAAGTGATAGTAAGCATTTCATTATTTCAATAAATATTTGTGAAAATTGAATAGCATTTTTGATAAAGAGTGAACTACATAAACGGTAACTGATATTTCACTTTTGCACGTAAATAGTATCTGATCTTTATTTTATATCGTTTTTGGTACCCAGTGATAAAAATAACCCTCTAGGTATCAAATATGTGATTATTTTTTCTTCTTTAATTTCCTCTTCTTCTTTAATTTTTCTTCATTTTCTTCTTTCTTTTTAGTATTTTATCTTCCTATCTTTTTTTTTCTCCTTGGTTTATGTTTCTTCTTCCTTCTTTTTTTCTTTTTTCTTCTTTCTTTTAGTGTTTTATACATACATCTAATAATTGCATTCATAATATAAATAAAAAAATACCTATGTAATTAATTATTTAAAGTAATTAAATCAATTGAATATTTTTTTATTAAATTATTTTATACTCATTTTAAGGTTGAAACACCTAACTAAAAATATTCAACTTTTTATATCATTATGAATACAATTCACAATGTTAAATTTTTATTAAGACTTTATTAATTAGTTACAAATTTAATATAAAATAATAGTAATAATAATTATAATTGTTATTATTACATAATATTATGTGATTCATAATTTATATAATAAATATTAATTACTATCAGTTTTTAGTATTATAACAATAATAATTAAATATAATTATATTTAAGTATATTTCAATGATATTAAAAATAAATTAATTATTAATTTATAACATCAAAATAATAATATTAACATTGATTAATAATAATAGTATAAAGAATTAAGAGAACGAGAGAAGATATTATAATATCACTTTTGATACTAATTTTTTGTATGCCTAAAATACCGTCTATGACATAAATGGGAAAATATATTTGTTTAAATGACATTTTGGGAAGATAATTGCATCAGGTATCAAAAATGTGATTTATAGATACCAAAAGCGATATAAAATAAAGATCAAGTACCATTTACGTGCGAAAATAAAAAATCAAGTATCATTTATTTAGTTCACTCTTCGATAAATATGTGTTGTAATGTTCTTAGTTTGAATTCGAATTCATTTTACGAATATCAACCTGTAAAAGTGAAGCAATTTTTCACTGAATCATTAGTTATCTACAACTATTATGCACATAAATTGTCAAATAATACAGTTATTGAAGTTGAATATTTACAATATTTTAGTATTATCACCCGTGCTATGTATGAGATATAAGATTTTCAAATAATGAAGATATATTATAGGGGAAAGTAGATTAAAAAAAAAGAGGATGATAAAAATATTACTCCTGATGCTTGTGGTTAAGAATATGTGTTAATTACAATAAGTATTCACGACATTATAAACACTTAAAAACCTTAAAAGCATTAACAAAAAGATGGTAGTACTCCTCCCAACCCAATCACTCTAAATGAAACATTTTACATTTAGCAAACGATTTTATACAACTTTAATTTATTATATGAGTCGACTAAAATAAAATAAAACAAACGACAAAGGAGATATGTGTGAATAAGAATCAAAGACATCGCTTATGATTATGGGACTTTGAACGGAACCACAAACATCGGCTTACAAAAATAAATTAATATTAGCAGGATCAAAGACAAGAAAATATAATTAAATAAATAATTAATTTAAGTAAAAAAATATTAAAAATAATTTATTATAACAAACACAGTCATATATGTGATGTAACCATATAAAAAATCATCAAGAAGATCTATATCTAAATGACTATCGTTTAAACCTCTCAATAATATTGGAGAGACCAATAAAAAATACTACCGTTTTGAGATAAATTATATGCAAATATAAATTTACAATATAATTACGGTGGTCAAGATTGTTGACATATAAATTATGTAAAATACTTATTAAATAGCTCGTAGTATGTAAGTTCATAATAAAATTTGTTGACTATTACTATTATTAAAATGTCAAAGTTAACTTTTATGTTTTCATTTACACTATTTTCTTAATATTCTCAATTCTAACGTCTAAAATTTTAAAAGAACTGATATGAATATTAATATATTTTCCCTTTTCAAAACATATATTAATAAGTAACTCTAAATCATTGTTTATTTTTATTCAGAAAACAAAAATAGTTACCATGTTTTTTATAGAAAATATTTAAACTAAAAGAAAAATATTAATACTGGAGAATATTCTTAAAACAAAATAATATATCGCGATAAAAGAAAACTTTAAACTTAAAACTATCTTGTATTTTTAATAAAGACAAAATTATCATGAAGCTAATGATTTCAGAATTTAATAAAACTTCTTACAAAAGAATTTTTTTAATTTTTTCAATAATTTGTTACTGTTTGTGCATATTTAAGCAAATAAAATTAATATCCAAAGCCCTGAATTAGGTTTTGCAAAATGGGCTTAGCCCAATTCTTTAAAAACTACAAATGCAAACATGTCTCACTTGAAACCCTAATTGACCCAATGACTACAATACATAGTTTTGGGTTAAACAATGAGTGATGACAAATTCAGTATCATAAAACTCCAAATGCATCGTAACTTTCATTATTTTTGGAGTTCGTTTTTCACTAGTTTTAAAAGACTATTTTCTTTGGTCGCCTAGTTAATTTTGTTAAATTCTATTATCTCTGACCGTCATTAATATGTTCTCTTTAATTTGGCTTAGATTTTATGAAATGTAATAGAAAGTGGGTGTAAAAAGATAGTGAAATGTGATTCATACATATTTCACTAAGTGGTAGAGTGGTTGATGATCGTGTCCAAATGTCACATGATGTTCGAATCCACCATGAAGCGATCTTTAAAATTTATGTTTGTTTGCCGATAAAAAAATGACATATACGATCAACTTTTTCTGTGTATGCTCTTGATATTTCGTGTTTCTCCAAAAAGATCAATTTTACAACATTTACTCTTGGAGCAATTTTGTCTAATTTTTAAAATTTAGTTACAGTGTAAGCAAATTAAATTGATGATCATATTTTAAAATTTAAATTTTACTATCTACCTTGTAATATATAGCTAATTCAAATTTACCAAATTAGAGATTGTGTTTTATTAAGAAACTAAAATAAAGAATGTGTTAGATTGCACCAATTGTACAAATAAAAATGAATGTCGACACACAGGAGTCGACTTCTATTTTTTTGTTGGGTCAAATGGAGCATTTGTGGAAATGTCACGTTTCACATCTGTTTCCTTTTGTTTTGTTATTTAGTGATAATTACGAGTTCACATCATTTTAAGAGGAATCTCTCTGTATTGTATTGTAGATTTGTAGTTGACCTTTTTTTAATCAAACTAATAATTTGACCTCAGTTTTACTCCATTGGTAAAACCAAAACTAAATATATGAAGGTTTGACCTTTTTGATAACTTAATTATTAATTGAGATATTGACATCTAATATTCCGAAATTTTTCAAAAAATTAATTTTTTCCAATAAACTTTGAACTTGACATATAATATCACGAACTTAAATAGTAGTTATTGTTTAATTTTTGCCATCAGCGACAAAATTCGACTACATTTCATTTGTTATTACATGACCTAAGATATGATTAGCACTGAAAAAATGATAGTAATGTAATTACAAAGTTCTTAGAAGTCAGATATGGTTATCCATCTTATGTTAATGTAGTTGGATTTTGTTGCTTGTGTAAAAATTAAATAACTATTATTATACGTTAAGTTTAAAGTTCGTGAGAAAACACAATTTTTTTTTAATATTTTGTGATATTAGACGTCTAATTTCCCTTATAAATTACTCCAAACGTCCCATTTCAATTGTTTTCATACATAAAATCAAAAATAGAAAAATAGATTTCAATTAATTAATAAAATAAAAAAGAGATCGATAGATAAAACAAATGGGGCCCAACCAATTGAAACCATGATTCTGTGTAAGGGAGTAAGGCCAATAATTTGAAAATTAGTTACGTCGAGAATACCATTGAGAAGAGCTCCACCATTTTCCATTACAAAAAGCAGAGAGAATTCATATCGACGACGCATTTGTTAGTTGTTACTGGACAATCTATGAAAATCAATTTGATAATTCACTTATAGGAGTATAAAAACAATTAACTTCGTGCCATTTAAATGTTACTGTTGATTGTAAATTCTTTCAATTTACAATTTAAATTCTACTCTATAGACTATAATTAACATAAATACTTTAAATTCAAATAGTTACTAAAATTGAACCCCTCTAGAGCACATTAGACTATCATTTTCTATTATGAGTACTATTTGATGGTTGATCGGTTGCATTATTGTTTCTTATTTAATGTAATAATTAATGTATATATAGATATTATGAAAAGAAAGAAACAACTAAAAAGTCATGACTTTCACCGACGATAAAAAAACAAAAACAGAAGACTCTCATACAAGTTGTATGACTTTGAAATATGAATCCTTGGAGTTGACTATTACAAATCAATTGAATTAATTTTAAACAGTAGGACAAAGGCTGCTGAATTGATTTTATAATTTACAATAAATTTTGGTGTTCTGACTATCCTTTGATAATTAAATACATTGTCCCCTACCAAACGTTAGGAGTTAGATAGCACTTATTTCAGTAGTTATTTTCCTCTTATCGTGGTTTGTGATTTGTTCTTGGTCCCAATTTTGTTTTCTTGCTCTAGTAATTCTTTTCCACTTTGTTATTCTATTTAATATTGTCTACTTTAAAGTATGATATTCCTGAGATCGATCTAGATTCTTAGAGCATCCATAATGGATACCTTAGTGAAAGTCCTAATGAGAGACTTAGTGGTTGCCACATCAACATGTCTATCTTTCTGCAATGATGAAACCCTAGTGGATGCCCTATCTCTTATCCACTTTCATTTTAATTTTAAATCATTATTTTTAAATTTTATTTTTAATTACTAAAATACCAAAATATAATATTAAATACCACAAATGCACAAAAAAAAACTATATATTACTTAATTTAAAAGTGAAACTACATCATACTTGTCTAAAAAAAACTATATTAAAACTAAAATACTAAATTAAAAAAAACCAAACTAGTCATCTCAAATTCTTGATCATATTCTTAGTCCTCTGTCGGGCTCTTCCGGATTGGTTTCCTGACGAAGGCTGTTTTGGGCTACAAGTATAGACCTATACTCAACCACCTCGCGAAAACCTCCGAACTCCTCGATCGCCCTGTCCATGTGCTGAGCAGATGGAGGAGGCGCAGCCTGCGGGGGAGCCGCCGATCCAGACGCGCCCGCCTTCGCCTTCTTTTTGGCATGGGCTTTGGCAGCCCTGGTGCCAATGGGACGTCTAAAAGTAGACGTAGGCGTGCCGGAACTCCCTTCCGGCTCAGCGTTCAGATCCACAGGAGATGGGCCACTGCTCGTGTAACCGCCAGTGGCAGTGTTCTTCGTCCGCTTCATAGCTGAGGATCTTGCCGGTATCCCTCCGTTGAACTTCGCCTTGTCCTTTAAGATCAGCCAAACATTGTACAGTTTGAACTGCCCGAACTGCCATTGGTACTCGGACAACGACTTGTTGAGGACATCCTCCATGCTCTCACCGCTAGCCCTTTCGTCCCTGTTCTTGTTGTAGATATAGCAGAAGTTGTTGACGCGCAGCTTGATCCGATCCCAACACTTGCGCAGCTGAACCTTGCTCCGCTTGAACGCCCACCTCGGTTTCACCTCGTTGTAGCGTTCCTCAATGCGATCCCACATCTTGGCCGAAGTCTGGTTGTTGGAGGATATCGAATCCTCTGATATATCGACCCAATACTGAGCCACCTTCACGTACTCCTACAACTCGTAGTCAGTACGCCCTGTTGCATACTCTTCGTTAGGCACCTCGGATGGGAGTGGGACTGGGACCAGGGGCGTATCTACATGTACTCATAGAGGGGCAATTGCCCCACCTCATGTTTTCAATCCCATGTATTTATGTACCTATTTTATCTTTATTTCTTTTAATCTTCTAGTAAATGTCCCTCCTCAAAATTTTAAAATTCCTTCATATGTAAATTTGCCCCCTTTCCTACAAATTTCTAGCTCCGCCCCTGACTGGGGACCGATGGCGCCTTTTCTTTCCGCGCCATCTTCTTCCTCCTCGGTGGCGGCGGCGAAGGGGCAGGAGGTTTCCCACAACTAGGCTCCATTTCCTCAACCCGATACTCTTCGGTGCCGAAGAACGGATCGAACTCAGAGTCCGAGACGAAAGTGGATCCTACAGATCTTGGCGTCTCAACCCAGTAGTCTTTGTGGCCGGGCCACCGGGCGCCACCGCCGCCGCCAAACATGGGCATACCGTCGTCGACATTATGGGGGTTTGGGAATTGACTCGGATCCATTGTTGAAAGTGTGGATATTGAAAATAGAGAAGAAAAAGTGAAAGGTTTAGAGTGTTGGTGTGTGAAAAGTAAAGAAAATGGAGTATTATAGTGGTTTAAATTAGGGTTTAAATAATTTAAAATTAACAAAAGAAAAAGAAAAAGGGAACTGGTCCGATCGGGCTCGGGCATCGGCCTGCAATGGGCGCCCGATGGATCGGGCGAAAGATCAGTCGCGACCGAACTCTCGGTCGTCCTCGAGCATGCCCGAGACTTGCAATGGATGTCCGATCATGCCCGAGCCCGATCTTGGCCGATCAGGTATGAGATCGGGCATCCATTGTGGATGCTCTTATCTTTTATTTCTGTTGTTCTTTTGATTTTATCATGAGAATCTTATTTTAACAAGGTTATTATGTCGATTTTGTTTTGTTATAATATCAGATGTTCTGTTAATCAATTTTTTGATCTTGCTCAATACCTTGCTGGTTTGATATTATCTGAAAGACATAAACTTACCGTATGTTTCCATGACGTGATTTTATAACAAATTAACTTGAAGAGAAAAGAATACGTGTTGTATGTGAAATAGAATTTCAATAAACATATATAAAAAATTCATGAAATTGAATAAAAATTGTTGCCGTTTTTCAATATAATTTGTTAGGAGTACTTTGTTATGGTCAACTAAAACCGTGGCACGTCAAAATTGCAATATGAAATGATGGTGACATAATGCTTTTTAACAAACATTGGTCCTCTCAATTAATTCTATTTATACATACCCTTTAAACTAAGTAAACGAACATAGACGATCACGTAGTTACAAATTTGATTATTACGCATATCTTTATGTGTCTATATATATACATTAAAAACTTCAATTTAGGAAGAAAACAACAATATACATCGTTTTCTTGAAAAGCTAACCATGCACCTTCTCTCCATTCATCTTATCCGATAAATTATAAAGAAAATAGATTAATTTTTTTTTTATTATCAATTTTATATTAAAAACTCATGTCATTCCTTAAGTTTTTATTTTTATAAGGCATTTTTATAAGGCAGAGGGAGTATAAATCATTGTTAAAGTTTGCCATATTGGCTCTCCAAGAAAATTTCAATAATGAATTCGGAACAGAATTGAGTGTTGTATAATAGAGCGGTGGAAACATTTCTTTTTTCCTTCATATTTTGGACCTTACCGTTTTTGTGTAAAAAGAGAACATTCGCATGCATGTTCTCAATGTCCAATATTCTCTAATCCTCCAAAACTCAAATATGTGGAGTATATAATTTGACTGAAAAATACATAAAAGGTAACCCAATGCAGCTTCCTTTTGACATTCAAAAGATGAGCAACCACACATATAGTGGCTAACTCTTCATCCAAACAAAGAAACAATTTTACCCCTAAACCAAGTTTCCATTGCTTCCAAGGCTTGCATGGCGTTAACTTTACCAAAAATCCATCCACACAATTACACAAACCCCCACGCCATAATAGTATATTCATATTTTCCATAACAAGACAAAATCACTCTCCAAAATTAAAGAATTTAGACAAAAGCCGAGATTCTCGTGCTAGAAATCCTACACATAAATCATAATTACTTTTAACCAAACTAATTAGAGAGTAAGAAATTACAACTAATTAGTGGATAGAGTGGCCATGGGGTCCATTTATAATAAAAGATAAAAGAGAGGGCACCATAACAAATTTGGGGTCTATAAATAGCGATTGGGTAACAATTTAATCATTTCTGCTTTTCACGAATTTTGCTATATCTGTGATTCGTTCATATTTCAGTTGGGCACAGAAATAGCAAGAAATCAAAATTCCTGTAGATTTTCGCATATTTTTCGGCACTGTTGCTCTTTCTTTTTCGAGCTATGAAAACCTACTGATCTCGGAGCTTCCATTAATGTTTAATTGCTTTCTTCTTCGCATAATAATCCTTCCTGCAGTAGTAATAGTGTAGTATGTTTAGTTCAGAGGCAATCTCGAGAGATATGAGCAGAAACAGCAGCGGCTTTCTCAATGAGGGCAATTTGAAGAGCAGAGATTCCGATTCGTTTGTGAATCAAGCTCAGATTCAGCCGCAGGGGCTAGCGCGTTACCGATCGGCGCCGAGCTCGTTCCTCGCGGCGCTTTTGGATTCGACTACTGACAACAGCAGCAGCGGCGATGATGAATCGGAAGCTCTGCTGTCGGCGCTCATGGATGCGCCGCGTGATCTGAATCAGAAGAGCGGTCATTATCATATGAAGCAGGAGGTTGGGGCTGAATCGGAGCCCCGACCCGGGCAGATGGGTTATGAGAGCTCCGGAATCGTCGGATCTTATTCTGTTGGGATGGAGAATCAGGCTAATTTGAGGATGAATAATGGATCCAATTCCAATCTCGTTAGACAGAGCAGCTCTCCTGCTGGTTTCTTCAATGGTAATCCTATTCAATTTTTTAATGGATAATGAAATTGTGTTGACTTTTAGCCTATTTTTGGATAATTTGGAATGAGAAGTAATTTTCGTAGAAAGTAATTTTAACATATTGTTTCATTCTTTTTATTTTCTAGTATGGACTCTTCTCTATTTGGATTTTTAGTGAGAAATGCCCCTAATTCTAGGTGAATGAGATAGGAAATGAATAAATCTGTAGCTGCTTAAATAGGAAATATGATGTTAATGGTGGAAACATTGTTTGACAGGATATAGCATGATGGGAGAGGTGGAGAATTACAGAGTCCAGAACCATTCAAAATCCAGTTCATCATCATCATCAGCAGCAGCAGCGGCAGCTGGTATGAGCAGTCACATGAGCTTCTCATCCTCGAGGTTCATGCCTAGCATACCTGAGAACGTCAACGAAAGCATTGCCACGCGTAACACTGAAAACGGCCACTTGGGAAGTGCTAATGCTAGAGAATTCGACGCTCTCTTCCTTCAGGACTCGTGGAATCATGACACTCCTTTCAATCCCTTGAAAAGAAAGATGTTTTCCAATTTCAATGGATTGGAAAACCAGGTATACATGAATTGAAACTCATCTTTTTTCCCTGTTAAGATAGCTTAGTGATTGTGCTTGGCCGTTGCTGATATTGATCCGTTTGATCAGAACGGCGAAGCAAGAAGAAACCCTGGCTTAGTTCACCATATGAGCCTGCCTAAAACTGCTTCTGAAATGGCTGAATTGGATAAGTTTCTGCAAGTTCAACCGGACACGATACCATGCCAGATTAGGGCGAAAAGAGGCTGCGCCACTCATCCAAGAAGTATAGCAGAGAGGGTAAAACTTCTAGTCGTGATTCATTCTCTTGTTTTCGCAATCATATGCTCATACGAAGCGCTAATTAATCTTTAGGTGAGACGCACCAAAATTAGTGAAAAGATGAAGAAACTGCAAGATCTTTTCCCAAATATGGACAAGGTAATAACATTTTTTATCTGAATGTAGAAACACAACATTCATGATTCCAATCTTGTGTGATTTTGCTAAGGAGGATTGGTTTTTTGACAGCAAACAAGCACAGCTGATATGCTGGATTTGGCTGTTAAATACATTAAAGACCTTCAAGGTCAAGTAGAGGTAATTAAAGAGATGAGGGCAGTCCCTTTCAGTAGTCAAGATGCACATGAACTCCAACCAACCTCATTATTTCTCTCCTTTCTTTTGCAGACCCTCACGGAGACGAGGGCAAAGTGCGTTTGCTCGAAAATACCTCAACTAGCAACGACTCCCAGATCGTAGTATATAAGCTAGCTACCACTCGCCTTCTAAGTCGAGGCTGTCATGTAGTATGCGTGCTCGTGGAGCGCCTTTCGTTGTCGATGTTGGTAGCCAACAATGCGGATGTTAATCTGTAGTGTATGGTGATATTAATGATTATATATGTAGGTTTATTTTATGAATAATTTGTGTATATATGTAAGGTGCTTAGAGTTTTAAGACTATAGTTTTTGGTATTCTGTGATTGTATTTTTTAGTTGGCGTTACTGTGATAGTCATAATGGAATTAGTTAGGAGTGATTTCAGCAGATCCAGAAAGCAGAATAATATGGAATTTGTGACGTGCGAATGCAATGAGATATATATGGGATATTGTTAATTATTGTGAATGAAATTGGAAGATGATGGTATAGAATACAGTATTAGATTCAGTAATAATTGTGATATTTTTATGGAAAGTTTCCTTCAGTGTTAAGATTCTTTATTCATGGCTAATCTAATCCTGCGCGTTTTCATTTTGACAGTAATTAGTACTCCATGTCCTGCGTAGCTGAGCTGTATTTTTTTTTTGGTTACCCTTCAGTAGTTGAGTCGTTTCTTTTTTTTAGCAAAAAAACAATAACTTTTCTTGTCTCTTACTTTATTCTCTCTTCATCTCTCCGCTTTTTTCCTTTTCTATTTTATTATTCATTTCCTTACCTTACATAATCCAACTTTTCTTAAATCTCGTGCAAAAAAACAAACCTTTATACTACAAAAGGACAGACGGAGTACTAATTCCTATCAAAATATTTGATGTAAATAATACTACTGTACAATATATATGTTCAATTTTGTTATAGAAAACAATATTGTTCATATACTAATAAAATATTTTATTGTAATATTATCATTGCACGGGAAATAATTGGAATTATTTCTACTTTTTCTTTCTAACAACTGGAAATTTAATGCATTGAATATTCTTTTTAACATAAAATATGACAATGTTATGATCCCAAAGCAACTTTTCAAAATAAAAAAATGGTAAAAAAAGAAAATGAAAAAAAGGAATTATTAGGTGCGCGGTGGAAGTCAATAGTAGTCTTGTTCAAATACATTTTCAATCTTCTTCCCACCATCTTCCTTTTTCTTCATTCTTCTGCTATAAACAATCGATCCTATATCTGTAACCGCGTTGCTAGATTTGAACAAATCCACCTAATACTTATTTATACGAATCACCAAATACTACAAATCCGTGTTGCTTCTTCTGTTTGATTGGGATTGTGGCGAGCGATGTCGAATTTGTACGGAGGCGCTTTCGGCGGCAACAAAGTCGACTATGTCTTCAAAACCGTGTTGATCGGCGATTCCGCGGTGGGGAAATCGCAGCTGCTAGCTCGGTTTTCGAGGAATGAGTTTAGTATGGACTCCAAGTCCACGATCGGAGTTGAATTCCAGACGAGGACGGTTGAGATCGATCACAAATCTGTCAAGGCGCAGATTTGGGACACCGCCGGTCAGGAAAGGTAACTGTATTCTCTCTTTCTCTCTCTAGGCTTATTTTTGAGATTATCAAGTCGCAGGGTTTCTAATTGTATTCTGATGTGAATTTCTCTGTTGACTTTGGATCGTTTTTACCTTCTTGTTTTAGAGTTGGTAAAGAATAATAGGCTTATAATAAAGTTTGTTGCTTTCACTTTGAGGAGAAGACGAAATCATTCATGGAAAATGCAGGATAATTGGATTGTGACTGGAAATTATTGCTGCATTTAGGAAAAAATTGAATCGAATTATCTAGCTGGGGCGATTGGGTAGCTCTGTTTAACTTAAAGCTTGAGAAGTTCTTGCTTTCTTTTTATTAGCTGAAGTGTCGAGAATACTCCTATGTTTAAACAGTTGTTCTGTGATTATGTGAAACTATATACTAGATGATTAAATCCCAATGATTAAATATGTATCATGTTTGGTTCATAAGATTGAACCCTACAACTTAATCATAGATGGATAGTCTCATGATAATTAGTCATAGCCTCCCCCCTCCAACTAAAATAATTCCACAACTTAATCCTAGATGGATAGTCTCATGATTATTAGTCATGGCAACCGAACGCCACCTAAACGGACTGCAAGTTGTTTGGTATAGAACAAGGTGGTATTGGGATCACATATAGCCGCATGAGTAATGGAATTACCATATTCATCGTATTGATGCATTTCTGCTATAGTTTCTAGTTTATATAGTTGTTAGATACAGTGCATCCTATTCCACCATTCGGAATGTTGTCTGATCTTTTTCTACCATTCTTTTCCAGAACTGCTATTAAAAGAAAATTAGAACCCCTTGCCTTGTACAAAATAAAATTGGTAGCCGAATGCAAACCTTTTTCCCCTCCCCTCGTGGATACAAGTAGAGAAACGAGAACTAATTAAAACTCCCACATGACAAAAGTAAAAGATCTCTAGAAGAAAATAATCCTACTCGTCCAGTGACCACTATATAATGCTAACACCACTCTTGTAGGGTGTAGGCCCTTTATCTATCCACTGTGAATTTCTTTGCTACATGTCTTCTGAGATTCGATGTTTTGTAAAACTAAGCATTGGAATAAATCATTTGAAGGTTGGTTAAGGCATTTACCTCTTGTAAAGTTTATATGCTGGACTTATTCAGTCAAGTGAACTTGCAAACCTGGCAACATGTGAGGTTATTTTGGTACCTTTGCTTGCATTTCTCTCTGTTTTGGTTACAAATCTATTTCATTTTTACCTAGGCAACTAAGACAAGTGCATTTATTCTTATATTATGACTATATGAATTCTTCCTTCCAGCTCCTTGCAGGCCAGCGTGATTTGTTATCAATTTTATATTCTGTTACTTTTGGTTCGAATGCTGCTGCGTTGGTCAGCCACCTGTAAAGAAGTTGTGTTGATTAATGGTTCTTAAAGTTAACACTTTCAAGTTAAAAATAAACTTTGCATTGACCAATAGCCCCTGGTGTCCGTTAAGTGAGTCTAGTTAGTAAGGTTTATAGGGTTTGTGCTACTCAAATAAGTGATTAATTGTTCTACACCCTGTTTGTCACGTTTTCCAACTTCTTCTCCTGCTATACAATAGAAAAGTTGGAGTAATTTATAAGAACACAAGGATGAAATATTGTTATTATGCTCTTTTATCTCAAACATTATATAAGTGTCTTCTTTTTACTGCTTCCGCTTGTATTTCCTTTTTCTATTCATGCATGAGAGGACGTTTCAGGTTTATATATTCCAGTTTGCTGATTCTTTCACTTCGATTTCAACTTCAGATATAGGGCAGTGACCAGTGCATATTACAGAGGAGCAGTGGGGGCAATGCTCGTTTATGATATCACCAAACGTCAATCATTTGATAATATGGCTAGGTGGCTGGAGGAACTGCGGGGCCATGCTGACAAGAATATTGTCATTATGCTTGTAGGCAACAAATCCGACCTTGAAGCACATCGAGATGTATCAACTGAAGATGCTAAAGAGTTTGCCCAGATGGAGAACCTGTACTTTATGGAAACATCAGCACTTGAGGCAACAAATGTTGAACAAGCTTTCCTGACTGTCCTGACTGAAATTTATCGTGTTGTAAGCAAGAAATCACTCGTTGCTAACGAAGCAGAATCAGGAGGAAAAGAAGCACTTCTTCAGGGTACCAAGATTGTCCTTCCTGGCAAGGAACCTGCGTCTGCTGCAAGCAACTTTAGCTGTTGTAGAACATCATAGTCTAATCTTCCATTTTGGAGTTTTTGAGTAACAAAGCTGTACGTTACGCCATCTTCCTCGTGAATTATATTTTTAGCCTGTTTTATTGATATATGACTGTTTCCTTTCATTAATTGAGATTTTGAATTCATGTAGCTACTATCACCAACATTTCATGTGACATTTCTTTTACATCCGTTTCCACTGATACAATTAATATCCTACCATAACGCTAAATTCTATGCTTTAGATTTAAGCTAACTTTGTATGTTTCAGCAAAATATGATCGAATAATTAGTCCCATTGCAGGTGAAAATGCTAGTGGCATCATCGTAAGGGTAGCTATACGCTGTGGGGCACGCTTTCTTGAAAACCTCTGAATAATGACTGGGCTTGCAAACCTGTGGATTGTTGTAGGCCCCTGTGCAGCAGAACTGAGGCTGACCGAAAGCCAAGCAAGCGCTCTTACAAGCCACCGTGTCTCCACCACCATTGATCCTCACCTGCAATTGCTCCGGACATTGCAGGTTCAAGTTGGAGCTGCACTCCACAGCTGAACAGTTACCCGATCCACCAGACGGGATAATGGATATGGGCATGTTGAAACCGTCGACAAGGCTGACGTCATAAAAGTCTTCCGGGCTGTCTAAAGTGAACTCTGCCAGGGAAGCCGGGGGCGTCCCGCCAGTGCCACTGCATTGCAGGAGGCCGCCACAGTCGCCTGTGGCGCAGTTCCCCTGCTTGCCCGATTTGTCAAATGTGCAGCCGCTGCGGGCCCAGAAACGGCCCGACCACCCGAAGGGTGCTACAACATTGGCTTTCTCATTTGGTTTGAGCTGCAGGCCGCCGTTTATGAGTAGAGCATGGCCGGCTCCTGACAAGGCTCCGGGCCATATGGTTTCTTTACACCTGTTTTGCAACGTGAAGACAGCAGCTTTGGATCCTGATATTCAGAGATCATAGTATTTGTTAGTTGGATTGCTTTTGATAGCTGTGGAAAGGGAAAACTACCTGTGAAGAATTGGAGAAGTGAGCCAAGAAAAAGAAGCCATGATGCCATTGTGATGAACACAGTTGTACATTACAATGGAAATTCACACATATATATAGGTATAATTATAATAGTTGGTTGGAACAATTGTGTTTGCTTTCAGTTGAGAATGCGCGGATGTAACGCTGCGGTTTTTATTCAATAAAAAACTTAGGTATTGACATGAAATGGTTGAGGGTTATATATTTAGTGGTGTGTGCTCTTGATGTGTTGCATAATCTTTTCCCGAATTGACGAAACGGAATGTGCGTTTATGATGATGATACATGCGTTTCTTATTTTTACAAGAACTAGTCTATCTATGTTTCAGAAAATTGAGAGACTGTGATTAATCATTACAACTCACAACAATAATATGATGATGCGTTGGTGGAAGAATAACATTTTTCACTTTGAATGTGTGCCCCAAAAAGGAAACGAGATTAATTAATAGTGACAAACTAACCATACAGATTTAATACAACAAATATGAAACTTATAATTGTAAATTAGAACAAAAAATTCGCTTTGTGGGTCCCTGTGGTTGTCGTATATCACAAGCAAAATTTTCACTTCTCCTATGTAGGATTTTTAGTCATCACGAGATAGATAAAAAATCATCATTAGTCTTCTTTCGAATAAAATAAACATTAACACCTCAACTAACATATTAGTAGATGGATTTAGGTATTCCATCAGTCATTACTCAATGTCTCAAAACATTCCTTACTCATTCTTAGTAGTAGTTGGTTTTTGTGTGAAATGGAAGAAAAACAAAGGCAGTTAGCGTCTAGAAGATGAACCACAATCAAGTCTAGTTTAGATAGGTTTACTCTGTTTTCCCGTTTAATTTAATAAATTCAAGAATTCCCATTTCAATGGACAAGGCATGATGCATGTGAACTCTATCATCAACGCATTAAATAATTTAATAGCGTAAAGAAATGACATTTCTCTGTGTAGCCACCAATTCATTCAAGTAATCGATGACACAACACTCCCACAACCATATGGACATAAATCGAACCACCATCTCCAGCTTTAAACTACGATGCCTCTTCTTTACTTCCTTTGAGATTGATAACTGCGAGCTCCAGCTCTACAAACTCTCCAGCATACATAAGGGGGTATTTGCAGGCTAGCGGTGAGTCCGCAAAATGACCTAGCGGTTTCAAAACTGCATCTGATGCTATGTGCCCGAAAAGCTAGGTCATCAAAGAAGACACGTTTTAGCAAGTCGTTTCGGTTAAAGGTCATAGCAAAGCAGAAAAGCTACAAACAGAAATCATAAAAACATCGGTAGAGCATCAACTCACTGTTGAGGAGACTCTCCAAAGGCTGCGGTTTTGCTCTGAAGCCAACTTCATTGCTTCAATGGTGCGATCAGTCACAACAACTTCATGCATGCCGGCTATGCATTCTCCACCAGTTAGCCATTCTATCTGCATATCCATAAATCCATTAGAAGATAATAAAAAAAGTTTATAGGAAATGATCTAAAGTTATCAAGTTATCATATACTTCTATCACAGAGCATCAGGTAGCCATGCTTATCTTTTAGCAATGACCAAAATGCAAATGAAAAAAGGTAATCTCCACAACATTACAATCTATAGGTATTTATCTTCAGATATGACAATATTTGGAGTTGGGAAATCACCTGCTTTCCTGTTTGAATGAGAAGACATCCCACAGGAACTTTCACTTCCATTTTTTGCCCATTGCTCAGCCAAATATTTAGTCCTGGAAACCTACTCCTCCCGTGAATTGTAAGAAAGTTGAGGTCATTATGATACCCAGCAAATACAGTGCCGATTTGGCCATGACGTCTTAGATTGCTTCCTGTTGGTGCAAGTAGGTGTGGTCCCTGGAAATGAAAAGCGATATTTTTACCAAGAAGGTTTGAGGTAATGAAACAACACAAGCAGTATGGAATTGGATCATTACATAGCAAAGGTGCCCACACCCTTCATTTCAGTGGATATTCAGTGTGGAAGTCGTGCATTTGTCATGAATGTGTTCAAGAAAATAATGGGATTAAGAAGAGAAAACCTGATTCATAAGAGAAGTGAATGCATCTTTCTGCAGGCCAAATCCAACTGCTGCCATTTCGGCAACAACCTAACAAAGAATGTCACGACATGAAAGAAAAAATTAGTATACTAGCCATACAAACAAGAATAGGAAATATGACACTCACCTCTATAGCAGAGACCATTTTGGACCCCCATGAATCCATGGTGTCTTTCCACACAGGAAATCCCTCAGGTATGACAGGCTCAGAGTTAAGTTCCTACACAGAAAAATACATCAGCATAAGAACCATACCAACGACAGTTATAGAACACCTTTATAAGATTGACCTTAAAGCGGGTACTTGATGGCCGTGAACCAATCCTCCACATATACCGCCACTTAGGGTCAGGTCCAGTGGGAATGGAGGGCTGAGACTCTACTGGCATTGATTTTAGCTTTTCTTTCATTTCTCCATCCACTAAACTACGGGGTACTTCAACTCCTTCAGGTGTTACTCCAACCTGAGTAAACATAACAGCAGCATCGAGATTAGAAATGAGTGATAGAGAGAATCAAATGAGTGAACCTTGCAGGGAGGCACTCCAAACAAGAATACTTGAAGATATAGCCATTATCAACTATATAAGACCCTCAGTGTCTAGATTGAACTCAAAATGGAATAGGGAAAGGTAGAACATAAGCTCAATAATCTAGCTCTTCCTCAACTCATTCAACTTCAGCAAGAGGAAAGTCGATTTTTTTCAGGTTTACTAAAAGCTCATAGAAACTTACTAACAACACATTATGCAAACAAGCCTATGACCAAAAGTGACACGTGTACCATCACTAGTTGATAACAAATCTACAGATTTTTCTTTTTTCCAACCCTTTCAGGCTTGAATAGCCAGTAGCACGACAGATGTCATATGGTCAAAAAATGAAAAACAAAACCAGCTTTCATTAAAATACTAGTATTGGATCATAGATTCATAGTGTAATCTTCACTTTTTAGAAACAATTCTACAGATTAGAGCATGCTTTGACACAGTATTAGGAAAAATCTGTTTATTTGTAGTCACATTATGAACAAATTGTCATTCTTATCTAAAGATGTATGTTTATCCAAACCTGATTAACATTAGTTACATTAGGAGAGAATTACTGGTGTTTTGCTACATTATGGAAGAATCGATCTGATTATGCTTGGACAAGAGCAATATGAACATGCAAATTTGGACTAACACAACCAAATTGAGACGCCAGACTTACTTAAAACCCAAACCTATGAGTATCTAATTCCAATCATCAACACCAAATTCGAAATCAGTCAAAGTAAAATACACCACAACTGAATTAAAAAGTATATGACCTGGTAATGGAGGTGCGGACGCTCCTGCAGGCGCTTGAAATCATCGGGCATTTCGAAATACTTCTCCATCATGTCGAGAAACCGATCATTGTCTGCGGCGGAGCATCGCGGATCCTTCACAAGCAGAGCTCCCGTCTCTTTTAGGGTTCGGCTGACCTCCGAGCACAGACTCTTCAGATTCGAATCAGGCTCCTGATGAGAATTCCTGGAGAATTCCAAGTAGGGCGAGAGATCGATCACCGGAATCTGCATAGCTGGGTTTTAGAGAGAGAAAGGGAATGTTCTTTGGATTGAAAATGGTGATGGCGCCAAATTTATTCACTTCTCTTCTCCTTTTTTGGCATTCTTTTCTGCTTTTGGTAAATAGATTGTGATTAATAATTAGCGATTTCTGATTGGTCATGGCGCAGATTCGAACTTGCGTCAAGTTATGAATTTGCCATTTCTTACCATTTATGATAATGGTTATTTAAATTTCGTTGATTTGTTGTTTTACAATCCTACAATTTTTTTTATATGGAAATATTAAATTAATTTTAAAATTTGTCATAATTATCTAATAATGCTTAAAAGAATTAAACTAATATGATAATGATGTTGTGGAAAGGGTTTATAGATTTTGATGATCATAGAATAACAATGAAATAATGCTAAAAAAATTAAAACTAATATGATAATGATGTTGTGAAAAGGGTTTACAGATTTTGACGATTATAGAATAATTATGAAAATTTGAAAAATTGTGATTTTAGTATATTTCAGTTTTAGATAGATTGATAAATAAAAAAAAGAAAATTTACAATTTAAATAGAAATTTGTCCCTAATTATTAAGGAGTTCCTTTGTCCACAATTTCAAGTCTTACTTAGTTTGATGTGTGTTTTAAAAATGTAAATGAAAGTTGATGAAAAGATTTGGTGGAATGTAAGTATTTTTATGGAATGTGGGGTCTATTCACAGGAAAACTATGAATTGACTTTATGTTGATGTCTTTGAATGGAGAATAAGATATCTTTTGGACAGATGAGTAGTACTATTACTCGTATTATATTTAATCTTAATGAAAAATTTATTAACACTGTACTTTTGCATACTTATCCTATTACCCACAATTAGAGGTGAAAGAAGAAATTTGCCCATTCGTATGGTGATATCAGATATGCGTATAGTGAGAAGTGAGAACACTTATTTGGAAACCAATAATCTATCATTATTGCATGAAAAATTGAAAGGTAAAAAACACATTGATGATTAAGATAAAATGAATAATTTATATAACTATTACTTAGTATAGAATACCAGTTTGATAGCAACATTCATATTTAAATAAACAGTTGTTAGATGCTTCCAAGTAACAAATTCATGCAAGTATTTGCTTGCAAGCACTAAACTGTTTTACGTCTTACACTAATCGTCCATGTCCATCTCTCATCTAATCCACATCTCTAAATATATATTAAAAGGTATAATATGTTATGGATTGATATATTCTTCTAGCGGTTATTTAATTAGTGGAATGGGAACTCAAAGATTACGCATTAAGTCTTGAAATGTTTTCAAAGTCAATAAATTCGAAATATTCAGATGTACATATAGCCATATAAAAATCAGTCCGGAGTAGTATATTTATTGGCAGGGTAGCAATCACCCAAAATAGCTACTCCTTCCGTCCATCAATGAATGTCTCCTTTTGTTATTTTCATTCATCCATCAATAAATTTAGGACTCATCTTCCATTAACATTTTCTACTCATTTTTTACTTACATTTTTTTTAAACTCTTGCCCATCAAATTGGCCTTGTATTAGTGGCCGGAGTAAGTATGTCAAACCATAAGTTTTATCATACACTGAATCAAATAAAAGTAGAAATGTAGAATTGTATCCTTCCTAAATTATGGGTTTCCTAATTTTAGGGAGTTAGTGAGGAAATATTCTACTCAGTGTTCTTTGATTTAATTTTATTACGACCCAGTTATATTTGAATTAAAAGTTAAATCAAAATGTAAAAGTAAATTTCCTGCATATTTTATATGCAAGTATGCAACTAAAGATTAATACAGTAGTAATTTAAATACTACTCCGCTTAGTACTCCATAATTTATATTTGGAGCTTAATGACTCAGTAAGTTCGGACTTCGGAGTGGATTGAGTTTTCGTTGAAGGATAATCTATACTTATTCAAATTAAAACTGATAGTGCCACATGCAAAATATATCAATTTTATGGGACCAGTACCATTTTCTGTATGCAAAAGTGTTAAAATCCGGAGTACTTATAAAATGAAAAGTTAGCATTACAGAGTAGAGACCGATCATCATGTTATGTAACATGATACCACATGCGATGCCACTATTAAAAATAATGAAAACGCTTTAATATTTCTGCAAAACTTATCTACTCATCAAATATTCGTAGACATAATCAACATAATTTATTCAAGAATTATTTCTAATTGTCTGGTAAGTATAATGCAAAATAAACGAACAACAGAGCATCCATGATTCCAAAATTAATGGAATTCAGATCATTAATCAATATTTTTAGAGCTAACAGCACATGCCTTTGTTCTTCCCCACACCGTCAATGGCGCTGCTCTAATCTTCTTTATAGTCACCAGCTTTCAATGCAATTTCCTCACCCACTCTCCTTCCTCATATAAACACTTCACTACTGGTGCAGCAGATATTCAAATTGATTTTAAATCACTTACAATGATGAGCAGATTGTTGGCGATTTGCAGCATTATGCTGCTGGTTACTTCAATACACGCGAATGCAAGCCAATCCACCGATCTCGCGGCGGTCTCGTCGATCAGAGATGCGATGAGCGGCTCGATCGCCACCGCGTGGACCGGTACGGACTGCTGCACGTGGCCGGGGATCGTCTGCCATCCGGAGACGCTCCGAGTAACCGACATCGTCCTCCGCGCCGGCGACTCTCCGAGCTCCGATCTACAGAGCGAGAAGCTAGATCTGACCATCGATTTGACCGGCCTCATCTCCGACTCACTCTGCCAGCTCGATCAGCTCAACACGCTCATCGTCACCGACTGGAACCGGATCTCCGGCGGGATTCCTTCCTGCATCACCTCTCTCTCCCGCCTCCGCATCCTCGATCTCTCCGGAAACAAAATCTCCGGTGAAATCCCCGCCGACATCGGGAAGCTGAGCCAGCTCGTGGTGCTGAATCTCGCGGATAACGAGATCACAGGGTCGATTCCCCCTTCCGTCGCCGGCCTCAGCAATGTGAAGCTTCTCGATCTCAGCAACAACAAGCTCTCCGGCGAGATTCCGTCGGAGTTCGGGAAAATGAGTATGCTAAGCCGCGCGATCCTGAGCGGGAACGAGCTAAGCGGTTCGATTCCAGATTCGTGCGCCGGTCTATCCAGGATGGCTGATCTGGATCTGTCGGCGAATCAGATATCCGGTTCGATTCCGGATTGGATCGGAGCGATGCCGGTTCTGTCTTGCCTGAATTTGAACTCGAATCAGCTTTCCGGTGAGATTCCGGCGAGTTTGTTCGGTAACAAAGGTTTGAGTCACGTGGATTTAAGCCGGAATTCGTTGGAAGGGACGGTGCCGGATAGTTTTAGCGCGGAAAATTACTATTTAAGTTTGAATTTGTCGTATAATAAGTTGAGCGGTGAAATTCCCAAGTCCATGCAGTTGGTTAAGTATATGGGAGCATTGGATTTGGAGGGCAACAATTTTGATGCCTAGGCCCCACCTCATCTCCTTCAACGAATGTATCATCTCATGTTTTCATTTTTCTTCTATTTATATTTTAAATTGTTGTGCGAATGTACATTTTAATTTTAAAGTTTTCAACTTGTTTAAATCATTATGTTGATACGAACCAAGTACTCCCTCCGTTCCAAGAAAGATGACCCATTTCTTGAGTGGCACGAGATTTTATGCAACTTTATTTTGTGTGTTAAGAGGAGAGAGTAAAGTAAGAGAGAGAATAAAATAGAGATAAAGATGTTTCCAGTAATGGGTCATCTTAGTTGGGACAAACTAAAAAGGAAAATAGGTCATCTTCAATGGAACGGAAGGAGTATAAACTTGTAAAAGATCATTAGTATGAATTTGAATATGAATGAATATGCTTATTATGTACAGTATGGCTAAGAGATGATCTAAATAAATCTATAAAACCTGACCTTTATTGGACTATAATAGATATGGTCGGTACAAGATTGTTACAACATCCATCCACCCAAAATTGCTCGGCCAAAAAGTTATCTTCAGCCAATAAATAAAGTTCAATCACTCTCTTCTTATGCCTATCTAGATTTCAAGAGTGTCATATCGGGATTCAGCCCGATGCTCCTGCAGCGGCCCCCTTATCGTCTTCTCTTTCTTCTTCTTTAGCAAACTCTTCGATCAATTGGCGCTGCCTCTGTGTCAGGTTTCTGGCACAACGTAACACACGGAGCAAATAAGTTCAGTGATGTTTGACATCGTGTAAATAAACAGCATTCAAGACGATGATCTTGACGCAATATGACAACAATGAGTTGCATCATTTTATTATTAGTCTTATAGTCATGATATAAGCAGATGAACTTATGAAGGAAAGTTTTAAATAAAGAGGGTTCTTACGTCGGAATGCTAACGTTAAAGTGCACATATTGATCACCAAATGAAAACGAATTTCGGACTTTAATCCCTGCACAAGACATCAAAAAACATTATTTTCCGAATAAACCAAGATGCACAGTTAATTCAAAAAATAGCGTAAGGCAAGAACTGCAATGAACAAACTGAAAGAACAATAAGTTCCCAGATACCCATATTATTAGATGATATTAGAAACATGTCAAGCAAGTACAACATGAAAGGGGCATAGTGTCACTGGCAACACAAGATTTGCAACAAGACAAGAAATAACTACCTTTAATTACATTGCATTTAACTGAAAGTTCAAAATATCCACAACAAAATACAATAAGTTGTAACCCTTGGCCCAAATATTAATTATCCACACAAAAACAAAATAAGCGTATATCCCTTTGTCAAAGAAATGATTTTGCTATTTATTATGTACAGAAGTAACAGAACTAAATATCACAGAGAAAAGGAGACCAGACCATGATATCAAGGTAAACTTACCCTTTTTCCTCAAGACCACCTTCTGCCCAGGTTGAGTGCCAGGGCGAACCTACATATCAGAAATGTCAGATAAGACTCCTGTCAAGGTTAATAGTATTTGAGAGTACACTACAGCAAGCACCCATTACACAAATCCGAATACTACCAAATCCAACTTACGAGTCCTAAACCATCCCAAAAGAGAAGAAAACAAGATGCAGAATATTATGATATCAAAAAATGGAAGTCACAGACACATTTTTAATCGTACATATTATGACATAATTGACATTATATACTAGACAATAAATAAAGTAATAAGCTATGCTTACAAACCTTAACAACAACATCCCCAGAGAGTGTAGGAACCTGGATCGTTCCTCCCAAAATTGCCTGCACAAGAGCACGAGATCTATTCAACGACAAAATTACGATAACCAGACACCAAAAAGAAGCATATAAGCTTCTTATTCTTGTCGGTGCTTTTGAATTTGACAGGATTATTTACTAATGCATAGTTAAATTCGAAGAAACCAAAGTTGGCCAATTTATGAACTCAACGTGATCTATAATTATCAACTCCAAAGATTGAACCCCCACTCACTAGACAAGTATTACCTGAGTGATGCTCAAATTTGTATCAACATGGATATCAGCCCCTTCTCTTCGGAACACTGGGTCTTCTTTGACCTGTAAATAATCCAGCATGGTTATAAGCATGTCAGGGTCAACCCATATACTACACAACGAAATTGCAACATCAGCTAGAGAGGAAGCAAATCAAGACACCTTAATCATAACATAAAGATCGCCCGGTTGATTTCCATCAGGATCCGATCCACCACTTCTGGGGATTTTAATGGTATCATTGCTGTCCACTCCTGCAGATACAGAACCATGCAGAAAGATGTCATTTTGCAACAAAGATCATCATCATAGTTACCATCGTATACCCTAAAATACCATAACCAGAGAACAATCAAAATATTTTAAACACACTACTTCAGAAATCAGACAAATATATTCAACACGAATGATGCTTCTAAAAAACAATTGATAATTCAAAGCATACGTCTATATCAGGGATTTACTGAAGTATGTGCTATGTGGTTGCTAGTGTAGAAACTAGAAAGACTGTACTCTCCCAACCAGTGGAGGTTCAATAAATGAAGTTATTTTAAGAGGAAAAAGTAATAAAATAATAATCCATCCTAATTTTGCAGTTGTTACTGTAAAAACAGAAATTCATGCACAAAGTTTCCAATCGGGAGAAATTTTGAAATGAAACTCAAAATAACCTTAATAAAACAAGTAGAGGATTGACTAAAATATTCTCTGAGCTCACCTGCCATGATATTCACCTTCACAGTCTTCGGCCCTTTTACTACCCGCTTACCCCTACAGGACTTGCAGAAGTTCTGTTTGAGACAGGACAAAAAGTAAGACTATTATAAAGTAGAGCATAATAGAATTCAACTCATTCAATCCATATAGGAGTATTATTTTAGGCAACACCAATACTTATTCCAGAAACAATTTCGACCCTCAGATATAATGATTTTGTGATTAGTTGAAAGCACGGTCTCTAACACTTGTGACTTGACATAATGATGGCTGATATACACATGTGATAAAAACTCAACAAATTCATGTATCTATTGTTTCATCTGCAGTTAACTGATGGCTGATGTACCATTTGACTTCAGCCATTGAAACTTTTTGCATGCCAAAGAAGGCAAAACAATGAGAAATACAATGAAGTTGAGCAAATTTAGGCTGATGCACCTTTTCTACACTATCACTTATACATGACTGAAACAAGAGATACCTTACAGCCACAAACTAATGTTGTAAAAAAATTCATAAGGAAACAATGGCACAACATTATCCAACAGAAAAATTTCAGCAATCACAAAGTCCATCCAGTATCCAGTGAATTTTTTGTTCGCAACATAAGTGAACACAGTCACATTAAATGGACAAATTCAGAGGGCATAGTAAAGCATGCATCCAAAGCAACAAAATACAAACTAGACTATTATTAGTAACTTAATTATGGAAACATAAAATGTCATACCGATACAATTTTTCCAGCTCCCTTACAATTTGGACATGTAGCTTGAAGTGTGAAAGGACCATTTTGTGAGATAACCTGTGAAAGACAACCAAGATGTTTAAATGAAGTTGCCAAGTATAACAAGTCATTTCACAGGTACTCACCATGCCAGAACCTCTACAGCGTTTACAAGTTTCAGGCTTTGTTCCAGGAGGAACACCAGCTCCACCTAAAATTGGAAATTGTGAGATTCTTAGTAATGAACTTGGAAAAATAGAATGTGACCACTTTTTCACTTTCGAGGAAAGCATAGTTTGTGACTCAAACTCAATTTGATTATATATATTAGGGGAGAAATATGACCATACCACAAGTTTCACAAGTTAAATCAGTCATGACTGACAGTGTTTTGGTGCATCCTTGGACAGCTTCCATGAAAGATAGTTCAACAGCAACCTAAAGTCAATATTGAAATTTGTCATGCTATATTCCTCCCCCACCCCAAAAAAAGAAATATATATAGATATGAGCTGTATGCTGCTATTGTCTGATCAACTGATAATACCTTAACATCTTCTCCACCCATGTCCCTATTGAATATGTTGAAAATCTGATCTCCGAGAAAACCCGAACAGAAAAAAAGCACACATTAATCCTTAAACTTAGTTAGAAGCTACAAAAGTACTGTACAAGGGCAAAGCTACTTCACAAATATAAACATGTGCAGGCTAACAAGTCAAGGTTGTGGCAGTAAACCTCCGTCTATCTACGACAAATAAAAACAAGAACCCAATAAATAACCTTAACAAACAAGTAAACTAAAAGTTATAAAAACAGTTAGCTTAGATTATGACTGGATGACCAGTCTGATTTGAGAAGAGGCCATTCCAGTAAAACTGTAAGTCACCTAGCAATTAATAACTTCATCTTCTGATAAATCCTCATATATGTTAACAAGAGACATCTATAAAAACAGTTAGCTTAGACTATGACTTGATAGCCAGTCTGATTTGAGAAGAGGCCATTCCAGTAAAACTGTAAAAGTCACCTAGCAATTAATAACTTCATCTTCTGATGAGTGATAAGTCCTCATATATGTTAACAAGAGACATCTATATTAGCTGTTTATTCCTTCAGAAGTACTCAATGTAGAGGCAACAGTTTGAAGTGGAATGGGTAAACTCATCTTTGTTTCTTTATTCCCCACCGAACCATTCATCATTGCAAAAAAAAAGAGCTAGTACATCAAACTACCTTGGCAAAAACTATACTAAGCTCTCCAAAAACTAAGAACTAAGTATTCTTATTTCACTTCAACAATATCCATTCTCATTCTACTATTGCACCAACAGATGATTCTGGAGTACTAGTATTCTGGGAACAAGGGTGAAAACCCAAAAAAGAGAAGGCATACATGGAATGGGAAAGAGGAAAGCGAACATTATAAAAAGAGGCTTACATCGGCATTTCTGAATATGTCCTGGAAAGGATTAAAGCCACCGCCACCTCCAAATGGATCAAACCCACCTTCACCAGTACCAGCACGTTCAAAAGCTTCATGCCCAACCTGTTAAAAAATACAAAGAAATTACAACGGAATGGTTAAGATCCAAAAGCCTATCTGTGACTCTTGTGATGCAACTGTGTCAATCAGAGAATAACCCTTGTAATGCATGTAAGGAATTTTTGCAGTGTCCACATTCACAGAACATATTTGTAAACAGCAAGAAGCTTCACAGCTTGCAATAGATACAGCAATCATATCTGTTAAAGCTGTTAGAAGACTAGAGAAGCTAAAGCTTTGAATTTGCATGCATGAAAATGTACTGTGTCCCGAGATGAAAGTAAGAAATTAATCAACTATAATAAGAATCACAAAATAACTTTGTAATGTATAATGGAGACCTGCATGAGGGGGGAAGGGCCATTTCATATAGCTTTTATATATCCAGAAATTAGAAACTTAATTGCTGAAATCATAGATACATAAATATTTTATCATGCCATGTACTTTCAGTGCATTAAAGTCAATTTATTCAATTCATATATGCACAGGCATATGCAATATTATATGTGAGATTGTGAGTGGTCTTTAGTAGTTCCTAACCTTTTCTTAGCAATTCTACTGAGTCTATATGTAATTAGAGATAAAATATTTGATACCTGATCATACTGTTGGCGCTTTTCTTCATCCTTTAACACCTACAGAAAGATGAGGATATAAAATAAGATCAACCCGATTCAGACAAAAGACGATTGGAACTAATTCGACAAAAACCTGAATATCCAGAAAATATACCTCATATGCTTTCTGGACTTCTTGAAATTTCTTTTCAGCTTCCGGGTCATCTTTATTAGTATCAGGATGTAACTGCTTTGCAAGCTGTTGCAGACACATCATACAAAAAAATTGAACAAAGCCTTTTCAACACACTAAGATTTGTAATTGCTTTCAAAATCAAAAGAAAGGAACAGAGGATCATACCCCGTAATAAGCTTTCTTGATTTCAGATGCTGTTGCATTTCTATTAACACCAAGGACATCATAGAAATCTCTTGACAATTGTGCTAGAAAGGGATCAAGGAAAAGCGGTAATGAGGAAAAAGAATAGAACCAGTTAACTACAAACTTGTAAAGCAAATTGGATCATAAATAGAAGCTAATAAGAAAAAAACACGAACAACAGGTTGTGTACCCTTCTAAAGAAAACAAAATACACAAAATCTCGTTTCCCTCTACACTCCTATCCTATGTTTAACTAAAGGCAATAATTGACTAATTGAATGCGTTAACCAGATTCGGTGAGAAATAAAGGCTTCTCCTTTAAGGGGAGAAATGCTATCAGATTAAGGTTGTGATTCAATTAGTACGTCAGCGAATTCATTTAGCTGATACTAAGCACAGCTCTAGCAAAGAAAATGGTTACCAGTGGCATGGATTGACCGTTTGGCGCCTAAAATATCCCAAAAGCCAGGCTTTGACACATTACGTGCTGTATTCCAAAATTAAACAAAAAGGAAATGAGAATTAAATTACTCCGTACAAAGTAAGCAATTGCAATCTAGAATCGGAGTTGGAAGTACCATCTCCATGATTTAAATAGAAAAGACCCCTTGATTGACTGCACGCAGCGCCGACGCTCCTACACCCTCCCTTGAAGAAGGAATCGCAAAGCTACAATCAGTCTATTAAGAGAGAGAGAGAGAGAGAGAGAGAGCCAGAGAGAGTAAAGTCTTACTCGAATTGAATAAGAATTGTGGCGCAAAAGGGACGTAAGAGAGCGGCGGGCGAGGCGGAGGCCATGGCACCGGGCCATTGGTTGGTTGGGTGTGTAAATGCAGAGGCAATAGCAGTGGAGAATCTGGATTGGGGTAAAACCCTAGACGTGAATCAAGTAACTAGAGGAGCATGTGTTAGAAACCAGAAGAATAGCACCTGAGTTCTTGGAATCTTCTAGAATTCCTGGAGGTGATTCAATTGATGCTAGTAAGAAATCTATAGAATAGACAATCGTGGTTCAGAAAAATTAAATTAATATTAGATCCATTTTTTATATAAGTACGGATTATAATTAAATATGAATAAAATGAATTAGTTGAATGTGAAATCTATTTATTATAAAAATAAAATATAACTTTTAGGAGAATCAAAATTATAAAATGCCGACTTTTGTCGTGGAAATGAGCGAGTACATTTTAAGTAAAATTTTAAAAACACAACTCTTTATATTGCATCCTATATATGTTTCTAGTCCAATTGAAATTTATTCCCCTATTTTTTTTCCTTAAATGAAATTTCACAAGATGTTATTAACATATTATAGTTAGGGATGTCAATCGCGCTAACCTGTTTGAGTTCGGGCCAGTCCACTCGGATCGCCGGGCTATTTAGGTGCGGGCCATTCGAGTTATGGATTTTTCGGGTCATAAATTTTCAACCCTAACCCTAACCCATCGGGCTATTCGGGCCTATAAGCTTTCGAAAATAATCTTTTATATCTAAATGTTCTTCTATAAAATGATTTAAATTTTAGATACTTCATTTCTTTTTAGTTTGGAATCATATAAAATCTTCAAATTTTTATAGTTCTCTTCAATAATACTTGAAAAGAAGCCTTTCATCTCGATCAACTACAACATAAATTAAAGCTTGTGTTCGTGTCATTATTATGACATTGTTCGTAACTAATTCTTAATGAAAATAAAAGGTCATATCTTACAAGAATCATTATTAAAATGATAATTATATTGAGATTTTGATGGATTAGTTCTTAATTTTGTCTTGATTGGCTTTGGTGGTGGTAAGACACTATTGACAGATGATGAGACAGTGCAATAATGAGTTGAGGTGAAACTTGAAAACTGATATTGTGGGATCGAGTGGAAAAGTGTAGAATGAAACTTGAATAAGACTAATAATTGTGTAGAATGAAGATTGATGATTCAAAAATATAAAGAACTCTTAAAACTTAATATTTTATAATTAAAACTCGCACCCCATCGGGCCGACCCGCAACCCGTTCGGGCCAACCCATTTAACCCGCCAACCCATTCGGGTCAACCCGTTTAGCCCGTTTTGTATTCGGGTAATTAAATTACAGCCCTAACCCGCTCATTTTGCCGGACTGTTCGGGTCAGCCCACGGGTTTCGGGTTGAATTGACATCCCTAACTATAGTAGTACATGGTTTTAGTGATGAAACAATTTAAGAAAACCGGTAGGTGCTAGACTGCTGGTAGTTAAAGCATCTCCAAGGGAAGGTAAATGAAGAGGTAAAGAGAAATAACTTCCATATATACCTCTTATTGATAAAATTTCATGCTCTAAAGGGAAAAGGTATGTGTGGAGGAGGTATTATACCTTTTTTCATTTTGAGAAATTATTTTTACCTCTTCTTGGTATTGACGATAAATAATTAGTTATTTTTGTTTGCATTTTAAATTTATCTTCTTTCCTTGGAGTACATTACTTTTTAAAAATATATAATTACCTTTTTGAGAAGGTAAATGAGAAATATACCTTCTCAATTTGCCTTTCCTCCTTCGAAATGCTCTTATTAAAGGTATAATTAAATAAGCATTAAGAAACTGGCGGATCCAAGAGGCGCAGGACGGGGCGACTGTCCCTTCCCAGTCGGCTGGAGAGCCTAAATATCCTTTGTGGTTGAGCTGGAAAAAAACAAAATCGCCCCCTTTGGGCATATAAAAATATGGGTTTTCATTGAATGTTATATTAAAATCAATGGCGTATTGATTGTGTTGTTGGTCTTTTAACTAAAGTCCATGATCAAGCCTCATTAAAAGCATTTTTTTTCTTTTAACCTTTGTTTCTTGATTTTATCCATTCATATGACTTCTTATTACCAAATTAAACAATAATTTTCTTGATTTTAACCTATAGTATTACTTTTTTATTTTTATATATTAATAATATATGATTTAACTTTATTATTAAAAATTATATTAACTTTTTTTAATATTTAATTCCACCTTTGCCATATTCGAATTCTGGATCTGCCAGATAAAATCTTGAGCAACAAGTTAGTTCAGGATTTGACAATCAAACGATCAAGACCACGTTGAGAAATTAACAAGTAGCAATATTGATTAAGGAATCCCAGATCCTACATTTGATTGGAGAATCAATGCATGGATCAAAAGAAATCGCACTAAAGCAATGATTATGCTTAAACGAGGAATCCTCCCAAGGTTAAAACCTCAAGAACACAACCTCTCTAATCCGCTGCAAAATCGAAGAGAGTGGGAGGAGAAATAGCATCACTGATTGTGTTAAATATTGATGACTGGAAATCAGAGATATTTGATGAATATGCTTTTAAATATTAGTACTAACTACGCGGTTACATTGCACATGCTCTTATTTCTGTGGTCGAGTGCAAGAGCAAGACTACTCTAGTAAAGTCCAAATTCACATGGTCCACCAGCCCACTAATAATGCAGAGTACACATATCTTGACCAAACAACAATAATTCAAATCCAAAAATAGCACTATAAAATCACAAAAATCCCATCTTACTTTTCCCATCCACCAACAACCATGCCACCACTACTCTTTATCAATATCATCACTTTCATTCTCTTCCACCCTCAAATCTCTGCTGCAGCACGGCTCTGTCATCCCAACGACAGAGCCGCGCTGACAGCATTCAAAAACAGCTTCACAAACCCCAACCCATTCCCCTCGTGGGACCCCGCCTTCGACTGCTGCGACTGGTACGGCGTCAAATGCAACGACACCACCAGCCGTGTCATCGGCCTCGACATAGCATCCCACGACTCCCTCACCGGCACCATCCCCTCGTCCCTCGCCAACCTAACGCACCTCCAAAATCTCCGCCTCCACAAGATCCCCAACCTAGTAGGCCAAATCCCACCCTCACTCACAAAAATACCTAAACTAAGATTCCTTGTAATAAGCTGGACAAACATCTCAGGACCAATCCCACATTTTCTTTCCCAAATCAAGAATCTAGCATACCTAGTCCTCTCCTTCAACCGCCTCTCCGGCACAATCCCTCCTTCTCTCCCAACTCTTCCGTACCTCTTCGCAATTGATTTAAGTCGAAACCAGCTCACCGGCCCCATCCCAGAAACGTTCGGACACTTCCAAAAAACCGCGGGATTCCCAGCACTCGACCTCTCTCACAACAAGCTCTCCGGGCCGCTTCCATCTTCTTTGGCCAATGTACCCTTCTCGTCGGTGGACGTCTCTAGAAACAATCTGACTGGCGATGCGTCTGTGTTCTTCGGGAAGGACAAGGCCGCGAGCAGCATTGACATATCGAGGAACGGGTTCGAGTTTGATCTGTCGAAGGTGAGCTTCATGGAGTCGCTAGATGTGTTGGACATATCGCATAACAGGATTTATGGGGAGATTCCGAAGCAGATAACGGAGGCTGTTTACTTGCAGTTTTTGAATGTTAGTTATAACGGATTGTGTGGGGAGATTCCGACGGGGTGGAAGCTGAGGTATAGATCTGAGCCTTGGGAGAATTCATCGTTTGTGCATAATCGGTGCCTTTGTGGGATTCCTTTAAATCCATGCAAATGATTGTCAATTTCAATTCTAATTAATGAGTTGTGAATAAGCTTTCTTTCTGCATTTGAAAGATTTTCAGTTTATGATCATAATCTTTGGATGCAAACAGTTCAAGTTTCAAGTAAGGCCCATCCTTACTAGCTCACAAGTAGGACTTTTTTTTTTTATCATTAATAAAGTAGGAGGGTAAAAAATGTTTTATTTTCTTTCTTCAAATTAAAAAATAAATAAAATGCAAAATATAGAGAAAGTCCATTATTATGATATCTTTAGGTTAATCTATCCGTCCAATATATAAAATGGGAGTTTTTGAGAAGTTTTAAAAAAATTTACAAGATTGCCATTTAATTTAAAATATTATATTCAATTAAATTGTGTAATTAAAAGGCAGCTACGTGGAGTAGGTAGGAGGCAAAATTAAGTTATTGAGATTCATATTTTAAAAATAAAACTGTAAACTAAAGTTAGTGGGCAGTTACAAATGAATATATTTTAAAAAGCATTTGTATAATTTATAAATACATGATCGTATACGTGTGGGAGTTACAAAAATTCAGGATAATTGGGTCAAATATTTATTAGTAAGGAAAAAATTTGTTGAGAACCCTCCGCCGAAACCCTCATTCACCGCTTCATTTCCGACTACAGACCACCCAACCTACTCTCATGTAATCATCCTTTCTCTTTCATATCTGTTTGCTGCGTTTCTTCTCAAATTATATATGCGGATTTCATGTTTGAGGCCATATACATTCAATGTCACATAGTTGTATGTAAAATTGAAATCTTATGTATCAAATCGTCGTGATATTGTTTCAAATTTGTGCAATTTTGTGCTAATATGTGGTATTTACCTTTTCAATTTTATGGATTTGTGCGTGATTTCGTTTTGGCATTGTGTAATCACATATATTCATATGTTCTTAGTCAATATGGTTTATACTTTATATAATTAAGTATAGCCTCTAAATTTTGATGTAAATATAATTAAGTATGCCTCTAAATTTTGCAGTTACATCAAGGGAAGGGAGGTTATGCGCATAACATTTTAGTCTATAAATATGTCATTTAAAGGTTGGATATCCACACATACTTACTTACCTTATCGTACTCAAGCATACTATTTTCGCTCTTACCATATGTGGTGTGGGCTGGACAAGTTTTATGGCCGTGGACAAGTTTTTGTGGTTGTAGCGTGGCTTTTCCATCGTATTATGGACACTCTTAGTACGACTCGCAACTAGCCCACTAATTTTGTAATGTATGTGTATGTGTCGTGTCGACAATTGTCTCATCATATAAGCAAATAACCCTTTAAAAATATATTAATTAAATACTTACGTAATTAACCACTAACGAAAATACATTACATAACTAAAATACCTCATGTAAATATGTTAAATACTAGGGTTAACTATGCTAAATTTATTTGCTAGAGGTATGTAATATATGAAAACCTAAAATGCTAGGGACTAAACTCATAGTTCACTACTCCCTCCGTTCCCCATTAGGAATCACACTTTGACCGGCCACGGGTTTTAAGAAATGTAAATAAAAGTTGATTTGAAAAAGTTAGTGGAATGTGGGACCTATTTTTTTATATTGGTTTTATAATAAAATGTGAGTGAATTGAGTTAGTGGAATGTGGGACCTACTTACCATTTATGGTAAAAATGAAGTGTGACTCTTAATTGGGGACGAATCGAAATGGAAAAGTGTGACTCTTAATAGGGGACGGAGGGAGTATAATTTAATATACGTTTCATTTCAACCAAAAAATTGTGTTAAAATTGTTGAAATTTATAAGAAGGAAAAAAATAGTTAAACGGCAATCTTTGTTGTATTGAATCAGATACTTTTTATAGCCCCTCTATCCTGGTTAAGATGATACTCCCTTTGTTCCATTAGAAATGAAACATTCGTTTTTGGACATAAAAATTTATGTAGTGTTGTTTTGTGAGTTAATAAAGAGAGAACAAAGTAAGACAAACCTCGTCCCCGTGTATTCACTCAATAGTTTAAGGGAAAAAGACAAATCTCCTCCCATGTCAATGCAATGTAGTATATGGATTTGTAGAAAAACTTGAGTTGTAACATCTCTTCCTACACATATTCCAATACATTATTATTATTATTATTATTATTATTATTATTATTATTGTTATTATTATTATTATTATTATTATTATTACAATTACAATTACTATTATTATTATTATTATTATTATTATTATTATTATTATTATTATATTATTATTATTAGTAGTAGTAGTAGTAGTAGAAGAGTGATTTCATATTTTTGAATGTTGATGTATGAAATTGTAATAATTTAAAAAAGAAAAAATATAGAAACTCGATTAATTTTAAGTGAGTCATCAACAACTAAGTAAATTAATACAGTACAAGTAAATATAGTCATGCTACAAATTCAAATGGTATCTATCTTATACTATATAGAAGTTGTTAAAGTGTGAGTATTATCTGAAATACTTGTTAGCCATTCTTTACGTAGAAAATAATAAAAATATAATACTAAAAGAAAGAAAGAAACCAAGCTGTCTACATATCTAAATAAACTCTCCCATTTCAATTAATGCAATCAATCGATCATGATGTATAGAAATCTTAATATCAAAAGATATGTCTAATTACATGACCTTTCGTTCTAATCTCATCATCCATCGTTCTTTTACCTAGCAAAAAGAGCCATGCTTTCAAATTAGAATGGAATATTTTATTAAATTTCCATGTAGCAAAAATGAAACAAAACCATCAAAGTTAGGTAAAAAAAATCAGTAAATATTGCTGGAAAAAAATGAATCGTTGGTAACTGAATTTTAATTTTTATACTCTAGCTATAATTTAACTTTAAAGATTAAAAATATAAATTGAGCCCAAATCCTTTTCGTTTCCTTTTTTCACGTTAGTATTTAGTCTCCGTATTATAGTTTCTTGTACTTTAGTAATTTTATTGTTAGCTTACGATAATATACATTTTACCGCTATTTAAGTTAGGAGTTTTTAATTGCATTAACTTTGTAATTTATTAAATTTAATTATTACAATCATCAATACATTTTTTCTTTCTTTTACCTATTGTTATTTAATTTACGTATTTTATTTTTATATCATCCTATTCATCATATTGGGTTGAAACATATTGGGCTAAAATAGGATAGTTAGGAATTGTGGACTAAAATAGGATATTTAGGAATCTCCGTTTATGCCGTTATGGTCAGTGTTCTTTCATGATAGAATATGAAAAATAATCATTTATTGCTCAACTATTGTGGGGTGACCTTTTCTATATACACATTAATTCCAAAATAGAAAGAGTATATTGTGTCGTTATATGTCGTTCGTTGATCAACGACTTTTCTAACCTACAAATTAGATAACTGACAAATGATGGAATATCATTAACCGTTTTCGAACGAAATATTTGTCATAAAAGTAGTTTCGGCATTTGTATCGTTATTAGTTGGTTGTATATATCGAGTACTCATTATACACCCTCAACGAATCTAAAATAAAAATAAAAATAATTTATTAATTTCAATACAAACTATTTTACTGTTTATACCATTATATATTATCGGGTAATCGTTATACACATGGAACGAATCTATAATAGTAGATAAATAATTTATGTCTTTTAACATACAAACTATTTCATTGTTTATACTGTAATATATTATCGAGTAATCATTATACACACACAACAAATTTATAATAGAAAATAAATAATTTATATCTTTTAACGCGAACTATTTCATTTGGTAGAATATATAGGTACACATTGTTCAACACCCACATTAAAAATACAAGAAAAATTAATTATTTAAAATTATACTAGTATATCTTTAAAAAAGTGTAGTATATTTTATTAGCGTATATATCTCTATTTAAATCCTTATTTTGTCTCTATGTAATCCTTATTTTCAAAATTATATTCCTTGAAAAAATATGGGTCCATGAGGAAGAGAAATTGTAACTGAAATTATATACCTGAAAAGCAAGATCAATTACTCTATTCCCATCTATATTTTATCTTATTAACTTGATGTTTAATTAGAAAAAGACAAACTTAAACTTCATCATCATGTCAATTCAATGAAATTATACACCATCACTGCGGTATTTTTTTTATAGTCTTCGTTATAGTTTCTTGTACTTTAGTAATTTTATTGTTAGCTTACGATTATATATATACATTTTACCGCTATTTAAGTTAGGAGTTTTTAATTGCATTAACTTTGTAATTTATAAATTTAATTACTACAATTATCAATACATTTTTTCTTTCTTTTACCTATTGTTATTTAATTTACGTATTTTATTTTTATATCATCCTATTCATCATATTGGGTTAAAACATATTGGGCTAAAATAGGATAGTTAGGAATTGTGGACTAAAATAGGATATTTAGGAAACTCCGTTTATGTCGTTATGGTCAGTGTTCTTTCATGATAGAATATGAGAAATAATCATTTATTGCTTAACTATTGTGGGGTGACCTTTTCTATATACATATTAATTCCAAAATAGAAAGAGTATATTGTGTCGTTATATGTCGTTCGTTGATCAACGACTTTTCTAACCTACAAATTAGATAACTGACAAATGATGGAATATCACAAATGATGGAATATCATTAACCGTTGTCGAACAAAATATTTGTCATAAAAGTAGTTTCTGCATTTGCATCGTTATTAGTTAGTTGTATATATCGAGTACTCATCATACACACTAAACGAATCTAAAATAAAAATATAAATAATTTATTAATTTCAATACAAACTATTTCACTGTTTATACCATTATATATTATCAAGTAATCATTATACACATGGAACGAATCTATAACAGTAAATAAATAATTTATGTCTTTTAACATACAAACTATTTCATTGTTTATACTGTCATATATTATCGAGTAATCATTATACACACACAACAAATTTATAATAGAAAATAAATAATTTATATCTTTAACACACGGACTATTTCATTTGGTAGAATATATATAGGTACATATTGTTTAACACCCTCATTAAAAATACTAGAAAAAATCAATTATTTAAAATTATACGATTATATCTTTAAAAAAGTGTAGTATATTTTATTAGCGTATATATCTCTATTTAAATCCTTATTTTGTCTCTATGTAATCCTTATTCCAAATTATATTCCTTGAAAAAATATGGGTCCATGTGGGAAAGAAGTTGTAACTGAAATTATATACCTGAAAAGCAACATCAATTTACTTCATTCCTATCTATAGTTTGTCTTGTTAGGAAGTACTTAATGTGTCATGAGGAAAAGACAAACTTCTTCATCATATCAATTCAATGAAATTATACACCATCACTGCAGTAAAGAAAGTAAGAAACCATATAGTCTGTATAATAAACTCTCACATTTCCTCTAACATAATATATCACTATATCATAATATAAATCTTAATATCAAGTATGTAAATTTGTTACATCTTAAACATAGAGATTATATTAATATTGTATTAAAGGAGTAAGACAAATGGAAAAATATACTATCAAAAGATATGTCAAATTACATGATTTTTTGTTCTTATCTCATCATCCAATAGCAAAAAGGCCATGCTTTCAAATTAGAGTGGCATATTGCATTAAATTCCGCATAGAAAAAATGAATAAAGACTATGAATGTTATTGCTAGATAGAAATGAATCTTTAGTTAGATGAGTCTTTAGTCACAATAAAGTATTTGAAGAAAAAGAAAATTGTGATATAATTGCATCTGAGTGCAACTACTATAAATAAGGGATGAAGCAGGGCCCAAAAATTGTGTCTAAGAGAGAGACTTTGCAAAAAAATCAAACTAGTTAGATTTTTCTTAAAAAAATAAGTAAAAATGACGGGCATTGAAGCTGCAGTTGTGATCGAAAGCTCCGTCCCTTCATCTGTTGCTGCTTCCGTGGCTGCGGCCGCTGAGGTTGAAGTGATCAAAACTACCGAGTCAAAGCTCACTAACCTTGACATTCAAACTATTCCCATTCTCGATTTTGATAAGTATGTAGAGTTTTTATTTTTCTTCATTTTTGCTATATATTTTTTTTATGATCTCTCTTTTTGTGTAAAATGCAGTGAACATTTTGTATGTTTTTTCCTTGTCTCTCCCTCTCTTCATGTATGTAGGAGCGTTCAGTTATGTTTAATTAGTCTTGTTTTTAATCTATCAGTTGCGTGTTAATGCATGCACTAACACACTATTTTTCGCTACACATTGTGTGCTACTTCAGTTCAGTGTGTGTTTTCTTTGCTTCATGTGTGCATTTTTCTCTTTATATTGTGACAAATTAAAGAAATATGGAATTATAATTTCAGGGGTGATCCCACCATGTATGAAGCCTACTGGAAATTAATTGGTGATGATTTCAAAATCACCATTTCAGCATCCGAAGCCCTCAGCTACTTCGCCAACCCCAAGAGTTTCTGCTGGTATATGCTCCCTAAACTCGAGCAAGAAATCAAGAATCTCCACAATTTGGTCGGAAACGCCATCGTGGAAGGTCGCCACATCGTGGTTGGGAATGGCTCCAGCCAGCTCATCCAAGCCGCTCTTTACGCCCTGGCTGAACCCCTCGACCCCCCAAGCCCCATCAGTGTTGTGTCTGCGGCTCCCTTCTACTCCGTCAGTCTTCAAATCCTCATCAATTAACATTGATTGTTTCATTCTAGATATTGTTTGGATCTAATTAAGTCTTTGTTGGTTGCAGTGCTATCCGCAGATAGCAAACTACATGAGATCGGGGTTGTTCAAATGGGGAGGCGATGCTCATGCTTACAATGATGACAAAGCCTACATAGAGATGGTCACTTCACCGAACAATCCTGATGGTGAATTAAGGGGCCCTGTGTTGAAGAGAGCCAATGGCATGCTCGTGCACGATCTTGCATACTATTGGCCTCAATACACGGCCATCACAAAGCCTGCTGATCAAAACATCATGCTATTCACCATATCTAAATGCACAGGACACGCAGGGTCGAGGATCGGGTAGAGGACCTAAAAATACATTGGTTTTATTGACATTAAATGACATTGTTTATATGTTTTTACATTAGGTTGGCTTCATTTTGTTTTTTTGGTGTATGTGAAGGTGGGCGATAGTGAAGGACCCTGATGTGGCGAAGCGGATGGTAAGATTCATGGAAATCAGCACCATCGGGGTGTCCAAGGAAGCTCAACTCAGAGCTATCACCATCTTGAAAATGATCTCCACCAACAGCTGCCCAAGTAATTTCTTCGAATTCGGGCGGTGTGTTATGGCTGAGCGATGGAAGAAGCTGCGAGAAGCTCTTCAAGGAAATGATGTTTTGCAGGTCCCTGACTTTCCTCCTCAACATTGCAACTTCAAACAAGACTATAACGAATGCCATCCAGGTAAAGAACGTCTAGCGGTTGTTTGACTATACATTCGCGTTGGTGATCGATATTGTATGATATTAATTATCTGTTTTGAACAGCTTACGCCTGGATGAAGGCCCAAGAGGGAGTCAATCTAGAAGAGGTAATGAAGGAGGAGAAAATTAGAGTACGAGGAGGCGGGAATTTCGGGTGCCCCAGTAATTATGCTAGGCTTAGTATGCTGGGCAGGGATAAAGACGTTGATTTGCTTCTAAAGAGGCTTCCCTCCATTTTTAAACGTCTAGCTCTTTGAACCCTTTGTTCGTAGCTTACATTGTTTCAGCCATGTGGCGCAGTGGTCTCGACACTTTGGTGTTTGTAAGCTATAAAACAACTTTGAATTAGTTTTGTAAGTTTTGTGCTCGTCTATTTTCATGACTACTCCATAATTTCTATGTGAGTGCTAAAAATACTCCTCTGAACTTAATTCAGTAAATCCCTTTACAATCTTAATATTCAAAGCCCTACATTACAATAAGTACATTATTCTATCATCAACTCTCCAATTCGCAATCATAGTTAAATTTCAAGCTTGAAATAAAGCACAGTTAGATCAGTTCATAGTTCAATTTCATTCATAAAATCACTACACAACCAAGTAATAATATCCTAAACATTATCTATTCCAAAATTCTAACAACAAAATTGGATGTTATATATGTATACAAAACTATGAAATCTCACACACATTGGTATAGTAGAAGAGAATGAGGGTAGAAATGACATTCCTTTGCTTGGTAGGAGTAGTATTATTTTTCCTTTTAAATCACTATTCCATTCCACATGGAAATAGTCATTCCTTCCAATATTAGCTAAGGAATGACCATTCCATTCCATTTTATTCTCCATTCTTCTTATTTTAAAATTTAATAAAATTATTACAACATAGGGGAGCATTAAGGTTCTATTGCCCGATTAGTGTTTAGTTCCAACTTAATATCAACCATTGGGGTTAAGATGTTGGACAGATTAGATTAGTAGGAATTTTGTTCTTTTTAATTATGTTTTCGTTCCTTTTCATTTTATTAATTATATTTTTCTTTTCTTAACATTTTATAAATTATATTTTTGTTTTGTTTTTTTCATCATTTGTATATATCAATTTTGATACAACATCGTATTTGTTTTTAATATTATATGAACTTATTGGTATTTTTTTCTTTTTTAGTTATATTTTTAGTTTCTATTCCATACAATGTTTTCTTTTTTAGATTGATGTTACCACCATTTTCTTTCTTTTTCTTTTTAATAATTATAATTTTTTTTCAATAGTAATAATTAGATTTTTTGTCCATGTTACTTTATAGTTGATCCATGATAAAAAATTTATGTTGAAATTATAATTGGCTAATTTTTTTATACATATCTATAAGTAGGTTGAGTTATATGAAATTATTCTATTGGTAAATTTAATGTATAATTTAATTTATCTTTAATTTTATTGAAAACCATACAAATTGTTAGGCGAAAGTAGCTATACATATTGATTATTGATTTTGTACATTGCAAATTAATTTTCTTAGTGCATAATGAAATTTTAAAAATGATGAGTAGTTATCTATTGTGTTTAATTCTTTATTGTGATATATTTTTATCTTCCTATTCCATGATTTAATACTTAAATATTATATTAAGTGATTTGTTTCAAATTTTTTATGCTTGAATGTTGATTTGTATAGATTTTTTATTATTAATATTGATTCTAATTTTGTTTAACTAATTAAAAATTAAAATTAATATTTTAAAAATATATTAATCTTTGCATAGCACAGGTATGATACTAGTACAAATAATATAGGAGTATTAATTTTTTTTCTTCATTAATATTTCATATCTCATGGAGTAATATGTAAAGTATCATACTATTTTATTTCCACTTAGCGATTAATATATTCACTAAAAAATGTAATAATTTTACAACATATATGAATCAGCATAAATTGACTTTTCTTTGCATAATTAATTCATTTTTGTCTCTTATCTCATGTGTAGGTATACAGGTTGGTGTATAATAAAGGGGAAGTAAGAGCCAAAATTTTGAAATTATAAAAAAGTTTTATTACACAATAGACATACAGGTTTTATATTACACAATACATAAAAAGTTTTAAAAAGAAAAAATAGCCCAAAATGGCACATCTTTTGCACAGCCCAGGGCTGCTGGTGAGGATCCTAATCCAAATCCTCGTCTTCTCCATCTTCTTGCTTATTATAGCTAGCGTATTTATAAACTAAAAAATCACATTTATACTTTATATAAAAAATGAAATAAATCACATCAAGACATATAGACAACTGAAAATAAATTCTACTATGATGAAAAATACATAGATTGCATGTTCATATGAGAAAAAAAATCCTCTTATAAGCAAAGTCAAATGATTCTCTTCGTAGAGAAAGATAGAGATCTTATTTTTTTTTTTAATTTCAAATTTTGAAATTTAATGTTAAATTTATTATTTGGTGAAAGTTTTGATTAATTATGACTTAAATTTAAACACACTTGTTTTCTTAATGATGAAACCTTATTTAATGTTAAAACTAACTTATTACTTGTGTATTTTGATTCTTATAAATATACTATTTTGCAGTTACAACTTTTTGATTTGTGTATTTTGATTCTTTATAACTTTAAATATATTTTGCACTTACAACTTTTACAATTACAGTTACAACTTTTTTTATTTGTGCATTCTGATTTTTTATAACTTTAAATTACAGTTACAATTTTTTGCAATTAACAATATGAGAAAGAAAAGGGCCAAAATTTCAAAACAAAAATGATATAAATATTAAAGTACACGATTCTAATCTTTGCAATAAATAAAGTTTTAAAAAGTAAATTAAAATAGCCCACAATGGCACAATTTTTGCACAGTCCAGTGCAGGTGAGGATCCTAATCCGAATCCTTGTCTTATCCATCTTCATGCTATATATAGCATATTTAAAAACTTAAAAAATCACATTTATACCTTATATAAAAATGAAATAAATCACATCAGGACATATAGACAATTGGAAATAAATACTACTATGATGAAAAATACATAGATTGCATGTTCTTATGAGAAAAACATCCTCTCATAAACAAAGTCAAATGATTCTCTTTATCGAGAAAGATAGAGATCTTATTTTTTTTATCTCAAATTTTGAATTCTAATGTTAAATTCATTATTTGGTGAAAGTGTGATTAATTATGAATTAAATTTAAACTAACTTTTTTATTTAATGGTGAAACCTTATTAATACAATCTCGACCCATAGAATAATTTAGCAGATTGTAATAACAGAAGAATCAGATAAGTAAATAAATAAAAGCACTAAGCATTTGAAAAATACATAATTACAGAGTAGTCATTATTGCATATTCACTCTAATTTGAGAAATCGGAATACAACATATAATTTAAAATCAGTTGATATGGTCAGCATTTCGATTCATACCCTGAAAAATAATCTTGAAATAAATGTTAGAATGTATGTATCAAAACAAGATTTTTTTCAAAAAGAAGAACAATTGAAAATAAATCACAAAATTTTAGTAAATTGTGTTGTATAAGATGAATGTGGCCACCTCATTCATCGACCTCATAGTTTTTCGGACGCTTTGGTGCATATAAAACTGAAATTGAAAAATAATATTAAATTTTTTTAGGAAAATGAAATAATTAAACATGAGTGCAAAAATCATAACAACCCGTGCAGTGCGAAAACTGTGCCGTTTTGTGCAGTTTTTTTTTTCATTTTCCTAAAATAATTTTTTTATTATTACATTAAAAATATGTTGTGCGAATCATTACCTTCTCCATCTTCTGCGACCCAGTACGCTCGCGAAGCTGAACTTGCCAAGTGCCTTCTGATCGTTGTGCGATCGGAAGGTTGCTTTTGTTGTCAATGTTCGGGTATACTTCTCCCACAACGGGAGAGAGCTTCCCGATTTGTTGGCGATCAGTTTCCTTCGCCATTATCTTCCTCTTCCCATCCTTCCCAAAAGGAGTTAAAACATAGAAAATATAGTTTTCTGTGCTAACCTATAATGATAGAAGCAAAGCTACGTTAGAATACTTGTATTAATTCAAGGCTTCAAGCACAATTAAATATTTTGTTTTCATGATAACCATGTGTATATATACCTCTTTCATTGTCAACACATTTTTGCACATAGCTGCACAGTAAGAGACTCGACGAGTATATAGCTTACTTTCCATTCTTGTTGCTCTTCTAAGAGTTCGTTCCCTTCTTGTAACATCTTCCTGTAATATAAAAAAAGAAGTAAATGTAAGAAAATATATATATTTGTTATACAATTTTGTTTATGTAGAAGCTAACCATTTTCATAAAAATAAAATTTAATTGAATAAAATGTTTATGTGATAATTAAATAGCCAGATCTGATTTTGCTATTTTAGGTATAAACATTATTAATGCTAAGATAGGTATGTGACCTGTAAATCATAATGACTTGCATTATTTTTACTAAATATTAATTACAACGGCCTTATGTATATTAAAAATAACAAGATAAGAATGTATACACTAACTAAGGATTAATTAATCAAACATGAATTAATAACTGAAAATTGATAAATACATAAAAATTCCTAGCGAAACCCTAAAAATTAAACCAACACACAAGAAATTAAAAATCCCAAAGAATCTAGGGACTGAAAATGAGACACAAAACTTCGAACACATTGCATCTCATGTCTTTTTCCCACGGGAAAGAAGATCGATTTCTAGAACTCTCTGCTTACAGAGACCTTCGCCTCTTCGACGTTATAACCATGAAAATAAATATTATAAATAAGCTAAGAATGAGTGAATTAAACTAACAAATGGAAGCCTTTGATTTAGAGGCATCGGGAACAGTACACCATTGACCCTAAAGCATTGGTACTGTTCATCCCATTTCCATTCCAATTCTTGAATCTGCAAAATCAGATCCGAACATAAACATCATGAGAGAGAGAGAGAGAGAGAGAGAGAGAGAGAGAGAGAGAGAGATGCATACATTTACATTGGAGTTGGAAGTAGAGGCCATTTGCTTGAAGAAATGATCTGAGAGAATGAAGCTAAGGAGACTGAAACTAAGTGTTGAGAGAGAGTGAGAGAGATGAGTGAAATGTTGAACATTGAGACCGCTATTTAAAGATGGTCTTTGCCCTAAGAATTTTTTTTGCAGTACTCAAAATAAAAATATAGTAGCTTTTTTTCTTGGTATTTCAACCATGGATTTCATGTTGAGATGATAAAACCAATCCTTAGACACAAAGTCAAATGATTCTCATCCAGATTTTAAAAATTTAATTTTAAACTTACTATTTGGTGAGAGTGTAATTAATTAGGACCTGAATTTAAACCAAGCTTGTTTCATTTAATGCTGAAATCTTATTAAGTGACTAATTGCAACAAACCTATATTTGAACTAACCTTTTTTGAGTTTTTCTTATATTGAGTGACTAATTGCAACTATTTTTGTCGTATGTTGGCCGTTGAGCGGATATTGTCACGATGATATTTGTCGTTAGTTTATCGTTATGGACTATTAGTTGATTTAATTTTATATTCATTGTTTGGTAAAAGAATGAATCTGATTTAATTTCATAAAATTAATGTTATTGAACAATAACTGTCAGAACGATCTGTTGGTCGTTGAACAATAATTGTTAAAAAGATTTTTGTTGTTTGTCGTTTGTTGCTCGTTGAATGGTAAACTAAAAACTATGACAACTATCTTTGTCGTTAGTTAACAGTGATATTTATTATTGACTAATTAAATGTCATACTTATTATTTGTTAAAATAATTTAATCTTTTTCGTTAGTTGACCGTTGAACAATAACCGTAAAACAGTCTTTGTCATGAGTTGATAGTTGATTTAGGATTTGTCGTTGAATAATAAATGTCATGATGATCTTTGTCGTTAATTGAACTTCGAACAATAACTGTCACAACGACCTGTTGGCCGTTGAACAACGATCGTTTTTGTTCGTTTAGTGTTGCATAATATTGATTAGATATACGTGCTTTTTCAAACTTAATGTTAAATCGAATATTTGGTGAAAGAATAATTCCGATTTATAATAAACACGGAACTCTTATTCTGCAACTTACAATTATCTTTGGCGTTTGTTGGTCGTTGCACTAATCTTTTTTATCCACTTTTCTTTATATTTCTTATTATTCAGATTTAGCTAAATTGAAACTTCAAATTGTGGACATAGAATGTAGTTAGTTCATTATTTATCTAGTGTGAGAGAGGATATTTTGCTAAAATTATGAGAATAAAATATTAAATATTTTTTTTTATGAAAATATACTACTATCTAGAGTTATGACTTTTTATGTAAAAAAAGAACACTTTTATCTACATTAATTTCTCTACAAAGAATGAAATTGTTCTTATCTCATGTGTAGATATACTCGTATAAAGGGTGATGGACAATTAAGACGAAGAAATTGTCAAAATCCCAAAATAATAATGGAATGAAAAATTAAATTAGATTTACAAATTTTTGCAATTGATGGTATGATGACAAAATTCCAAATGGCAAGAATAATTAAATTACATTTACCGCCTTTTGCAATTAATGATTTGAAGCTAAAATCTCAAAATAAAAATGACAAGAAAAATAAAAATAAAATAACAACCTTTGGAATTAATGATATGAGAAAGAAAAGAGCCAAAATTCGAAAATAAATAGCACAAATAATTAAATTAAGTTATAACTTTCTGCCATTAATGAAATGAGAAAGAAAAAGGCTAAAATCCCAAATAAGAAAAGCATGAAAAATTAAATTATAGTTATAACTTTTTGCAATTAATAATATGAGGAAAAAAGAGCTTAAATCCCAAAATAAAATTGACATAAAAAATTAATTACAGTTATAACTTTTTGCAGTTAATGATATGAGTGTGAGAAGGGAAATTTTAAAGAGATAAATATATTTTGATTCTTTATAACCTGAATAAAAGCTTGAATAATATTTTGTTAATAATAAAATGTGTGATGAGTATGCTAGATTAATAAAGATCATGAGAAATAATCTGTACTTTGGATGTAAAAACCATAACAATTTGAAAAGAGTCAACGACTTTGAATCTTTGATAATGGTACTAATTTTCTTTTTTCGATCTCTTACTTTTTCGATAAAACCCACCTTTTGTTCACTTTTCTTTTCTTATTTTGATTTACTTCCTTTTTGTTTTCTTTCCTAATTTTTTATCTGTTATGTTTTCTTTATTTTTCTTTCATTACCTTAATTTTTAATTATCTAATGTTATTTATGTAATGTTAGTTATGGAAGAACTTTTATTTCAATATATATTATAATTTTCTTGAAATTAAATAAAATATATACTTAAAGCATAGTTCTAAAATATATACACGGCTACATGACTCTTTAGATAATATATAATATTTTTCATAAAAAGATACTGTTTATATTGTATTCTCATAATTTCCGCAAAATATCATTTCATACAGTCATGTCATTTATTTCAAAAAGTTGTAACTGTAGTGTAATTATTCATGTCATTTTTTTATTTTGGGATTTTGGTTCTTTTCTTCCTCGTATCGTTAATTACAAAAAGTTGTAACTGTATTTAATTTTTCATGCTATTTTTGTTTCGGGATTTTGACTTTTTTTCTTTCTCATATCATTAATAGAAAAAAGTTGTAACACTAATTTAATTTTTCATGCCATTTTTTTATTTTTCAATTTTGGCTCTTTCTTCCTCATCATTAATTGTAAATGGTTGTAAATATAGTTTAATTTTTTATACCATTTTTTATTTTGGTTGATTCTTTCTCCCACTTAATTATACACCAACTTATAGTTACAACCAATTTATTTTTACACCAACTTATAGTTACAACCAATTTATTTTTGGGATTTTTTCAGTTACAAGTAATTTGTGAGGAATCTACATATGATATAAGAACAAAATCATTCTACATAGGGAAGGCTGATTCATACATACTAAAATATTATAACATTTTTTAATGAATATATCATATATGGAATCGCTAAGTGAAGAATAAAAATATGACTGTTTACATATTAATATGAAAGGAAATATTAAGGAAGTGATAAATAAATATTTCATTAGTAGGTGTTTCAAATTAGACGGGGAAAAAGAAATTAAATAAATCGGATTTAATCAGTCACTCCTACATTAATTTAGAGAAAGAAAAATAATTAAAATATCAATTGAGTTTATTTTATTTTGGTTTTCATTTTTTTCTAATCCAATTTCTATTATGTTCAATTTCAGATACTCTTAAACTAATTAGAAATGATTTTTCATTTACAACTGTGATGGCTGAACTTATTAGATACTCTCTCCGTTTCACTCACATTTTATTATAAAACTAATATAAAAAAATAGGACCCACATTTCAATATCTTTTTTCACCAACTTTCTTTTACATTTTTTAAAACTCGTGCCGAACTCAACTGAGACTCCTAACGTGGGACGGAGGGAGTAGAAAAGAAATATTTTATCAGCTAAATAAAAGTTTCATAAATGAGCTTTACCATGAAAAAACAAGTTTATTTTAACTTTATATCTAATTTATACTTTCATCAAAAAATCAATTTAACATTAGATTTTTAAGTTTAATGTAAAATTGATTTTAACGACAAGTAATAAAGATCGCCGAGGCAATAATTGTTAACTACCAACTAACTTCATCGACAAATAATAAATATAATTGTCAACTAACGAAAAAGATCATTGCCACAAACAATATTGCTCAACGGCCAATAGATGACAAAGATCGTTGCAAGTTATAGAATTATTCTATTACCAAATATTAAATTTCACATTTAATTGAATATTTGACAAATATCAACTAATGACAAAGATCATCAACGACCGACAGATGATAAATATAGTTGTAAATTATGAAAATAAGAGTTTTTCCATGAAAAAGCGTAGTTTAATTTAAATACGTATTATTATTGTACAAAATAAAGAATATAACGTTAGATTAACGGTTTGTTTTTAACCATAAACTAACAACAAAGATCGTCGCGATAACTACAACGCAACGACTTACATACACCAAATATCGTAAGCTACATAATAAGAGTTTCACCATGTAAAAAAAAAGCTTTGTTTACATATTTTGGTCATATTCAATTACACTTTCATCAAATAATAAATTTAAAAGTACTCCGTAAAGAGAATCGTTTGACTATTTAAATCCTAATTAGTTACATTTCACCAAATAATAAAATCTGAAATAAATAATATCCCTGTCTTGTCTTTTCCGTGAAGAGAATCGTTTGACATTTTATTATAGAAGGGTGCTTTTTCCATCATAATTAAAGATTTTAATTTTTGGCAAATGCTATCTATAAATAGCCTCTCAACTCACACACATTTCACTCATCTCTCTCTGTCTCAACTGCTATCTTCATTCTTCTTTGCCTCTTCTCTCTCAAATAGCTCACTTTCTTCAAGGAAATGGCATCATCCAATTCCAGTGAAGATGTAAGCGCCTCTCTCTCTCTCTCTCACACACACATATACTTATGTGCATTTTAATTTTAGGGTTTAACTAGAATTTCTAATTTATTTGTATAATATTATTTTTAATAAATTTGTATAGAATGGTAATTTTATACTTGATATACATCTGGTTAATTTCATTTTTCTGGAAATGGTTAGCTTCTACATAAACAAAGCTTGTATATATTTTCTCTCAGAATTTTGGTACTTATTTATTATAGGAGGAAGATGTTGTAAGAAGGGCTAGAAATCTCACGAGAGCCACTGAGGGAGAAGTCTACCCGAACATCGACAATCGAAGCAACCTTATGATCGCACAACGATTACAAGTCATGTGGCTAGTCCAGCTTCGCGAGCGTAATGAGTCTCAAAAGATGGAGAAGGTAAGGAATTTATCTCAAAATCATCCGATAATATATTAACTCGTGAAACTTATATATCGGTTCAGATATCTCTATATATGTAGTTGTGACTACAAAATATTTTATAAAAACACACACACACTCACACTCATGTCTATTTTAATTTTGGGATCTTATTTTGCAGAGTCCACAAATGGAATGGCATGACGAGGACCAATGCTTCAAGATCGATGGTGTCCTCTCCCCTATGCCTCTACATGAGAAGCCTCCTTTTGTTAGTTTCATTCCCTCATTCATAATAATAATATTATTATTATTTTATTTTTTTTACATAAAAAATTTTTGCTAGCTTATTTTAATTTCTGGTTCGTGTCAATGTAGCTATCCGTAATCAAGAGAGATCAAAATGAAGAGATCATACTCAAAAAAGAGGAGAATAATGACATGGAGGAGCCCTACATATCAAGGGCTTACGTCCTCAGCCTTCTCAAGCAAACAATCATGACAGAGAGAGAATCACCACCTCAAGCGCCTAAGAAAGTGTGGAGACGCCTTCAGGAGGATATTGTGAGCTCTCCATTCAACGAGGAAATGGTGGAGTTTCTGGCGTGGTTAAATGATGAGGAGAGCGAAAATGGTGGAGTTTCCGGCAGTGTGTTGTAGCTCTTCAACAGCGTTGCCATGGTAACAATTTTTTTAAAAAAAAAATGCATAAAAAATATTATCTTCATTTCAATAAAATAGACTTATTTTAAGAGGATTTTAATATATAATTATTAAAATAAAGGAGAAATATAATGAAAAAAATCTTTGAAATCGTATACATCTCTGATCTCATGTTGCTAATTTTGGGATCTTATTTTTGTAGATTCTGGAAATGGAATGGGATGAGGAGGACCAATTCATTCAAGATCAATCATGTCCTCTTTCATATACCTCATTTTAGCATAGGCGTTATGTTTATTTTCATAAAATTGTGTGTGTAGGAACTACGATATGGGATCCCTCATTCTTAGCATAGTTATTATGTTTAGTTTCATAAAATTGTGAATGTTGGAACTATTATATGGGATCCCATTTATAAGCAAAGTCAAATGATTCTCTTTGTATAGAGCGGTAGAGATCCTTTTTTTTTATCACAGATTTTGAAATTTAATGAATGGTGAGTGTGAAATAATTATGACATGGGTTATACTAAGCTTGTTTTTTATGCTGAAACTCTTTTATGCAGTTTACAACATTCTTTGTCGTATGTTGGTTGTTGAACTGTAATTGTCACAACGATCTTTGTCGTTAGTTTATCGATAAAAATAAACTGATAATCTTATGTTATATTCGTTATTTGGTAAAATAATAAGACTAATTTAAATTAAACTAAGCTTGTATTTTTATGGTAAACCACTTATTTATGTAATTGGCAACTATATTTGTCATCTATAGGTCGTTGCACAATAATTATCACATGATCTTTGTCGTCGGTGGACATTTGTCAAATAAACAGGAGTACTTTTGAAATTAAATGCGCAATTTATCATTTGGTGATAGAATAATTCTGTAACTTACAACGATTTTGTCGTTTGCTCGCCGTTGAACAACACTGTCTGTGATAATGATCTTTGTCATTAGTGATAACTAGTGTTATCACCCGTACTATGCACGGGACATAAGATTTTCAAATAATGAAAATAAATTATAGGCACATAGATTTTAAAAAAAAAGATAATAAAAATATAATGATTATTTATTATTACAAATATGTGTTTATTATTTATCGTTAAAGTCACAACACTTTAATTATATCGTTAGTCGGTGTCGAACAATTATGGTAACAATTATGTCGGCGTCGAACAATTATGATAACAACGATCTTTCTCATTAGTGTAACTTTGATATCAAATTAAAATACTTTATGGTAGTATTTTCAATACTTTATAAATTAATACTTTATGGTAGTATTTTCAATCATCTATGGCACGCTATACATTTCATTCTACCGCAGAAGAAAGAGCGGAGATCAGCCACCTTCAGAAGGCGGAGGAGATTGTGAGCTCACCATTTGAAGAGGAAATGGTAAGTTTGAAGATGCAATGTGCTCTTGATCTTCATCAACCATGGCCTCTTCCCTATGCATCTAAATCAAAGGCATCCTTGGTCGATTGAATCTTTTCAAATGAAATGTTTTTTTTTACAGATTATTTCTCCACAGTCCACACCATGCTCAGTGAGCTCGAGGCTTCCTCAATTTCTTTGGTTAACTAATTTTGTTCTTTTTAATTATGTTTTCGTTCCTTTTCATTTGATTAATTATATTTTTCTTTTCTTAACATTTTCTTAATTATATTTTTTTTGTTTTTTTCCATTCATTTTTATATATCAATTTTGATACAACATCGTCTTTATTTTTAATATTATATGAACTTATTGGTATTTTTATCTTTTTAGTTATACTTTTCATTTCTTTCCGCCCATTTTTATTCATTACTATGTTTTCTTTTTTAGATTGATGTTACCACCATTTTCTTTCTTTTTGTTTTTAAGAGTATAATTTTTAATAGCAATAATTAGATTTTTAGTTCATTTATGTTACTTTATAGTTGATCCATGTTAAAAAATTTATTTAGGTTGAAATTATAATTGGCTAATTATTTTTATACATATCTATAAGTAAATTTATTGTATAATTTATTTGTCTTTAATTTTATTGAATACTATACAAATTGTTAGGCGAAAGTAGCTATACATATTGATTTTTGTTCCTTATTTTATTGTAGTTTTAGGTGAGGCGGGCTTTAAAGATGACAAACGAGTTATTTTACCTATGAGTTCTTTCGAAGAGTGAGAAATTGTGAAGAATTTAAGGTTTTAGTTTATAATGATGAGGTTGAATTTAATTTTAAGTTAATGTTGTTAGAGTTTGTATACTAGAAATCACGTTTCGAGTGATTGAATACTGTAAAACTCTTATTTTATTTTCCAATGAATAAAACAGATTATTTTTGTCATAATGTTGTTATGTTTTACATTTAATGGATGTTAATGCATGTTTAAATGTATAAGTTAACTTAACAAAGTCTAAGTCTTTGTTTTAGTAGACCGGTTGTGGGCGGCGTCCACTTTAAGGTAACACGGTCAGTTCTAAACAAAGATGAATTTCACAACCTAGTTGGAATTTGACTATCCATCGAGAAAGGTTGCAATGTCAGTCCGCATATTTCTAAGCCTTACTAAAATAAGATGACATTGGTGTGGTATAGCACTGAACGGATCTAACAGCAAGACTTGTCCTTAAGCTATCTACTGAAAGGCGAGGTCTTGATAAATATTTGTTTCTTAATCAATGTAGGTTAGCATTGAGCATACGGTATTGATTATGCATTACTTTGACTTATCAAATGGTGCGGGTTTTTCGTAACCCCAATGATCCTGATATATTGGGTAGTGGTGATCAATATCTAGCGGTGCTAGGATTGCTATTATATTGAATCGTGCGCGAGCTGGGTCTCGTTTGATAATGTCCTCAAGAGGAGTGCGAAACAAGGTTTTATTATTCGAAACCTAGCTAGTTTGAGTTTGATTACTCTATGAATAATAAATGAGCGTTTCATGCTAAGTCCACTCTTGGAATTAATAAGAAGTTAATTAATTAAGTCCATAGCAGACATTAATTAATTAATGGACATTTTTATCTTAAGCGCGGGAAATGAAAGTTAAACGGAAACCCGAATTACTTGTAATTTCGGATTTGGATGGGGAGAGTTCAATATTACTTCTGTAGTGGCTGCTCGTAATATTCCAATTATAACTTATATTAAATTGTGGGTTCAATTTAATTAGTAAAAAGTAAATTGGATGACCCCATATCCAAAACCTTCCATAGATCCCTGTCTGGGCCCAAAAGGAACTTAATATAAATAGGAGAATAAAGGAGACAGAATTATCACAATTTTATACTTAAAATTTTTGAAAATTTCGACTCCCTCTAGCTGAAGAGAATTTTGAATTCTATTCCTATTCCCAAAAGGATTTCTTCCGTCTTCTTTATTTAAGTCCTAGTATTCTGGTGAGATTAGCCCACATTGATATAGGAGTACAGTTCGGGAACCAAAGAGAAGATTTGTGGTCTAGTATTCAAAGCGTCAAGTGGAGAAGCAGCTAGCCATCTTCAATTCTTTGGAGAATTAATAAGGTATTTTTCTGCTCCGTAGAAAAGCATGTTTTAGGTTTCAATATTCTTAAAGCATGATTAATTCAAGTTATGAGCATGATACATGTAAAAATTACGCGAATAGATTTTGTCTAAATAATCTGCTAAATAGATCTGATTATTATGTGATTTATTGGTGTGATTAATAATTGTTAAATTATGTTAATCCATGCAAAACACCCCTAACCCTAGTCGCCTAGCCCTAGCGACGCACGACCGAGAGTAGCCACGACGAGAACGGCGGTTGCTGGTTTGCGCGAGGCCGCCTGAGCAGTGGGAGCTCACCGGAGCTACACGGCCATCCCTGCATTGACGAAGACCGGGGGAGTGTCTCGGCGGTTTTACGCTGGGAGAGAGGGAGGAGGAAGCAGCGCCCCTTCGGGCGCGGGCTGCCGGCGGCTGTCGGGCGGCGAATTTGCCTCCCCGGCGAGCGTCTCCGGGGGATGTCTTCAAATCTTCATCGTGTTGATTCGTGCAAACCTCGAATCACAAGATACTGACGAAAGATTATTTTGATGATTATTTAATTCATAAATTAAAAGATATCATTAAAAATAATATTATTTAATGAAATAAAATATTTTGGGAAGATTTCCCTAGATTTTAGGAATATTTTGATTATTTTCTATATCTATGAATATTTTATATCCTAGATGATATAGAGTAATGAGTAATGAGTAATTATCCATTGTGTTTAATTCTTTATTGGGATAGATTTTTATCTTTCTACTCCATGAGTTAATGTTTAAACATTATATTATGTGATTTGTTTCAAATTTTTTATGCTTTAATGTTAATTTGTATAGATTTTTAATTCTCAAATAACTAAATTGTTCCTCATATTATTCATTGTTAATATTGATTCTAATTTTATTTAATTACTTTGAAATTGAAAATTAATATTTTAAAAATATACTTTAATAATATATTTTAAAAATTAATATCGATTCTAATTCTCTAATATTTTTATTCACTGCATCGCTCCTTGTACACTGTGGCCCGTTTCTGATCGTCGAACTGCTTCATCGACTCCAACAGTTCCTTAGTCAGCCACACCTCTGGGCGTCCTGGAATAAACTCCTCTTCAGATTCTTCAGCTTCAGAATTTGGTTCAGGAGTAGGCTTGTCCTGTTCCTCAGTCGAGGGAACGTCAGTCACTGGGGAAAGGGTCTCCTCAACCTCCTTTCCTCAGACGGGGTCGCCGCTGCCTTTCCTTTCCTTGCCCTTTCCTTGGTCAGGCGACGTTCCTCCGCCTCTTCCGCGTCTGTCCCTCGAGCAGGGAACTCCTCCTTCTCAGCATAAACCAAGTCATCAACCTCGTCGAGGAGACTCCTCCTGGCTAGTCTCCTTTCTGCCCTCTTGTCCACTTGGGGCTCACTCTCCTCTTGGTCATCCACTAGGTCCACGATCAGATTTAGCCCTTCCTCTGCGGGCTCCGGTACTCCAGTAATATGTAGATATGTCTCTTCCACAAGTTTTCCCGGGGTTTCCCCCACATCATCCACCATCGGGGTTGCCCCCTCAATATAAACGGGGGTTTCCCCCCTGACATCACTCGGGGTCTCCCCCTCTTCCATGAGTTCAGGGGTCGCACCCCTGAAATCCGTCGGGGTTTCATCCCCAGTCTCCATAGGGGTTTCCCCCTCAAAACTACCAATGTTTGAACAGGGGTTTCCCCCTCAGCAACTTCTACCACCACAGGGGTTTCCCCCTCCACATCGTCTTCCATAACAGGGGTTTCCCTCTCACCATCTTTCTCACCCTCAGAGTTAGGGTTTCCGTTACCTTGTCGTTCGGTCTCCACCTCCGTTTCGCTGTTCTTCTACCCACCATCTACCGGCCGTTCATGTGTTGCCTCTTCTGTATCCGCCTCTCGTGAAGCGGTTTCTGCTTGTTGAGATCCAGAATCTTGAGGCCTTTCTTCTTGGAGAACTGTTGGTTGCGCCGCCGAATCCTCTGGAATCGTCAGTGGTGGTGTGGCCGGCGCGGGTGTCATTAGGCTAGCGGAGAATAGAGCGTAGACTTCCTTCGCTTTCTCGACGCTACCTAATTTTTGTGTCAATTCTGCTAACAGAACTGCGTCATATGCCGTTGGCTGCGAACTTCCGGTGGCTTGGGTTGGATCCATTACTGCAGATCTGAAATCAAAGAGAAACTTGGTCGAATTTGGTTAGGGTTTGTGTTTCTAGAGAGAGAATGAAAGTAGAGAGAAGGGAGAGGAAATGCAGTTTTCGTCGATTGGGATTATTGGAGAGAGAAGCGACGGTTTTCCTTTTCTGATGAAAAGATGGTGCGGTTGCAGGCGTGATGTAAGCAACCGTACACCTCCCATAAATATCGGCCAAATTTTGAAATTCCAATTATCTCCATCCCTCCTTGATCTCTTCCTCCAGGCTCTCCTTGACTTCTTCCTCCAGGCTTTCTTTCCCTAGCTGACTTCTCTGACCATGACCTTTTTTAAAAAAAAAAATTGAAGACGCCAGACTCCTAGGTCAAGGTTAGAGAATACAAAATTGGTTGTCCCTTGGAGTCTGGTACTTTGAAAATATTTTTGGGAGATTTAAATTGTATATACTATATTTTTTTATTTTTATTTTCCTTTGTTTGAAAAGTAGTTAAACTATTTACACATTCCTTTTGAGTATCCCCGAGATTCCCTGGTTCAGTGCATATTTTCAAAAATGTCAACCAATTTACCTGACCCGGGAATTCATCGAGAATACCTCCTCGTCTGTCTAGGTGATAGTAGAGAGTGCGCGTAGTGGCACTTCCTCCACTACACACAGCTCATAATTATCCCTATAGACTTTCACTCTATGACCATTAACAAGAAAATGGACCGAGTTAGAGGCACTTCCCTGGATTTCCACTGCTTCGTTTGCGCGGAGGCCGACGATGGTATATGGACCGATCCACTTTGACTTCAACTTCCCTGGCATCAGCTTGAGCCGGGATTGGAAAAGGAGCACCTTCTGTCCCACATGGAGTTCCTTGACCCGGAGATTTTTGTCATGCCATAACTTCGTCCTTTCCTTGTACCACATGGCAGACTCATACGACTCCAGCCTCAGCTCTTCCAGTTCTTGTAACTGTAATTTCCTTTCTTCTTCACAAGCCGAAGGCTTCATGTTCAACTCTTTTACTGCCCAGTACGTCTTGTGCTCGATACCCACGGGTAGGTGGCACATCTTGCCAAATACAAGCCTGCAAGGCGACATCCCAATAGGCATCTTAAAAGCAGTTTTGTAGGCCCATAATGCATCACCGAGCCTCTTGCTCCAGTCCTTCCTTGACGGATTAACTGTCTTCTCCAATATCGCCTTGATCTCGCGATTAGAAATCTCCGCTTGGCCATTAGACTGAGGGTGGTACAGGGTAGATACTCTATGGTGAACACCATATTTCTTCATCAGAGCCTCGATGGTGCGATTACAGAAATGTGTTCCTTGGACTGAGACGATGGCTCTAGGAACTCCATATCTGTTGAAAATATTGGCCTTCAGAAATTTTTCCACCTCCTTCGATTCACATGTTGTGGTGGCCTTAGCTTCTATCCACTTAGACACATAGTCTACTGCAACCAATATATAAGTGTTCCCACAGGATGATGGAAATGGTCCCATGAAGTCCATTCCCCATACGTCAAAAATTTCGCAAACAATCACCGGAACCTGAGGCATCTCGTCCCTCCTTGAAATTCCCCCTGTCTGTTGGCATCTCTCGCAACACTGACAAAATTCAAAGGCATCTTTATTGAGTGTCGGCTAGTAAAAACTGCTATCCAATACTTTCCTTGCTGTCTTCCTCGGTCCAAAGTGACCTCCGCATGCCAAAGTGTGGCAATGAATTAACACATCTCTTTGTTCCCATTCGGGAATGCAGCGCCTAATCACTTGATCTGAACACATCTTCCACAGGTAAGTGACGGACCAGATGTTCCCCCACTCTTTCGAATGTTGTGATGGTTTTCGTATGTAATTTGGAGTGTATCCAACTGATTAGGAAGAGATTCCCGACCCAGCTGAGTCGTTGATACGATAACCAGGACCTGGCTTCAAACAAGTTTCCTCAACCCACTTCTACTGATTAGTATAATGGAGGTAAGGGTCGATTCCCACGAGGATGGACACGTTTTGATAACTGCGGTGACTTTCCTGGGTGTTTTGGTTAGCTACCACGCTTGGGTTGAGATTTTACCTAGACATGAAATAAAGGTGGTACTCTACTGACTAGTAGGCGTGAAAATAACAGACATGTGGGAGTGTTCGTGAAAATAGGGGACAATGTGTCTCAGAGGCATATGAAAAGTAGACAGTTACTAAAAGGGGAAATTTAGACTACAAGGCATATTTGGTGGCTGGGTGGTTCTCTGACAGGTCTGGGCAGTACATCTGAAAAGTAGGGAACAAAAGCAAAAGTAACTTAAAAGTAAAGTGGTTCAAACTAAAGTTGATTTTGACGTTTTCTTCTTCACCAAGTATTAACAGAATTCAGATAAACTCAAACACCATGACTGAACTTCAGATTCACAAATTCAAACTTAAGATCCATCGATTTAAATGCTCAAACTTAAATTAAACAGTGAAACTGCAACTTTACTTCTACTGACTGACATGCAAGGTGGTAATCACGGCGCAGAAAAGAAACTCATGCAAGAAAACTTGACTAAACATAGCTACAACTTTGAATCAACAACTCCTGATAAGAAAACACTTAGAAATTGAAAGCAATAACTAAATCTAACTTTCCTAGGCAGAATGAAGCAAACTCGAACCAAAGTGACATGCGAAATAGAAACTTCATAATGTAAATGTTGGAAAATAACAAAGTACTTCAAAAGAGCAACAGCGATGAGTGTTTGCAAATAACTAACGATGAAAACAAGTAAACTTTAAACTAAGAAAGCGATTAAGATTGTTTGTGCCACTCCGGGCGATGATACTACTACACTGCTACGATAACTGGCTGGAACGGCGGACTGATGACTTCTCCGACAAACTCTTCGACGTCAAGTGGCCATGGCTGTGGCGAGGAACGAGAGGTGGGATAATGCTGAAGGAACTGATCTTCTAGGGAGAATTCTACTAAGTGTGTTGAGAACCGAGAACTTCGAACCGAACTCTTAGGAGGCGTCTTTTATAGGGAGGCTTGCCCTTGCTTTTAGGGTAGACTTCTCCCGCGTTTTGACCTTTTTGCCCTTGTCAATGATCATCCCAGCTATCCTCCTTCTCCATCTCGAGCCTTTTCTCTGGCATGCATCCTGGTCAGTACCGCACCCTTCTGGCGCCCTTTTCACTTGCGTCACCTGAATCGTCTCCTACTGACTTGGATCCTTTAATCCTGCACACTTAAGCAACTGTTTTGCAGATAATACATGCATTTCACGACATACTGACCAGTAACCAAGGCTTAGAATACGACTTATCAGTAAGGATCATCCCAAAAGTAATATTTGGCTTCGCTTTTAATCTTTATCTTCTGGGCCCGAGAGATTTCGTCTAAACTCGGCACCTCTCCCGTGACCAAGTAGTTAGCTAAGTCAGCAAACCACGGCTCTGCGTTAAGCGTGCGCTTCCCTTTATCAGCCTCTCCTAGACCGGTTAAAGCCAAAACTATTTCCCAACTAATTCGTCTAGGAAATTCCCCTAGATAATACAAATGCTCTTCAGGGAAAGCATCGGGTATGGCTTCTTCCGTTTCCCCTTGATGAATTCTGCTCAAGTGATCAGCTACTCGATTCTCTGTTCCTCTTTTGTCTCTCACTTCCCAATCAAACTCCTGCAAAAGTAATACCCAACGGATTAACCCTCGACCCAAGAAGATAAGGTCGAAATTTTTCGAACGAGTAAACGACAACCAACATTTCCTTCTCCGTGGTATCATAGTTCTTCTGAGCTTGATTTAGAGTCTTGGATGCATAGAAGATCACATAATTCCTTCCGTCGATCTTCTGCCCTAGGACGGCTCCCACAGCGAAATCACTCGCGTCGCACATTATCTCAAAAGGGTAATTCCAATCTGGCGCTCTGATAATTGGTGCCGACACGAGCCTGTCCATGAGCAACTGAAATGCCTTCTTACACCCTTCGTCAAAGACAAATTCCACATCGTTGTGTAACAAATGAGTGAGCGGTTGCGCGATTTTTGCGAAATCCTTGATAAACCTCCTATAAAAACCCGCATGACCCAGGAAGCCTCTAACTTCCTTTTGCCTCTAACTTCCTTTTGGTTCGTGGGGTAAGATAGCCTTGATATCACATCTACTTTTTCCTTGTCTACTTGTATTCCTCTTTCGGAAACCACGTGACCCAGAACAATACCTTCCGTCACCATGAAGTGACACTTTTCGAAATTCAGAACTAAGTGCTTCTCTTGGCATCTCTTCAACACTAGATCAAGGCTGGCCAAACAAGTATCGAATGAGTTCCCGTATATGGTAAAATCATTCATGAATATCTCAATGCATACTTCCAGCAGATCCGAAAATATGCTCATCATACACCGCTGGAACGTTCCTGGTGCATTACACAATCCAAACGGCATTCTTCGGTATGCATATGTACCAAAGGGGCACATGAACGTGGTTTTCCCTTGGTCCTCTAGGTTAACGTAGATCTGGAAATAGCTACTGTATCCATCAAGGAAACAAAAATACTGTTTGCCAGCCAATCTTTCTAACATCTGATCAATGAAAGGTAGGGAGAAGTGATCCTTCTTTGTGGCCTCATTCAGCTTCCTGTAGTCGATGCACATTCTCCACCCCGTCACCAGCCTAGTGGGTACCAATTCATTCTTATCATTCTTGACAACCTGTATTCCAGACTTTTTGGGCACCATGTGGACAGGACTGACCCACTCGCTGTCCGGAATGGAGTAGATGATCCCTAGAGCGAGCAATTTCAACACCTCCTTCAGAACTTCCTCCCGCATGTTCGGATTCAGTTTCCGTTGTGCATCTCGGTGAGCCTTTGCACCTTCTTCTAGACGGATATGGTGCATACAGAGATCAGGGCTGATTCCTACTAAATCCGAAAGGGTCCACTCTATTGCTTTCTTGTTTCGCCTAATTACTCCCAACAATTCCTCCTCCTGCTCCTTGGTCAAGTTACTGTTGACTATTACTGGGAATGTCTCATTCACTTCCAAGTAAGCATACTTGAGGCCCGGTGGAAGTGTCTTCAGTTCCTTCTTTGTTTCATTCGTCTCTTGGGGTAAGGGATTTTTTTCTGCAATATCTGGTAATTCCTCTTTCCCAGGCCCAGGAGAATTCTCCAAACTAGGCACGTGAGCCGATCCCCTAGATCTAGCTGACTTGGGATTTCTGCAAAACTCCATGATGGCCTCTGTGAGTTCCTCATCTGTCAACTCCGTTGTGTTCATTGTTGCACACCACTCTACAACTTCTCTGTCAATTAAATGGCTCAACTCCGAGTTGTCAATTTGTTCCTGTATCAATTCTGTCTCAAGTTATTCTTGGACCAGGGGGTTAATAACATCAATAGCATACAGATTCTCAACATCGAGTGGCCTTTTCATTCCCTCATCTATGCTAAATGTATATTTTTCCCCATTATAATCTAAACAAATTGTTCCATCGAAAACATCGATAATGGTCTTAGCAGTACGCAAGAATGGTCTCCCTAGAAGTACGCCACTAGACTCAGCAGACTCATTATCATTCATCTTGATCACATATAAATCAGCAGGATATAGAAAATCATGCAGTTTGACTATGACATTTTCCAACACACCTTCGGGACAAATGCAAGTTCTATCTGCTAACTGGATTACCACTTTGGTAGCGACCATCCTAACTCCTGTCAATTTCTTGTAGATAGAAAATGGGAAAACATTGATAGATGCCCCTAGATCACACATGGCATGCTCGACCTTGATGTCCCCTAGAGAAATGGGTAATGTGAACATACCTGGGTCTGTGCATTTCGAGGGCATCTTTCTCTTTTGTATCACAGCGGACACATTTTCCCAGATCACAATCTTCCCGTCTGGTTTGGTCTTTCCTGCAATGAATTTCTTGATGAACTTGCTAAAGGAAGGCATTTTCAGGGCTTGCAAGAATGGCAGGTTGATTTCCAGCTTGCTAAAAATCTCCATGAGATCCTCTATATCATCCTTCTTTTTCTTTGCTTCCCCCCGATATGGAAATGGTTTTGCTCGTTTTACTGCATTTGTGGAACTCCCAGCCTGGGTTTCACCAACTTCCCTGCTTCATTCCTTGCTTACTACCTCAGGTTCGGGATCTAGGAAATTGGGTCACTTGGTCGAGGTAGAGATCCCCCTAAATCTCCCTTCTGGAGGTCATCCTGAACAAGGACTTCTCTGGGTCTAAGGCTATCCCCTTGAAACACTTGACCTTCCTTCTCTTTACTAGCCTGTATGGGCACCTCCTCGTCAATCTACAGGGTCGGTCCTTCATAGCCCCGCCCGGATCTCAAGGTGATTTGACTAATGTTTGCTCGGTCCGGTGGTTTGACCGTGGCAGGAAGTTTCCCTTCATTTCCCTGCATCTCATTCAAAGCAACTGCGATCTGGGACAATTGCTTCACCATCATGTCCATGGCGGCTTTATGTTCCGACTGAGCGTCTTGCAATTTGTGCACCATGTCGTTGTTGGAATGCAAGTTATTCTGCATGAACTGCTGTGAATTCACCAGGTCGTGGACCATGTCATCCAAACTCCTTTGTGACCTGGAGTTAAATTGATTAAAATTTGATCCTTGACCTTGGTTCTGCCGATAGTTCCCTTGATTTCCTTGATGGTTATTGTACTGGTTGCTAGACCCTTGATTCCCTTGATGATTTGGTTGGGAATTCTGATAGTTCCCCTGGTTATTCCTCTGGTGAGGTGGCACATAGGAGCTTCCTGGATTGTTCTGATTCCTATTTCCCCAATTAGTATGGTCCTGATTCCTGTACCCCAGTTGCGATTGCCCTTCTTGACTTTTCCCTGACCAGTTGGACTGCCTCTGCGGAGGGTGTGCATAATTCGTGATCTGCAGTGGGGGTGGCTGACTTTGATCATTGTCAGTCCATCTAAAATTGGGGTGAGTCCTCCATGGAGCATCCCTTTGTCTTCCTTGGTTCCAACTTCCATCCGGATTCCATCTCCCCATCGAATTTGCTTGGACTTGGCATTCCCCTTCACAAGGCTGACCGAAATAAGGCTGAAGTTGCCTTTCCTCTGGACCAGGGGGTTTCTCACTTTCCGCTGGAGCATGAGGGTTATACTTCTCAAATTGCATTCAGCAGTGCTTTCTCCAATTTATCTATCCTATCTTCCACCTTCTTGTTATCTTGTTCCGTTACTGCATTGGCTGACCCCCTTCTCAATATGCTCCGCGGGTTATCATAGGCCTTCTTTGCCTCGATCAATCTTCCCAAAGTTTCTCTGGCTTCACTTGCTTTATTTTTGGTAAAATTTCCCCCGCTTGAGGAATTCATCAAGTCCTTTGACTCAGGGTTTGCATCTTCGTAAAACAGATAGTAAGTCTCCGCTTCAATCATCCTATGATTCGGACAAACATCCAATAGTCCCCCTTAAACCGGGACCAATAAGAGCTCAGAGACTCATCATATTCTTGCTTGCACTCCTGAATTTCCTTCTTCAAGGCATTCGTCTTGTTGGACGGGAAAAAATAATCCAAAAACTCTAGCTTGAAATCCTTCCATGTGTTAATCGAGTCTGGTGGGAGCCTCAGCAACCAAGTATTAGCCTCCCTCTTGAGGGCAAACGGAACTGAACGTAAACGGTAGTCCTCCTCAGTCGCCTCGTTGGGGCGCTTTTGAATGCTACACAGCTTACTAAACTCATTCAAGAATTCGTAAGGACATTCGTTCCTTCGTCCAGAGAATGTGGGCAAAACTCCGAGCACATTTGTCTTGATATCAATAGACCTCCGACGTGAGACTATTGCATGGGCGGGTTCACCGTCGAGATGTGCGGTGAGTGACCCTATCTCCGGATCGGGATCTACTAAATGAGCCATATTTGGGTCTTCCTCCTCCTCAGTCTCGGAACGCTCTGTTTCTGTTGACGACTTCGGGTATTCTTCTCCTGACGAATTCCACTCCTTCTCACTTTCTGATTCGAACAGAAATGGGTCCACTGTCCTCAAACCTGATCTGGTGGTGATAGTGGACGTAGACTCTTTGACTTGCCACTTGTATCGGCCGCTCCCTGAGCCAGATGAACTAGCCCAACTTCCAGAATGGAAGCCCGTGTTCATAAACTGTCAAGAAAAACAAAATAACAGAAATTAACTATTTACACAAAATCCTCAAACGCAATAACAATAAATGTCATCCATCCCCGGCAACGGCGCCATTTGAAGCTCTCCTATTTCTCGATTTAGGTTTTGTTTAGACTGCGTGCTCAGTAAGGAATAACAAGACTCCTAGGTCAGTGAATCCACTAGATCACAAGGTCTGGGAACTCACGGATCGTTTGAAAATCTCGGTCGTCGGACACACAGAATACCACTTCAAAAAACCCTCAACCACGTATACTAAAATTTAGCACAGGGAAGTAGGGATCAATCCCACAGAGATGGATGCGTAATGAACATGCTCATGGATTTGGAAATTATTTTTTGATTGGCTGCTGCCACGCATTTTTTTTGGGTTAAGGAAATGAGACTAAACTTGGAATTTAAATCTGTTACGCTAACGGCTAGATCTAGGCAAAAAGAAAGAAATCATGCATGTAAACTGGAAATCGAGACAATCATTAGATCTAAGAAACTATTCTAAATTACCTAGACCTGAGAAATAAACTGACGGTGGGGACCATGGCTGAAAAAGCAGAGTACGGATGAAAAACTGGAAAAACAACTAACTAAAGTACTAACTAACAGCGACATCATCTTCTTCAAATCAAATTGCATCAAAACTCAGTAGAAACAGGTATGAAGCGTAATCGGAAAACAAAGCAGACTGGTTTAAGCAATTTAACGAAGAACAATTAGGAACTAAACGGGTCTATGGCTACTAGACGAAGTAAAACATAAAAGAAATAGAAAACTCAAAATCCATGCACAACTTGAATCCCCTGTTCAGATCCGACCTCGAATGCTAAATCCACTCCGGATCCAAGCATCCGACACAAACTCCGGCCAAAAACATATCATAACCACAAAATCACCAAACAACCTCCGATCTACAACAAAACCACAGATCTACAGCCAAATTCCCCAGATTAAGCACAAAACTGACCAAAACAGAGATTAACATGCAACTGCCGAAATAAAACTTCAAACAACAACGTAGATCAACACGAGATAAACACCATCATGACAGAAACTAAATGAATGCATAGATAATCTGTAACAGCAACAACCAAATTTGACTTCCAAAACACGAAGTTCAAACGAAATAAAGTGCAAAAACAGAATGAAAGTAGATTGTTTCTTCGCCCTTCACGCGGACGGTGTTACGACTGACTTTCTCGGAAGATGAGACCCTTAGAACCCTAAACTAACCCAGAACTCCCATTTCCCAAGTGTGTGTGTTGTGTGTGAGCTAAGAGCAAAATCCGTCCTCTTTCGTGTGGTGCATGCTCCTTTATTTATAGGCGTTGAAGTCAGGCCCAGCGAGGTATAGATAGTCTTTGTTTCACTCAGCTATTGACTCCCTTCTTCTAGCCATTCTTTTCCCTTCACTTCTGCTCATTTTCCTTCATTTCCTTCGCTAGTCCGTTTCCTCCGGCTTTTCCTGGATCTAGTGATTCTGTCACACACCTAGCTTAAAAACTGTGTTAGACCCAGTAAAATATAGTGATTTTCACCACATAACCGATGCATGAAATTAGCCTTATCAGGATCCTAATCCAAATCCTTGTCTTCTCCATTTTCTTGCTTATTATAGCTAGCGTATTTATAAACTAAAAAATCACATATATACCTTATATAAAAAATGAAATAAATCACATCAGGATATAGGATATATAGACAACTGAAAATAAATTCTACTATGATGAAAAATACATAGATTGCATGTTTCATATGAGAAAAAAAATCCTCTTATAAGCAAAGTCAAATGATTCTCTTCATAGAGAAAGATAGAGATCTTTTATTTTTTATCTCAAATTTTGAAATTTAATGTTAAATTTATTATTTGGTGAAAGTGTGATTAATTATGACTTAAATTTTAAAACTAACTTACTACCTGTGTATTTTTATTCTTATAATTAGACTATTTTGCAGTTACAACTTTTTGATTTGTGTATTTTGATTTTTTATAACTTTAAATATATTTTGCACTTACAACTTTTATAATTACAGTTCAATTTTTTTATGGTGTATTCTGAATCTTTATAACTTTAAATTACAGTTACAATTTTTTGCAATTAACAATATTTGGAAGAAAAGGGCCAAGATTTCCAAAAAAAAAAATGATATAAATATTAAAGCACACGATTCTAACTTTTGCAATAAATAAAAGGTTTTAAAAAGTAAAAATAGCCCACATTGGCACAATTTTTGCACAGCCCAGTGTAGGTGAGGATCCTAATCCAAAATCCTTGTCTTCTCCATCTTCATGCTATCTATAGCGTATTTAAAAATTTTAAAAATCACATTTATACCCGATATAAAAATGAAATAAATCACATCAGGACATATAGACAACCGGAAATAAATACTACTATGATGAAAAATACATTGATTGCATGTTCTTATGAGAAAAAAATCCTCTCATAAACAAAGTCAAATGATTCTCTTTATCGAGAAAGATAGAGATCTTATTTTTAATCTCAAATTTTGAATTCTAATGTTAAATTTATTATTTGGTGAAAGTGTGATTAATTATGACTTAAATTTAAACTAACTTTTTTTCTTAATGGTGAAACCTTATTAATTCAATCTCGACCCATAGAATAATTTAGCAGATTATAATAACAGAAAATAAATAAAAGCACTAAGCATTTGAAAAATACATAATTACAGAGAAGTCATTATTTCATATTCACTCTAATTTGAGAAATCGGAATACAACATATTATTTAAAATCAGTTAATATGGTCAGCATTCCGATCCATACCCTGAAAAATAATCTTGAAATAAATGTTAGAGTGTATGTATCAAAACAAGAATTTTTTTTAAAAAAAGAAGAATTGAAAATAACTCACCAAATTTTAGTAAATTGCGTTGTATAAGATGAATGTGGCCACCTCATTCATCAACCTTATAGTTTTTCGGACGCTTTGGTGCATATAAAACTGAAATTGAAAAATAATATTTAAATTTCTTAGGAAAATGAAATAATTAAACATGAGTAAAATTAAATAGCAATCTGAAGAAAATCATAACAACCCGTGTAGTGCAAAAACTGTCGTTTTGTGCAGTTTTTTTTTTTTTTTTCATTTTCCTAAAACAATTTTTTTATTATTACATTAAAAATATGTTGTGCGAATCATGTATGAAATAGTAATAATTTAAAAAAGAAAAAAATTATAGAAACTCGATTAATTTTAAGCGAGTCATCAACAACTAAGTAAATTAATATAGTACAGTAAATATAGTTCATGCTACAAATTCAAATGGTCTCTATCTTTAACTATACAGAAGTTGTTAAAGTGTGAGTATTATCTGAAATACTTGTTAGCCATTCTTTATGTATAAAATATAATACTAAAAGAAAGAAAGAAACCAAGTTGTCTACTTATCTAATTAAACTTTCCCATTTCAATTAATGCAATCAATCGATCATGATGTATAGAAATCTTAATATCAAGCATGTAAAAACCAGATTACATCTTAAACATAGAGATTATATTAATATTATATTAAAAGAGTGAGACACATGTCATAATATACGATCAAAAGATATGTCTAATTACATGACCTTTCGTTCTAATCTCATCATCCATCGTTCTTTTCCCTAGCAAAAAGAGCCATGCTTTCAAATTAGGTGGAATATTTTATTAAATTCCCATGTAGCAAAAATGAAACAAAATGATCTAAGTAAGGTAAAAAAAATCAGTAAATATCGCTGGAGAAAAATGAATCGTTGGAAACTGAATTTTAATTTTTGTACTCTAGCTATAGTTTAAATTTAATTTTTTCACGTTAGTATAGTCTTCGTATTATAGTTTCTTGTACTTTAGTAATTATATTGTTAGCTTACGATTATATATATACATTTTACCGCTATTTAAGTTAGGATTTTTTAATTGCATTAACTTTGTAATTTATTAGATTTAATTATTACAATTATCAATACATTTTTTCTTTCTTTTACCTATTGTTATTTAATTTACGTATTTTATTTTTATATCATCCTATTCATCAGATTGGGTTAACACATATTGGGCTTAAATAGGATAGTTAGGAATTGTGGACTGAAACAGGATATTTAGGAATTTCCGTTTGTGTCATTATGGTCAGTGTTCTTTCACGATAGAATATGAGAAATAATTATTTATTTTTTAACTGTTGCGGGGTGACCTTTTCTATATACACATTAATTCCAAAATAGAAAGAGTATATTGTGCCGTTATATGTCGTTCGTTGACCAACGACTTTTCTAACCTACAAATTAGTTAACTGAAAAATGATGGAATATCATTAACCGTTGTCGAACGAAATATTTGTCATAAAAGTAGTTTCGGCATTTGTATCGTTATTAGTTGGTTGTATATATCGAGTACTCATTATACACACTCAACGATTCTAAAATAAAAATATAAATAATTTATTAATTTCAATACAAACTATTTCACTGTTTATACCATTATATATTATCGAGTAATCATTATACACATGGAACGAATCTATAATAGTAAATAAATAATTTATGTCTTTTAACATACAAACTATTTCATTGTTTATACTTGTCATATATTATCGAGTAATCATTACACACACACAACAAATTTATAATAGAAAATAAATAATTTATATCCTTTAACACGAACTATTGCATTTGGTAGAATATATAGGTACACATTGTTCAAGACCCTCATTAAATATACTTGAAAAAATCAATTATTTAAAATTATACCAGTATATCTTAAAAAAGTGTAGTATATTTTATTAGCGTATACATCTCTATTTAAATTCTTATTTTGTCTCTATGTAATTCTTATTCAAAATTATATTCCATGAAAAATATGGGTCCATGTGGGAGAGAAGTTGTAACTGAAATTATATTCCTGAAAAGCAACATCAATTTACTCCATTCCTATCTATATTTTGTCTTGTTAGGAAGCACTTAATGTTTCACGAGAAAAAGACAAACTTCTTCATCATGTCAATTCAACAAAATTATACACCAGCACTGCGGTAAAGAAAGTAAGAAACCATATAGTCTATATATTAAACCATATAGTCTATATATTAAGGGGCCATGTGTTGAAGAGAGCCAATGGCATGCTCGTGCATGATCTTGCATACTATTGGCCTCAATACACGGCCATCACAAAGCCTGCTGATCAAAACATCATGCTATTCACCATATCTAAATGCACAGGACACGCAGGGTCGAGGATCGGGTAGAGGACCTAAAAATACATTGGTTTTATTGGCTTTAAATGACATTGTTTATATGTTTTTACATTAGGTTGGCTTCATTTTGTTTTTTTGGTGTATGTGAAGGTGGGGGCGATAGTGAAGGACCCTGATGTGGCGAAGCGGATGGTAAGATTCATGGAAATCAGCACCATCGGGGTGTCCAAGGAAGCTCAACTCAGAGCTATCACCATCTTGGAAATGATCTCCACCAACAGCTGCCCAAGTAATTTCTTCGAGTTTGGGCGGTGTGTTATGGCTGAGCGATGGAAGAAACTGCGCGAAGCTCTTCAGGGAAATGATGTTTTGCAGGTCCCTGACTTTCCTCCTCGACACTGCAACTTCAAACAAAACTATAACGAATGCCATCCAGGTAAAGAATTTCTAGCGGTTGTTTGACTGTACATTCGTGTTGGTGATCGATATTGTATGATATTATCTGTTTTGAACAGCTTACGCCTGGATGAAGGCCCAAGAGGGAGTCAATCTAGAAGAGGTAATGAAGGAGGAGAGAATTAGAGTACGGGGAGGCGGGACTTTCGGGTGCCCCAACAATTATGCTAGGCTTAGTATGTTGGGCAGGGATAAAGACATTGATTTGCTTCTAAAGAGGCTTCCCTCCATTTTTAAACGCCTAGCTCTTTGAACCCTTTGTTCGTAGCTTACATTGTTTCAGCCATGTGGCGTAGTGATTTCGGTACTTTGGTGTTTGTAAGCAATAAAACTAACTTTTAATTAGTTTCCTAAGTTTTGTGCTCGTCTATTTTCATGACTACTCCAAAATTTCAAAACTAAAATGCTATAAATATTAAAGTACACGATTCTAACTTTTGCGATAAATAAAAAGTTTTAAAAAGTAAAAATAGCCCACATTGGCACAATTTTTGCACAATTTTTGCACAACCCAGTGTAGGTGAGGATCCTAATCCAAATCCTTGTCTTCTCCATCTTCATGCTATATATAGCTTAATTAAAAACTTAAGAAATCACATTTATACCTTATACTCCCTCCGTTCCTTCATAGTTGAGCCATTTTTCCATTTTGGGAGGTTCCCTCACAGTTGAGTCATTTCCATATATAGTAATTTTTTCCTTTTTCTTACTTTACTCTCTCTACTTTATTCAATTTTTACTTTATTCTTTCTACCTTTTTCTCTTTCTTACTTTTTATCTATTTATTTAACACAATGAACATTCACTTCTTAAACTCCGTGCCGAAAAGTTTTGCCTCAACTATGAGGGAACGGAGGGAGTATAAAAATGAAATAAATCACATTAGGACATATAGACAACTGGAAATAAATACTACTACGATGAAAAATACATAGATTGCATGTTCTTATGAGAAAAGCATCCTCTCATAAACAAAGTCAAATGATTCTCTTTATTGAGAAAGATAGAGATCTTATTTTTTATCTCAAATTTTGAATTTTAATGTTAAATTTATTATTTTGTGAAAGTGTGATTAATTATGACTTAAATTTAAACTAACTTTTGTTCTTAATGGTGAAACCTTATTAATTCAATCTCGACCCATAGAATAATTTAACAGATTATAATAACAGAAGAATCAGATAAGTAAATAAATAAAAGCACTAAGCATTTGAAAAATACATAATTATGGAGAAGTCATTATTGCATATTCACTCTAATTTGAGAAATCAGAATACAACATATTATTTAAAATCAGTTGATATAGTCAGCATTCCGATTCATACCCTGAAAAATAATCTTCAAATAAATGTTAGAATGTATGTATCAAAACATGATTTTTTTTAAAAAAAAGAACAATTGAAAACAACTCACCAAATTTTAGTAAATTGCGTTGTATAAGATGAATGTGGCTACCTCATTCATCGACCTAATAGTTTTTCGGACGCTTTGGTGCATATAAAACTGAAATTGAAAAATAATAATTTAATTTTTTTAGGAAAATGAAATAATTAAACATGAGTAAAAATAAATAGTAAACTGAAGAAAATCATAACAACCCGTGCAGTGCAAAAACTGTGTCGTTTTGTGCAGGTTTTTTTTCTTTTCATTTTCCTAAAACATTTTTTAATTATTATTACATTAAAAATATGTTGTGTGAATCATTACCTTCTCCATCTTCTGCGACCCAGTACGCTCGCGAAGCTGGACTTGCCAAGTGCCTTCTGATCGTTGTGCGATCGGAAGGTTGCTTTTGTTGTCAATGCTCGGGTAAACTTCTCCCACAACGGGAGAGAGCTCCCGATTTGTTGGCGATCAATTTCCTTCCCCATTATCTTCCTCTTCCCGTCCTTCTCAAAAGGAGTTAAAACATAGAAAATATAGTTTTCTGTGCTAACCTATAATGATAGAAGCAAAGCTATGTTAGAATACTTGCTATTAACTCAAGCACAATTAAATATTGTGTATTCATGATAACCATGTATATATATACCTCTTTCATTATCAACACATTTTTGCACATACTGCACAGTAAAAGACTCGACAAGTATACAACTTACTTTCCATTCTTGTTGCTCTTCTAAGAGTTCGTTCCCTTCTTGTAACATCTTTCTGTAATATCATAAAAGTAAATGTAAGAAAAAATATATATTTGTTATACAATTTTGTTCATGTAGAAGCTAACCACTTTCATAAAAATAAAATTTTTAATTGAATAAAATGTTTATGTGATAACTAAATAGCCAGATCTGATTTTGATATTTTAGGTATAACATTATTAATGCCAGGATAGGTAAATCATAATGACTTGCATTATTTTTACTAAATATTAATTATATGTATATTAAAAATAACAAGATAAGAATGTATATACTAACTTAGGATTAATTAATCATACATGAATTAATAACTGAAAAAAATAAATACATAAAAATTCCTAGTGAAACCCTAAAATTTAAACCAACACACAAGAAATTAAAAATCCCAAAGAATCTAGGAACTGAAAATGAGACACAAAACTTCGAACACATCGAATCTCATGTCTTTGATCGATTTCTAGATCTCTCTGCTTACAGAGACCTTCGCCTTTTCGACGTTATAACCATGAAAATAAATATTATAAATAAGCTAATAATGAGTGAATTAAACTAACAAATGGAAGCCTTTGATTTAGAGGCATCGGGAAGAGGACACCATTGGCCCTAAAGCATTGGTACCGTTCATCCCATTTCCATTCAAATTCTTGAATCTGCAAAATCAGATCCGAACATAAACATCATGAGAGAGAGAGAGAGGTACATTCTTGAAGAAATTGATCTGAGAGAATGAAGCTAAGGAGACTGAAACTAAGTGTTGAGAGAGAGTGAGAGTGAGAGTGAGAGAGATGAGTGAAATGTTGAACATTTTTGCCTAAGAATTTTTTTTGCAGTACTCAAAATAAGGTGTTAAAAATAGTACTCCCTCCGTCCCACAAAAGATGTCACACTTGTGGAACGGCACGAGATTTTAGGAGGTTTTGTTTTGTGTGTTAAATGGAGAGAGAAAATGTAATTTTTATATTCACGTGAGAGAGAACTTTTTCCAAAAAAAAAAAATGTGACATCTTTTGTGGGACAGATGAGCAGCTTTTTTTCTTGGTATTTCAACCATGGATTGCATGTTGAGATGATAAAACCAATCCTTAGACACAAAGTCAAATGATTCTCTATTATATATAGAGAGAGACAGATTTTATTTTTCATCCCAGATTTTAAAAATTTAATTTTAAACTTATTATTTGGTGAGAGTGTAATTAATTAGGACCTGAATTTTGAACCAAGCTTGTTTCATTTAATGCTGAAATCTTATTAAGTGACTAATTACAACGAACCTATATTTGAACTAACCTTTTTTGAGTTTTTCTTATATTGAGTGACTAATTACAACTATCTTTGTCGTATGTTGGTCGTTGAGCGGAGGATATTGTCACGATGATATTTGTCGTTAGTTTATCGTTATGGACTATTAGTTAATTTAATTTTATATTCATTGTTTGGTAAAAGAATGAATCTGATTTAATTTTGAAAATTAATGTTATTGAACAATAACTGTCAGAACGATCTGTTGGCCGTTGAACAATAATTGTTAAAACGATTTTTGTCTTTCGTTGCTCGTTGAATGGTAACTAAAAACTAGGACAACTATCTTTGTCGTTAGTTAACAGTGGTATTTATTATTGACTAATTTAATTTATTATTTGTTAAAATAATTTAATCTTTTTTGCTAGTTGACCGTTGAACAATAACTGTAAAAACAGTTTTTGTCATGAGTTGATAGTTGATTTAGGATTTGTCGTTGAATAATAAATGTCATGATGATCTTTGTCGTTAATTGAACTTCGAACAATAATTGTCACAACGACCAGTTGGCCGTTCAACAACGATCTTTTTTGTTCGTTTACTGTTGCATAATATTGATTGATATGCGTGCTTTTTCAAATTTAATGTTAAATCGAATATTTGGTGAAAGAATAATTCCGATTTATAATTAACACGGAACTCTTATTCTGCAACTTACAATTATCTTTGTCGTTTGTTGGTCGTTGCACTAATCTTTTTTATCCATTTTTCTTTATATTTGTTATAATTCAGATTTAGCTAAAGTGAAACTTCAAATTGTGGAGATAGAATGTAGTTAGTTCATTATTTATCTCATGTATTAAAAGAAAGAGCCAAAAATCTCAAAATAAAAATTACATGAAAATTTTAATTACATAACTACAAGTTTTTTGCAATTAATAATATGAGTGTGAGAGAGGATATTTTGCTAAAATTGTGAGAATACAATATAAAATATATTTTTTATGAAAGTATACTACTATCTAGAGTTATGACTTATTATGTAAAAAAAGAACACTTTTATCTACATTAATTTCTCTATGAAGAATGAAATTGTTCTTATCTCATGTGTAGATATACTCGTACAAAGGTTGATGGACAATTAAGAGGAAGAAATTGTCAAAATCCCAAAATAATAATGGAATGAAAAATTAAATTAGATTTACAAATTTTTACAATTAATGGTATGATGACAAAATCCAAAATGGCAAGAATAGTTAAATTACGTTTACCAAAGCAATTAATGATTTGAAGCCAAAATCTCAAAATAAAAATGACAAGAAAAATTAAATTAAAATTACAACATTTTGCAATTAATGATATAAGAAAGAAAAGAGCCAAAATCCAAAAATAAATAGCATAAATAATTAAATTATTAATTATAACTTTATGCAATTAATGTATGAGAAAGAGAAAGGCTAAAATCCCAAAATAAGAATAGCATGAAAAATTAAATTATAGTTATAACTTTTTGCAATTAACAATATGAGGAAGAAAAAAGCCTAAATCCCAAAATAAAAATGACATGAAAAAATAATTACAGTTATAACTTTTTGCAGTTAATGATATGAGTGTGAGAAGAGAAATTTTGAGGAGATAAATATGTTTTGATTCTTTATAACTTGAATAATATTTTGTTAATAATAAAATGTGTGATGAGTATGCTAGATTAATAAAGATTATGAGAAATAATCTGTACTTTGGATGTAAAAACCATAACAATTTGAAAAGATTCAACGACTTTAATTATAGTACTAATTTTCTTTTTTCAATCTCTTACTTTTTCGATAAAACCCACCTTTTGTTCTCTTTACTTTTTCTTATTTTGATTTATTTCCTTTTTGTTTTCTTTCCTAATTTTTATCTGTTATTGTTTTCTTTATTTTTCTTTCATAACCTTAATTTTTAATTATCTAATGTTATTTATGTAATGTTAGTTATGGAAGAACTTTTATTTCAATATATATTATAATTTTCTTGAAATTAAATAAAATATATACTTAAAGCATAGTTCTAAAATATATATACGGCTACACGACTCTTTAGATAATATATAATATTTTTTCATAAAAGAATATTGTTTATATTGTATTCTCATAATTTTCACAAAATTTCCTTTCATAAAACTCATGTCATTTATTTCAAAAAGTTGTAACTGTAGTGTAATTATTCATGTCATTTTTTCTTGGGATTTTGGTTCTTTTCTTCCTCATATCATTAATTGCAAAAAGTTGTAACTGTATTCAATTTTTCATGTTATTTTTGTTTTGGGATTTTGACTTTTTTCTTCCTTATATCATAAATAGAACAAAGTTGTAACAATAATTTAATGTTTCGTGCCATTTTTGTTTTTGAATTGGGGGTCTTTCTTCCTCATCATTTTTTATACCATTTTTTATTTTGGTTGACTCTTTCTCCCACTTAATTATACACCAACTTATGGTTACAACCAATTTATTTTTACACCAACTTATAGTTACAATCAATTTATTTTTGGGATTTTTTCAGTTATACGTAATTTGTGGTTAATCTACATATGATATAAGAAAAGGATCATTCTACATAGGGAAGGCTGATTCATATATACTAAAATATTATAACATTTTTGAATGAATATATCATATATGGAATCGTTAAGTGAAGAATGAAAATATGACTCTTTACATATTAATATGAAAGGAAATATTAAGGAAGTGTGAAGCTACGTGTGGATGTGACAGTACAAGTGTGGTGTGTGTGCCAAGTGTTGCGATATTCAAATAAGGCAGGTTCCCCAGATCCAGCAAGTCCACTAGATCACTTGGTCTAGGAACTCGTAGGTTGTGCGGAATCCCGGTCGTCGGATACACAAGTACTTCCCCGCTTCAAAAACCTTCAACCACTTTACTAAACCTAGTATAGGGAAGTAGGGATCGATCCCACAGAGAAGGATGCGTAAGAATCGTAATCAAGGATTTGGAAGTATTTTTGGTGTTGGCTGCTGCCACGCATTTTCTTGGGTTGAGGAAAAATTAAAATTAACTTGACTTGGGAATATTAGAAAGAAACTTAACCTAACAGCTAGACCTAGGAAATAATTCTACGATGGGACCACATCTAAGTAAAAGCAGAGTACGACTGGAAAGTGGCAGAATAACTAACTCTAGTACTAACTGACAGTGACATCGTCTTCTACAACCAAATTCGCATAAAACTTCTTGAGAAAACACATAAGCAAATAAAAAACAGAGCTACTAACTTGGAATCAAATCTATGCATAAATAACGAAGAACTTACAGATCTGCATACCTAGACGAAGGGAAATAGAAAACAAAGGAAATAAAACAAGTCTATCCACCACTGTTTCTTTCACACGCCAAAACCAACTTCAGACGCTAAATCCACTCCGGATCCAAGCGTCCGACACGGACTCCAAACAGAAGAAATTCTCCATCACGTCAGATTTACAAATTTAAGCTCCGAACACTCAATCAACCACAGATCTATCACCCAATTCCACATCAAACACCTCAATAACGAAATAAACAGAGATCGACATAGCAATTTAAGAATTACGCTAACAGTAGAGAGATCTAAGCAAAAGTAACTTGAAATTAAACAGCTAAACTCAGATCCATGAGCAATAAGCAGTTAAACATCATCAACATCAAAGTCGACTCCCAAAAGTGAAGTTCGACGGTGGAAACTAGCAAAAACAGCTGAAATTAAAACAAATGTATCTTCGCCCTCACTGGGACGGTGTTACCAAACTCGAGATCTTTAGAAAGTACCCCCCCTATCACGATTATCCCCCAGAATGTTTCCCAAGTGTGTGTAAAATGTATGAGCTAAGAAGAGTGAAAAACTATATCCATTACGCTGCGTGCTCCTCTCTATTTATAGGCGCTTTAGTGGGTCCAGCGAGGTATTGATAATGACTTTGTTGCCCTCAGCTGTAGACTCCCCCGTCACGCCAATTTTTCCTTGTAAATCCTGCTCATTTCGTCCTTTTCTCTCGCTAGACCATCTCCTTCATTACTTCCTTGATCTAGCGATTTTCTTCACACACCTGGCTTAGGAAACGTGTTAGACCCAGCAATTTATAACATTTTTTTGCACATTACCGATGCATGAAATTAGCCTTATCAAACTGCTCACACTTAAACCATACTTGTCCTCAAGTATAAAGACAAGAAAAGAAAAGGAATAAGGCAAATTTCAAGCGAGGTTATCTCTTGACCGACTCTAGACCTAGACTCAAGAAAAACTAAGAAATATAAGAAAATCACACAAACACGCAAAACACATATATACATGAGCTAGTTTCAATTTTAGGCATCTGTCCCCACAAGATTAAGGTCATTCCAATAGTTTGCACTCCTCCAAATAGGCCCTTTCCCTTCCTTTGCCTAGCCAATCTGTCAGTTTGTCAAGATAGCTCTCTACTTACCCAATTGTTAGGTTCACTCGATCACTCATTCCTCACCAGGGATGTTAGGATCGATTCTCTCTTAAGTTAATGCTACACCACTGAAGCGTTGGGTTATGAGAGTTATCTCCTTTCTGGCGCAGGCTATCATTATTCCCGTTTTAGACCATTCCCCCCTCTGGACTTCGTCCAGCTTATTCCTCCTCTTTTTTTTTTCTTTTCTTCTCTCTTTTTTTTTATCTGGACTTTGTCCAGCTTGTTCCTCCATTTTTTTCTCCTGGACTTCGTCTAGCTTATACCGCCTTACCCTGGACTTCGTCCAGCTTATGCCTTCATAACCCAATTCCCCCTTTTTTTCTTTCTCCTTCATAGCTCTTCTTCCCTAAGCATTCAGTGGTGGCCCTTAAACATTTGTTAGCTCAAAGTTATCTGAGGTTTATAACTCACTATATAGTAGGGCTTCACAACTAAGTAAGTAGAGGCATTCTCCGTCATTCTTGCTTCATTCAAATTAACTAGGCTCATTTAAGGAAAAAGCTTCTAAGTTGAAATGCCTCCTATCTTCAATTACTTTCACTAAGGGAATCATGCCGTATTAAATTCACTGGCTCATGTGACAAAACTTAAAACTAACAAACTCTTAACATGTAAAACGGGTAATGCATTGACTCCTCTTCCCCTCCCACATCACTCAAGCTTGTCCCTAAGCCATCGTCGTGAAGGGGGGAACAGAGAGATCAATGCAAAACTAAAATCATAAAACTTCTCACACTTAGACCAAGCAATGGGCTAAGTGGGAGAAAGACACAGAAAAACATAAAAAAAATAAATAAAACAACAGAAAACACGAACTTCTCACACTTAGACCACGCAGTGGGCTAAGTGGGAGAAGATATAATAAATGTTAAACATATATATAACAGGTGGACAATAAAAAAATGAAAAGAACGAAAAATAAAAGTTACTTGGTCAAGAGATGTTCGATCATTTCTGGGGCTGGCTCCCTCGGGAGCCAGACTGGGGTGGGACTCCGGGGCGGGTTACTTTCACCTTCTTCCTAGCTGGCTGCTCCAGCTCTTCTTCCTTCTGCTCTGGGATTTCCAGTACTGACTTTCTCACGATCGATTTTGATTTTGGTGGGGCTGGAATTTGCACGGGAATGGTCGGGGAGATCATCTGAAGCGACTGCTGTGGTCGCTTGACGGAGGGACTGCTATGGGTGGTCTGCCTGACTTCACTGCTGGACCCAGGAGTTGTCCTCAACTGGGTCAAGGGGAGCGTCTTGCATCCACTTCAACATTTTCATTGAAAGCTCCACCGCTTCCGTCATCCTATCATTCTGTTTGGCACATTTCACTGCCAAATCAGCAATATTTCCCCTCAGGGTCTGCACTGCCTCCCGATTCCCCATCAATTCGTTCCTTATCCCACCGAGTTCCTTCATCATATCCTTCCGCATTATCTGCATCTCCTTTTTCATGTCCTGGACTTCCTTCCGCAGCTCCTCGATCTCTTCACTTGGTATGGCCTCTTCTGCTTCCTCCGGCTCCGCCTTCACCTTGTCTCCTAAAGAATAGAAGAGAGTTTTGGTGCCTTGAGTCTGCAGCAACCCATTGTTGAAGAAATAATCAACACTGAACACCTCTGGGGGTTCGCACATGACTACAAGTGGAGCAGCCTTGGCAATTCTCGTTTCTATATTCCTCTGGAGGTAAGCGCCAATGAGGTGGCAGGTGTACATATGACGTCCTGGGTTGCTCGTCATCTGGTGGCACGCCTGAGCCATCCAATATCCGAGGTGCACCTTAACACCCTCTGCCATGCACCAAGTGAAGTAGAGATCGGTAGTAGTGAGGGCTGAATTCGCACTGCCCATCAAATTGTAACTGATAAATGTTTGAGCAAAACGGAGGATCCGATCTTCGATGTGGGAGGCCTTGGAGTAGCTGGATTTGAACGCCCCTGATTTAGAGTGCGTGACCAGTTCCCATGCTGTCTGTACTTTGAACCCAGGTGTGTTCTTTGGCATCCCCACCATCCTGTCGTTCCAAGCCCCCTCTTCATCTTCTTCCTTAATGAATAACCCCATCCGTAGGGACCACTCCCTAATGCTCAACTCGTGTTCCTGATTGAAGAGTCTGAATGTGATGGAATCCGCGTCCAGGTCTGAGGTATTCTTCAAACGAAAAGTGGAGAAAAACTCCCTTGCCAGATCCACTGGTACCCTCTCTTGGCTGTGCTGCAACAGCCACTCAAACCCTATTGCCTGGATATAGGCGCGAAATTCTTTGTCACATGCAATCATCTTGAGCTCCCTCTTGCTATACTGTTTTCCTGACTTGGCCATTTTTCCTGCGCTGCATCGTTCCTTGTACACTGCGATTCTTTTCTGGTCGTCAAACTGTCTCATTTCCTCCAGCAAGCTCTTGGTCAGCCAAATCACGGGGCGTCCGGGAATTGGCTCTTCCTCAACCTCCTCAGAGTTATAGCTTGGCTCAAGGATGGGCTCCTCGTGCTCGTCGACAAGGGTTTCCTCGGTCTCAGGGGAAAGGGTCTCCTCGACCTCATGGACGGAGGGAGCTTTCCTTGACCGGGTAGATGCAGTCGTCGGCGCCTTTCCTTTTCTTGCTCTCTCCTTGGCCAAGCGCGCCTCTGTCTCTGTCGCTTCAGGTATGAAGTCATCAACTTCGTCAAGGAGGCTTCTCCTGGTGCGCCTCCTTTCGGCCCTTTCATCAATCTTGGGCTCACTTGTTTCCTGGTCATCAACCAGGTCCACGATCAATTTCAGCCCTTCCTCGGGCTCCGGTACCTCCGTCGAATGTAGATCCGACTCCGCCAACAGGTTTTCTGGGGTTTCCCCCTCTCCAATCAACATTGGGGTTGCCCCCTCGATATAGATGGGGTTCTCCCCCCTGACATCTCTTGGAATAGGGGTTTCCCCCTCAGCGATTCTCTCCAAAGTAGGGGTTTCCCCCTCAGTAATTGTTTCAAACATAGGGGTCTCCCCCTCAGCAGCCTTCTCAAACACAGGGGTCTCACCCTCAGCAATATCAACAGAAACCGGGGTTTTCCCCTTACGAACTTCAAACACAATAGGGGCTTCCCCCTCATATATTTCAACAGCAATAGGGGTTTCCCCCTCAAGAATTTTATCAGCAACAGGGGTTTCCCCCTCATACATTTCCCTACCCTCAAAATTAGGGTTCTCCGGTACCTTACCTTCTGTTTCCTTCAAGGTCTCGTCATGCGTCTGTTCACCGTCCTCCGATTGCCTGTGTAAAACCTCCTCTTTCTCCGCTACTTGCGAAACGGACTTTGCATGCGGCGGTTCCGCGACTTGCGATTTTGTTTCAGAGAGACTTGCCGGTGTCGCGGCCGAATCCGCCGGAATTGGCAGTGACGGTACAGTCGGCGCAGACGACATCAGACTGGCGGCGAATAGGGCGTACACCTCCTTCGCTTTCTCTATGCTTCCCACCTTCTGTGTCAATTCGGCCAATAAAGTGGGGTCATACTCAGTTCCCTTGGTAGAATCCATCGGTTTAGATCTGAAGAAGAAAACGAAAAGAACTGGGCAATTTTGTTGTTAGGGTTTCGTCCGTCTTTTAGAGAGAGAAGTGAATGAAGAGAGAAGGAAGAGCAAACTCAATTTTTTTGTCTAATGAGGAATGATGGAGAGAGAAGGACGACGGTTGCCTTTTCTGGTGAAAAGATGGTGCGGTTGCAGGCGTGATGTAAGCAACCGTGCATCTCCCATAATTATCGGCCAGAATTTGAAATTCAAAATATCCTTTCCCTCCTTGACTCCTTCCTTCAGGGTCTCTCCTGGCGAATCCCCTCGACCATGCCCTACAAAATAAAATTTGAAGATTTCAGACCCCTGGGTCTAGGTTAGGACATACAATACGAGCTCCCCTAGGAGTCTGGTGCTTCGAAATTATGTACACATAAATACACATTTTTTTTTCACTTTTTTTTTTTTTTTTTTTTTTTTTTTTTAGAGAATGATTAAACTATTTACATGTTGTATTTCCGAGATTCCCTGGGTCAGTTGTGAATTTCCAAAATTATTAACTTACCCCTTGACCCAGGAATATCATCGGAAATTACCCTCGTCCTTTTTAGGCAATAATAGGGAGTGTGTGTAGTGGAATCTCGTCCACAACACACAACTCAGAATTATCCCTATAGACTTTCACTCTATGACCATTTACAAGGAAAGGAACAGAGTTTGGAGCACTTCCCTGGATCTCTACTGCTCCATTTGCTCGGATGCCAACGATGGTGTATGGGCCAATCCATTTAGACTTCAGTTTCCCTGGCATGAGCTTAAGCCGAGACTGAAAAAGGAGCACTTTCTGTCCCACATGAAGTTCCTTGACCCGAAGGTTTTTATCGTGCCATAATTTCGTTCTTTCTTTGTACCACATGGCAGATTCAAACGACTCCAGCCGAAGTTCCTCCAACTCTTGCAATTGCAACTTCCTCTCTTCTTCGCATGCTATCGGCTTCATGTTCATTTCCTTCACTGCCCAGTATACCTTGTGTTCAATTTCTACAGGCAAGTGACACATCTTGCCAAACACAAGTCTGTAGGGTGACATTCCAATAGGTGTTTTAAAGGCAGTTCTGTAGGCCCACAATGCGTCCTCGAGTCTTTTGCTCCAGTCTTTCCTTGACGGATTAACTGTTTTCTCCAATATCGCCTTGATCTCGCGATTAGAAATCTCTGCCTGGCCATTAGACTGAGGATGGTAAGGAGTTGACACTCGATGGTGTACATCATATTTCTTCATCAAAGCCTCGATTGTGCGATTACAGAAATGTGTTCCTTGGTCTGAAATGATTGCTCTAGGAACCCCGTATCTGTTGAAAATGTTATCCTTGAGAAATTTCGCCACCTCCTTTGATTCGCAAGTTGTGGTGGCCTTGGCTTCTATCCACTTAGATACATAATCCACTGCAACCAATATGTAGGTATTCCCACATGATGACGGAAACGGTCCCATAAAGTCCATTCCCCATACATCAAAAATTTCGCACACGATCACTGGGATCAGAGACATCTCATCTCTCCTTGAAATTCCCCCTGTCTGTTGGCATCTCTCACAACACTGGCAGAATTCGAAAGCATCCTTATTCAATGTTGGCCAATAAAATCCGCTGTCTAGAACCTTCCTCGCTGTTTTCCTTGGCCCAAAGTGGCCTCCACATGCTAACGCGTGGCAATGATTTAATACATCCCTTTGTTCCCATTCGGGAATGCAGCGCCTAATCACTTGATCTGAGCACATCTTCCACAGGTAAGGATCATCCCAAAAGTAAAATTTGGATTCGCTTCTAATCTTCATCCTCTGGGCCCGGGAAACTTCTTCTGAAACCGGCATCTCTCCTGTGACCAAGTAATTGGCTAGATCAGCAAACCATGGTTCTGCATTCAGCGTGCGCTTCCCTTATCTGATTCCCCTAGACCGGTCAGAGCCAAAACTGCTTCCCAGTTAGGTGGTCTAGGAAATTTCTCCAAAAGGTACAAATGTTCCTCGGGAAAGGCGTCGAGTATAGCCTCTTCTGTCTCTCCTTGGAAGATTATGCTCAAATGATCTGCTACCCTATTCTCCGTTCCTCTTTTATCTCGTACTTCCCAATCGAATTCTTGTAGAAGTAACACCCAACGGATTAACCTTGGCTTCGACTCCTTCTTAGCCAGTAAGTATTTTATTGCTGCGTGATCCGTGAAGACTATAACCCTTGACCCAAGAAGGTAGGGTCGGAATTTTTCAAAGGCATACACGATGGCTAACATTTCCTTCTCCGTGGTGTCATAATTCTTCTGAGCTTGATTTAGTGTTTTGGAAGCATAGAAGATCACATAGCTTTTTCCATCAATTTTTTGTCCTAAGACAGCTCCCACAGCGAAATCGCTCGCATCACACATTATCTCGAAAGGATGATTCCAGTCTGGTGCCCTGATTATTGGTGCTGATACTAACCTGTCCTTAAGCAGCTGGAATGCCCTCTCACATCCTTCGTCAAAGACGAATTCAACATCATTTTGTAACAACCGAGTGAGTGGTTGCGTGATTTTTGCAAAATCCCTTATGAACCTCCTATAGAACCCTGCATGGCCTAGGAAACCTCTCACCTCTTTTTGATTCGTAGGGTATGGTAATTTTGATATCACATCCACCTTCGCCTTGTCTACCTGGATACCCCTCTCAGAAACCACGTGACCTAGGACAATGCCTTCAGTTACCATGAAGTGGCACTTCTCGAAGTTCAACACTAAATGCTTTTCCTGACATCTCTGCAACACTAGATCTAGGCTGGCTAAACAAGCATCAAATGAGTTCCCATAGACGGTGAAATCGTCCATGAATATCTCAATGCATACTTCCAACAGATCCGAAAAAATGCTCATCATACATCGTTGAAAAGTCCCCGGTGCATTACACAATCCAAACGGCATTCTTCGGTATGCATATGTACCAAAAGGGCACGTAAAAGTGGTCTTCTCTTGATCCTCCGGATTAACGTAGATTTGGAAATATCCGCTGTATCCGTCAAGGAAACAAAAATAATGTTTGCCTGCCAATCTTTCCAGCATCTGATCAATGAAAGGCAAAGGAAAATGATCCTTCTTTGTGGCTTCATTCAACTTCCTGTAGTCGATGCACATCCTCCACCCTGTCACTAATCTGGTGGGTACCAATTCATTCTTCTCATTTTTGACAACTTGTATCCCAGACTTCTTTGGCACCATATGAACAGGACTGACCCACTCACTGTCAGGAATGGAATAAATGATTCCTAGAGCAAGCAACTTCAATACCTCCTTCAAGACTTCCTCTCGCATGTTTGGGTTCAGCTTCCGTTGTGCATCTCGATGAGCCTTTGCACTTTCTTCCAGACGGATGTGGTGCATGCAAAGATCTGGACTTATTCCCACCAAATCTGAGAGAGTCCATCCTATTGCCTTCTTGTTCCTTTTAATGACCTCTAACAACTCCTTCTCCTGTTCCTTGGTCAAGTTGCTGTTGACTATTATTGGAAATGTCTCGTCCTTCTCCAAGTAAGCGTACTTAAGGCCTGGTGGGAGTGTTTTCAGCTCTTTTTTCGTTCCATTTGTCTCCTGGGGCAAGGGATTTTTTTCTGAATTTTCTGGTGAAGTCTCTTTCCCTAACCCAGGGGATTTTTCCAAACTGGCCACATAAGCCGATCCCTTGGACCTAGCTGATTCCGGGTTCCTGCAGAATTCCATTATGGCCTCCATGAGCTCTTCATCTGTCAATTCCTCTGTGTTCACTGCTGCACACCATCCCACAACTTCTTTATCAATCGAATGGCTCAACTCCGAGTTATCAATCTGTTCTTGTATCAATTCTGTCTCAAGATATTCTTGGACTAAAGGGTTAATAACATCAATAGCATAGATATTCTCAACATCCGAAGGACTTTTCATCCCCTCATCTATGCTAAAGGTGTATTTTTCCCCATTATAGTCCAAGCAAATTGTTCCATCAAACACATCGATAATGGTCTTAGCCGTACGCAAAAATGGCCTCCCCAAACGTACCCCACTGGACTCAGCAGACTCATTATCATTCATCTTGATCACGTAAAAATCAGCAGGATATAGAAACTCATGCACCCTGACTATAATATTTTCCAACACTCCTTCAGGGCAAATGCAAGTTCTATCTGCTAGCTGGATTACTACTTTGGTATCAACCATTCTTACCCCAGTTAACCTTTTATAGATTGAAAGAGGCAAAACATTTATTGACGCCCCTAGATCACACATGGCATGCTCAACCTTGATATCCCCTAAAGAAATGGGTAATGTAAACATACCTGGGTCTGTGCATTTTGAGGGCATCCTTTTTTTTTGTATCACAGCAGACACAGTTTCTCCAATCACAATCTTCCCATCTAGTTTGGTTTTCCCTGCAATAAACTCCTTGATGAACTTACTGAAGGTGGGCATTTTCAAGGCTTGCAAGAATGCAAGTTGATTTCCAACTTGCTGAAAATCTCCATGAGATCCTCTGTATCATCCTTTTTCTTCTTCGCCTCCCCACGATATGGAAATGGTTTTGCTCGCTTTAGTGCATTTGTGGACGTCCCAGCCTGGGTTTCATCAACTCCCTTGTTTCCTTCCTTACTTACTTCCTCAGGTTCGGGGTCTAGGAAGAATGGGTCCCTTGGTCGAGGTAGAGATCCCCCTAAATCTTCCTTCTGGGGGTCTCTCTGAACAATGATCTCCCTTGGTTCAGCGTCTCCTTCATGCTGTTTCTGACTTTGTTTCCCTTCTTTGGCTTGCATAGGCGCTTCCTCATCGGCTCCCAACGTTGGCCCTTCATAACCCCGCCCAGATCTCAAAGTAATTTGACTAATATTTGCCCGATCTGGCGGTTTGACGGTAGCAGGAAGTTTACCTTCATTCCCTCGCATCTCATTCAAAGATACTGCGATCTGGGAAAGTTGTTTTGCCATCATGTCCATGGCGGCTTTTTGCTCTGACTGAGCATCTTGTAACTTGTGCACCATGTCATTATTGGAATGTAGGTTACCTTGCATGAACTGCTGTGAATTTACCAAATCATGGACCATGTCATCCAAACTCCGTTGTGGTCTGAAGTTGGATTGACCAAAATTTTGTCCTTGACCTTGGTTCTGTCGAAAATTTTCTTGATGATTGTTGTATTGGTTACTCGACCCTTGATTCCCTTGATGGTTCTGTTGGGAATTCTGAAAATTGCCTTGGTTATTCCTTTGGTGAGGTGGCACATAGGAGTTTCCTGGGTTGTTTTGATTTTTGTTTCCCCAATTAGCTTGATCCTGATTCCTGTATCCCAGCTGCAATTGTCCTTCTTGTCCCTTCCGTGGCCAATTGGACTGCCTCTCCGGAGGGTGTGCAAAATTCGTGAGCTGCAAGGGAGGTGGCTGGCTTTGATCATGGTCAGTCCATCTGAAGTTTGGGTGAGTCCTCCATGGAGCGTCCCTCTGTCTCCCTTGATTCCAACTTCCATCGGGATTCCAACTTCCCATCGAACTTGCTTGAGCGTGGCACTCTCCTTCGTAGGGTTGGCTGTAGTATGGTTGCAGTTGCCTTTCCTCTTGACCAAGGGATTTCTCATTTTCCAAAGGGGCATGCGGATTGCATTTCTCGATCGCACTTAGCAAGGCCTTTTCCAGTTTATCGATCCTATCTTCCACCTTCTTGTCTTCTTGATCCATCACTGCATTAGCTGATCCTCTCCTCAATATGCTTCGCGGGTTATCATAGGCCTTCTTTGCCTCAATCAATCTCCCCAGCGTTTCCCTGGCTTCACTTGCTTTGTTCTTAGTAAAATTTCCCCCGCTCGAGGAGTTATCAAGTCCTTTGATTCAGGGTTTGCACCTTCATAGAACAAATAGTAAGTCTCCGCTTCTATCATCCTGTGGTTTGGACAAGCATCCAGCAGCCCCTTGAAGCGGGACCAATAAGAACTTAGGCACTCATCGTATTCTTGTTTGCACTCCTGAATCTCCTTCTTCAAGGCATTCGTCTTATTAGAAGGAAAAAAGTAATCCAAAAATTCCAGTTTAAAATCCTTCCACGTGTTGATCGAGTCCGGTGGAAGCCTCAGCAGCCAAGTGTTCGCCTCCCCTTTGAGAGCAAACGGAATTGCTCGAAGACAGTAGTCCTCTTCTGTTGCCTCGTTGGGTCGCTTCTGAATGCTGCATAGTTTACTGAACTCGTTCAGAAATTCATAAGGGCATTCATTCCTACGCCCAGAGAAAGTAGGTAGAACTCCAAGCACATTTGTTTTGATGTCGATCGACCTCCGTCGTGGATTCGAAACTATAGCATGAGCGGGTTCACCGTCAAGATGTGCGGTGAGCGACCCTATTTCCGGATCGGGGTCTAGTAGATGAGCCATATGTGGGTCCTTCTCCTCCTCGGTCTCAGATTGCTCTGGTTCTGTTGATGTCCCTGGATTCTCCTCTGTCGATGAATTCCACTCCTTTTAACTTTCTGACTCGAACGGGAATGGATCTTCCGTTCTCAATCCTGATCTAGTAGTGATGGTAAATGTAGATTGCTTGATTCGCCACTCGTACTGGCCACTCCCTGCTCCAGATGAACTTGCCCACCTTCCAGATTGAAAGCCCGCTTTCATAAACTGTCAGGGAGAAAGAAAATAACAAAAAATTAGAATATTTACAACAAATCCTTAATAACAACAAACGCCATCCATCCCCGGCAACGGCGCCACTTGAAGCTACGTGTGGATGTGACAGTACAAGTGTGGTGTGTGTGCAGTGTTGCGATATTCAAATAAGGCAGGTTCCCCAGATCCAGCAAGTCCACTAGATCACTTGGTCTAGGAACTCATAGGTTGTGCGGAATCCCGGTCGTCGGACACACAAGTACTTCCCCGCTTCAAAAACCCTCAACCACTTTACTAAACCTAGTATAGGGAAGTAGGGATCGATCCCACAGAGAAGGATGCGTAAGAATCGTAATCAAGGATTTGGGAGTATTTTTGGTGTTGGCTGCTGCCACACATTTTCTTGGGTTGAGGAAAAATTAAAATTAACTTGACTTGGGAATATTAGAAAGAAACTTAACCTAACAGCTAGACCTAGGAAATAATTCTACGATGGGACCACATCTAAGAAAAAGCAGAGTACGACTGGAAAGTGGCAGAATAACTAACTCTAGTACTAACTGACAGTGACATCGTCTTCTACAACCAAATTCGCATAAAACTTCTTGAGAAAACACATAAGCAAATCAAAAACAGAGCTACTAACTTGGAATCAAATCTATGCATAAATAACGAAGAACTTACAGATCTGCATACCTAGACGAAGGGAAATAGAAAACAAAGGAAATAAAACAAGTCTATCCACTACTGTTTCTTTCACACGCCAAAACCAACTTCAGACGCTAAATCCACTCCGGATCCAAGCGTCCGACACGGACTCCAAACAGAAGAAATTCTCCATCACGTCAGATTTAAAAATTTAAGCTCCGAACACTCAATCAACCACAGATCTATCACCCAATTCCACATCAAACACCTCAATAACGAAATAAACAGAGATCGGCATAGCAATTTAAGAATTACGCTAACAGTAGAGAGATCTAAGCAAAAGTAACTTGAAATTAAACAGCTAAACTTAGATCCATGAGCGATAAGCAGTTAAACATCATCAACATCAAAGTCGACTCCCAAAAGTGAAGTTCGACGGTGGAAACTAGCAAAAACAGCTGAAATTAAAACAAATGTATCTTCGCCCTCACTGGGACGGTGTTACCAAACTCGAGATCTTTAGAAAGTACCCCCCCTATCACGATTATCCCCCAGAATGTTTCCCAAGTGTGTGTAATGTATGAGCTAAGAAGAGTGAAAAACTATATCCGTTACGCTGCATGCTCCTCTCTATTTATAGGCGCTTTAGTGGGTCCAGCGAGGTATTGATAATGACTTTGTTGCCCTCAGCTGTAGACTCCCCCGTCACGCCAATTTTTCCTTGTAAATCCTGCTCATTTCGTCCTTTTCTCTCGCTAGACCATCTCCTTCATTACTTCCTTGATCTAGCGATTTTCTTCGCACACCTGGCTTAGGAAACGTGTTAGACCCAACAATTTATAACATTTTTTTGCACATTACTGATGCATGAAATTAGCCTTATCAAAGTGATAAATAAATATTTCATTAGTAGGTGTTTCAAATTAGATGGGGAAAAAGAAATTAAATGAATCGGATTTAATCAGTCATTCTTACATTAATTTAGAAGAAGAAAAGTAGTTAATATATCAATTGAGTTTATTTTATTTTGGTTTTCATTTTTTTCGCTAATCCAATTTCAATTCAGATACTCCTAAACTAATTAGAAATGATTTTTCATTTACAACTGTGATGACTGAACTTATTAGATACTCCCTCCGTTCCACTCACATTTTATTATAAAACTAATATAAAAAATAGGGCCCACATTTCAATATCATTTTTCACCAATTTTTCTTTATTGTTAAAACTCGTGCCGAACTCAACTGGGACTCCTAACATGGGACGGAGGGAGTAGAAAAGAAATATTTGATCAACTAAATAAAAGTTATATAAATGAGTTTTACCATGAAAAAACAAGTTTATTCTAACTTTATACATCAAAAAATCAATTTAATATTAGATTGTTAAGTTTAATGTAAAATTGATTTTAACGACAAGTAATAAAGATTGTTGAGGCAATAATTGTTAACTACCAACTAACGACAAAGATTATTGTAACTTTATCGACAAATAATAAATATGATTGTCAACTAACGACAAAGATTATTGCCACAAACAATTTTGTTCAACGGCCAAAAGACGACAAAGATCCTTGCAAGTTATAGAATTATTCTATTACCAAATATTAAATTTCACATTTAATTTCAAAAGGTACCCGTGTTTATTGAATATTTGACAAATATCAACTAACGACAAAGATCATCAACGACCGACAGATGAAAAATATAGTTATAAATTACGAAAATAAGAGTTTTGCCATGAAAAAGCGTAGTTTAATTTAAATACATATTATTATTTTACAAAATAAAGAATATAAAGTTAGATTAACGGTTTGTTTTTAACCATAAACTAACAACAAAGATCGTCGCGATAACTACAATGCAACGACTTACATACGACAAATATCGTAAGCTACATAACAAGAGTTTCACCATGTAAAAAAAAAGCTTTGTTTATATTTTGGTCATATTTAATTACACTTTCACCAAATAATAAATTTAAAAGTACTCCGTAAAGAGAATCGTTTGACTTTTTAGGTCATAATTAGTTACATTTCATCGAATAATAAAATCTGAAATAAATAAGAACCCTGTCTTTTCCGTAAATAGAATCGTTTGACATTTTGTTAAAGAAGGTGCTTTTTCCATCGTAATTAAAGATTTTAATTTTTGGCAAATGCTATCTATAAATAGCCTCTCAACTCACACACATTTCACTCATCTCTCTCTGTCTCAACTGCTATCTTCATTCTTCTTTGCCTCTTCTCTCTCAAATAGCTCACTTTCTTCAAGGAAATGGCATCATCCAATTCCAGTGAAGATGTAAGCGCCTCTCTCTCTCTCTCTCACACACACATATACTTATGTGCATTTTAATTTTAGGGTTTAACTAGAATTTCTAATTTATTTGTATAATATTATTTTTAATAAATTTGTATAGAATGGTAATTTTATACTTGATATACATCTGGTTAATTTCATTTTTCTGGAAATGGTTAGCTTCTACATAAACAAAGCTTGTATATATTTTCTCTCAGAATTTTGGTACTTATTTATTATAGGAGGAAGATGTTGTAAGAAGGGCTAGAAATCTCACGAGAGCCACTGAGGGAGAAGTCTACCCGAACATCGACAATCGAAGCAACCTTATGATCGCACAACGATTACAAGTCATGTGGCTAGTCCAGCTTCGCGAGCGTAATGAGTCTCAAAAGATGGAGAAGGTAAGGAATTTATCTCAAAATCATCCGATAATATATTAACTCGTGAAACTTATATATCGGTTCAGATATCTCTATATATGTAGTTGTGACTACAAAATATTTTATAAAAACACACACACACTCACACTCATGTGTATTTTAATTTTGGGATCTTATTTTGCAGAGTCCACAAATGGAATGGCATGACGAGGACCAATGCTTCAAGATCGATGGTGTCCTCTCCCCTATGCCTCTACATGAGAAGCCTCCTTTTGTTAGTTTCATTCCCTCATTCATAATAATAATATTATTATTATTTTATTTTTTTTACATAAAAAATTTTTGCTAGCTTATTTTAATTTCTGGTTCGTGTCAATGTAGCTATCCGTAATCAAGAGAGATCAAAATGAAGAGATCATACTCAAAAAAGAGGAGAATAATGACATGGAGGAGCCCTACATATCAAGGGCTTACGTCCTCAGCCTTCTCAAGCAAACAATCATGACAGAGAGAGAATCACCACCTCAAGCGCCTAAGAAAGTGTGGAGACGCCTTCAGGAGGATATTGTGAGCTCTCCATTCAACGAGGAAATGGTGGAGTTTCTGGCGTGGTTAAATGATGAGGAGAGCGAAAATGGTGGAGTTTCCGGCAGTGTGTTGTAGCTCTTCAACAGCGTTGCCATGGTAACAATTTTTTTAAAAAAAAAATGCATAAAAAATATTATCTTCATTTCAATAAAATAGACTTATTTTAAGAGGATTTTAATATATAATTATTAAAATAAAGGAGAAATATAATGAAAAAAATCTTTGAAATCGTATACATCTCTGATCTCATGTTGCTAATTTTGGGATCTTATTTTTGTAGATTCTGGAAATGGAATGGGATGAGGAGGACCAATTCATTCAAGATCAATCATGTCCTCTTTCATATACCTCATTTTAGCATAGGCGTTATGTTTATTTTCATAAAATTGTGTGTGTAGGAACTACGATATGGGATCCCTCATTCTTAGCATAGTTATTATGTTTAGTTTCATAAAATTGTGAATGTTGGAACTATTATATGGGATCCCATTTATAAGCAAAGTCAAATGATTCTCTTTGTATAGAGCGGTAGAGATCCATGATAAAGTAGAGATCCCATTTATAAGATCCCATTTATAAGCAAAGCATGTTTTAGGTTTCAATATTCTTAAAGCATGATTAATTCAAGTTATGAGCATGATACATGTAAAAATTACGCGAATAGATTTTGTCTAAATAATCTGCTAAATGGATCTGATTATTATGTGATTTATTGGTGTGATTAATAATTGTTAAATTATGTTAATCCATGCAAAACACCACTTCCGCTGCCAGTTCCATCAATTGGTATCAGAGCCAGTCTTTGGCTCTGATTATTTGGATTTAAATTTCGCGAATTTCATGTATGCATGTGTTATTTGATTTCGTAGCATGTTCTTATTTTATTCTTTATAATTATGCATGATGAACTCAAGAACATTCGAATCAATAGAACTTGAATTATTTGAACGCACGAGATGTGCGATTCGTCGGCGCTTGCGCCGGGACGAATCGCGCTACATGCGATCGAAGAGGGTTGTCGAATTGAGTGGGAGCCGAGGGTCGACGGTGATGGGGCGACGCGCTGGCGAGCGTGGGCTCGTCCGCGCCGCCGGCCAAGACCGCGAAACCCTAGGCGGCACCCGGTGCGAATCGACGGTGGTGGAGAGCGAACTAGCTCGCTGCTCGTCCGAGAGCAGCGGCTTCTCTCTGCCGCGACGAACCCTAACCCTAGTCGTCTAGCCCTAGCGGCGCATGACCTAGAGTAGCCACGACGAGAACGGCGGTTGCTGGTTCGCGCGAGGCCGCCTGAGCAGTGGGAGCTCGCCGGAGCTACGCGGCCATCCCTGCGTTGACGAAGACCGGGGGAGTGTCTCGGCGGTTTTACGCTGGGAGAGAGGGAGGAGGAAGCAGCGCCCCTTCGGGCGCGGGCTGCCGGCGGCGGTCGGGCGGCGAATTCGCCTCCCCGGCGAGCGTCTCTGGGGGATGTCTTCAAATCTTCGTCGTGTTGATTCGTGCAAACCTCAAATCACAAGATACTGACGAAAGATTATTTTGATGATTATTTAATTCATAAATTAAAAGATATCATTAAAAATAATATTATTTAATGAAATAAAATATTTTGGGAAGATTTCCCTAGATTTTAGGAATATTTTGATTATTTTCTATATCTATGAATATTTTATATCCTAGATGATATAGAGTAATGAGTAATGAGTAATTATCCATTGTGTTTAATTCTTTATTGGGATAGATTTTTATCTTTCTACTCCATGAGTTAATGTTTAAACATTATATTATGTGATTTGTTTCAAATTTTTTATGCTTTAATGTTAATTTGTATAGATTTTTAATTCTCAAATAACTAAATTGTTCCTCATATTATTCATTGTTAATATTGATTCTAATTTTATTTAATTACTTTGAAATTGAAAATTAATATTTTAAAAATATACTTTAATAATATATTTTAAAAATTAATATCGATTCTAATTTTTAATTCTCTAATATTTTTATTCACTGCATCGCTCCTTGTACACTGTGGCCCATTTCTGATCGTCGAACTGCTTCATCGACTCCAACAGTTCCTTAGTCAGCCACACCTCTGGGCGTCCTGGAATAAACTCCTCTTCAGATTCTTCAGCTTCAGAATTTGGTTCAGGAGTAGGCTTGTCCTGTTCCTCGGTCGAGGGAACGTCAGTCACTGGGGAAAGGGTCTCCTCAACCTCCTTTCCTCAGACGGGGTCGCCGCTGCCTTTCCTTTCCTTGCCCTTTCCTTGGTCAGGCGACGTTCCTCCGCCTCTTCCGCGTCTGTCCCTCGAGCAGGGAACTCCTCCTTCTCAGCATAAACCAAGTCATCAACCTCGTCGAGGAGACTCTTCCTGGCTAGTCTCCTTTCTGCCCTCTTGTCCACATGGGGATCACTCTCCTCTTGGTCATCCACTAGGTCCACGATCAGATTTAGCCCTTCCTCTGCGGGCTCCGGTACTCCAGTAATATGTAGATATGTCTCTTCCACAAGTTTTCCCGGGGTTTCCCCCACATCATCCACCATCGGGTCGCCCCCTCAATATAAACGGGGGTTTCCCCCCTGACATCACTCGGGGTCTCCCCCTCTTCCATGAGTTCAAGGGTCGCACCCCTGAAATCCATCGGGGTTTCATCCCCAGTCTCCATAGGGGTTTCCCCCTCAAAACTACCAATGTTTGAACAGGGGTTTCCCCCTCAGCAACTTCTACCACCACAGGGGTTTCCTCCTCCACATCGTCTTCCATAACAGGGGTTTCCCTCTCACCATCTTTCTCACCCTCAGAGTTAGGGTTTCCGTTACCTTGTCGTTCGGTCTCCACCTCCGTTTCGCTGTTCTTCTGCCCACCATCTACCGGACGTTCATGTGTTGCCTCTTCTGTATCCGCATCTCGTGAAGCGGTTTCTGCTTGTTGAGATCCAGAATCTTGAGGCCTTTCTTCTTGGAGAACTGTTGGTTGCGCCGCCGAATCCTCTGGAATCGTCAGTGGTGGTGTGGCCGGCGCGGGTGTCATTAGGCTAGCGGAGAATAGAGCGTAGACTTCCTTCGCTTTCTCGACGCTACCTAATTTTTGTGTCAATTCTGCTAACAGAACTGCGTCATACGCCGTTGGCTGCGAACTTCCGGTGGCTTGGGTTGGATCCATTACTGCAGATCTGAAATCAAAGAGAAACTTGGTCGAATTTGGTTAGGGTTTGTGTTTCTAGAGAGAGAATGAAAGTAGAGAGAAGGGAGAGGAAATGCAGTCTTCGTCGATTGGGATTATTGGAGAGAGAAGCGACGGTTTGCCTTTTCTGATGAAAAGATGGTGCGGTTGCAGGCGTGATGTAAGCAACCGTACACCTCCCATAAATATCGGCCAAATTTTGAAATTCAAATTATCTCCATCCCTCCTTGATCTCTTCCTCCAGGCTCTCCTTGACTTCTTCCTCCAGGCTTTCCTTCCCTAGCTGACTTCTCTGACCATGACCTTTTTTTAAAAAAAAAAATTGAAGACGCCAGACTCCTAGGTCAAGGTTAGAGAATACAAAATTGGTTGTCCCTTGAAGTCTGGTACTTTGAAAATATTTTTGGGAGATTTAAATTGTATATACTATATTTTTTTATTTTTATTTTCCTTTGTTTGAAAAGCAGTTAAACTATTTACACATTCCTTTTGAGTATCCCCGAGATTCCCTGGTTCAGTGCATATTTTCAAAAATGTCAACCAATTTACCTGACCCAGGAATTCATCGAGAATACCTCCTCGTCTGTCTAGGTGATAGTAGAGAGTGCGCGTAGTGGCACTTCCTCCACTACACACAGCTCATAATTATCCCTATAGACTTTCACTCTATGACCATTAACAAGAAAAGGGACCGAGTTAGAGGCACTTCCCTGGATTTCCACTGCTTCGTTTGCGCGGAGGCCGACGATGGTATATGGACCGATCCACTTTGACTTCAACTTCCCTGGCATCAGCTTGAGCCGGGATTGGAAAAGGAGCACCTTCTGTCCCACATGGAGTTCCTTGACCCGGAGATTTTTGTCATGCCATAACTTCGTCCTTTCCTTGTACCACATGGCAGACTCATACGACTCCAGCCTCAGCTCTTCCAGTTCTTGTAACTGTAATTTCCTTTCTTCTACACAAGCCGAAGGCTTCATGTTCAACTCTTTTACCGCCCAGTACGTCTTGTGCTCGATACCCACGGGTAGGTGGCACATCTTGCCAAATACAAGCCTGCAAGGCGACATCCCAATAGGCGTCTTAAAAGCAGTTTTGTAGGCCCATAATGCATCACCGAGCCTCTTGCTCCAGTCCTTCCTTGACGGATTAACTGTCTTCTCCAATATCGCCTTGATCTCGCGATTAGAAATCTCCGCTTGGCCATTAGACTGAGGGTGGTACGGGGTAGATACTCTATGGTGAACACCATATTTCTTCATCAGAGCCTCGATGGTGCGATTACAGAAATGTGTTCCTTGGTCTGAGACGATGGCTCTAGGAACTCCATATCTGTTGAAAATATTGGCCTTCAGAAATTTTTCCACCTCCTTCGATTCACATGTTGTGGTGGCCTTAGCTTCTATCCACTTAGACACATAGTCTACTGCAACCAATATATAAGTGTTCCCACAGGATGATGGAAATGGTCCCATGAAGTCCATTCCCCATACGTCAAAAATTTCGCAAACAATCACCGGAACCTGAGGCATCTCGTCCCTCCTTGAAATTCCCCCTGTCTGTTGGCATCTCTCGCAACACTGACAAAATTCAAAGGCATCTTTATTGAGTGTCGGCCAGTAAAAACTGCTATCCAATACTTTCCTTGCTGTCTTCCTCGGTCCAAAGTGACCTCCGCATGCCAAAGTGTGGCAATGAATTAGCACATCTCTTTGTTCCCATTCGGGAATGCAGCGCCTAATCACTTGATCTGAACACATCTTCCACAAGTAAGTGACGGACCAGATGTTCCCCCACTCTTTTGAATGTTGTGATGGTTTTCGTATGTAATTTGGAGTGTATCCAACTGATCAGGAAGAGATTCCCGACCCAGCTGAGTCGTTGATACGATAACCAGGACCTGGCTTCAAACAAGTTTCCTCAACCCACTTCTACTGATTAGTATAATGGAGGTAAGGGTCGATTCCCACGAGGATGGACACGTTTTGATAACTGCGGTGACTTTCCTGGGTGTTTTGGTTAGCTACCATGCTTGGGTTGAGATTTTACCTAGACAGGAAATAAAGGTGGTACTCTACTGACTAGTAGGCGTGAAAATAACAAACATGTGGGAGTGTTCGTGAAAATAGGGGACAATGTGTCTCAGAGGCATATGAAAAGTAGACAGTTACTAAAAGGGGAAATTTAGACTACAAGGCATATTTGGTGGTTGGGTGGTTCTCTGATAGGTCTGGGCAGTACATCTGAAAAGTAGGGAACAAAAGCAAAAGTAACTTAAAAGTAAAGTGGTTCAAACTAAAGTTGATTTTGACGTTTTCTTCTTCACCAAGTATTAGCAGAATTCAGATAAACTCAAACACCATGACTGAACTTCAGATTCACAAATTCAAACTTAAGATCCATCGATTTAAATGCTCAAACTTAAATTAAACAGTGAAACTGCAACTTTACTTCTACTGACTGACATGCAAGGTGGTAATCACGGCGCAGAAAAGAAACTCATGCACGAAAACTTGACTAAACATAGCTACAACTTTGAATCAATAACTCCTGATAAGAAAACACTTAGAAATTGAAAGCAATAACTAAATCTAACTTTCCTAGGTAGAATGAAGCAAACTCGAACCAAAGTGACATGCGAAATAGAAACTTCATAATGTAAATGTTGGAAAATAACAAAGTACTTCAAAAGAGCAACAGCGATGAGTGTTTGCAAATAACTAACGATGAAAACAAGTAAACTTTAAACTAAGAAAGCGATTAAGATTGTTTGTGCCACTCCGGGTGATGATACTACTACACTGCTACGATAACTGGCTGGAACGGCGGACTGATGACTTCTCCGGCAAACTCTTCGACGTCAAGTGGCCATGGCTGTGGCGAGGAACGAGAGGTGGGATAATGCTGAAGGAACTGATCTTCTAGGGAGAATTCTACTAAGTGTGTTGAGAACCGAGAACTTCGAACCGAACTCTTAGGAGGCGTCTTTTATAGGGAGGCTTGCCCTTGCTTCTTTTATAGGGAGGCTTGCCCTTGCTTTTAGGGTAGACTTCTCCCGCGTTTTGACCTTTTTGCCCTTGTCAATGATCATCCCAGCTATCCTCCGTCACCATCTCGAGCCTTTTCTCTGGCATGCATCCTGGTCAGTATCGCACCCTTCTGGCGCCCTTTTCACTTGCGTCACCTGAATCGTCTCCTACTGACTTGGATCCTTTAATCCTGCACACTTAAGCAACTGTTTTGCAGATAATACATGCATTTCATGACATACTGACCAGTAACCAAGGCTTAGAATACGACTTATCAGTAAGGATCGTCCCAAAAGTAATATTTGGCTTCGCTTTTAATCTTTATCTTCTGGGCCCGAGAGATTTCGTCTACACTCGGCACCTCTCCCGTGACCAAGTAGTTAGCTAAGTCAGCAAACCACGGCTCTGCGTTAAGCGTGCGCTTCCCTTTATCAGCCTCTCCTAGACCGGTTAAAGCCAAAACTGTTTCCCAACTAATTCGTCTAGGAAATTCCCCTAGATAATACAAATGCTCTTCAGGGAAAGCATCGGGTATGGCTTCTTCCGTTTCCCCTTGATGAATTCTGCTCAAGTGATCAGCTACTCGATTCTCTGTTCCTCTTTTGTCTCTCACTTCCCAATCAAACTCCTGCAAAAGTAATACCCAACGGATTAACCCTCGACCCAAGAAGATAAGGTCAAAATTTTTCGAACGAGTAAACGACAACCAACATTTCCTTCTCCGTGGTATCATAGTTCTTCTGAGCTTGATTTAGAGTCTTGGATGCATAGAAGATCACATAATTCCTTCCGTCGATCTTCTGCCCTAGGACGGCTCCCACAGCGAAATCACTCGCGTCGCACATTATCTCAAAAGGGTAATTCCAATCTGGCGCTCTGATAATTGGTGCCGACACGAGCCTGTCCATGAGCAACTGAAATGCCTTCTTATACCCTTCGTCAAAGACAAATTCCACATCGTTGTGTAACAAATGAGTGAGCGGTTGCGCGATTTTTGCGAAATCCTTGATAAACCTCCTATAAAAACCCGCATGACCCAGGAAGCCTCTAACTTCCTTTTGGTTCGTGGGGTAAGATAGCCTTGATATCACATCTAGTTTTTCCTTGTCTACTTGTATTCCTCTTTCGGAAACCACGTGACCCAGAACAATACCTTCTGTCACCATGAAGTGACACTTTTCGAAATTCAGAACTAAGTGCTTCTCTTGGCATCTCTTCAACACTAGATCAAGGCTGGCCAAACAAGTATCGAATGAGTTCCCGTATATGGTAAAATCATTCATGAATATCTCAATGCATACTTCCAACAGATCCGAAAATATGCTCATCATACACCGCTGGAACGTTCCTGGTGCATTATACAATCCAAACGGCATTCTTCGGTATGCATATGTACCAAAGGGGCACGTGAACGTGGTTTTCCCTTGGTCCTCTGGGTTAACATAGATCTGGAAATAGCTACTATATCCATCAAGGAAACAAAAATACTGTTTGCCAGCCAATCTTTCTAACATCTGATCAATGAAAGGTAGGGAGAAGTGATCCTTCTTTGTGGCCTCATTCAGCTTCCTGTAGTCGATGCACATTCTCCACCCCGTCACCAGCCTAGTGGGTACCAATTCATTCTTATCATTCTTGACAACCTGTATTCCAGACTTTTTGGGCACCATGTGGACAGGACTGACCCACTCGCTGTCCGGAATGGAGTAGATGATCCCTAGAGCGAGCAATTTCAACACCTCCTTCAGAACTTCCTCCCGCATGTTCGGATTCAGTTTCCGTTGTGCATCTCGGTGAGCCTTTGCACCTTCTTCTAGACGGATATGGTGCATACAGAGATCAGGGCTGATTCCTACTAAATCCGAAAGGGTCCACTCTATTGCTTTCTTGTTTCGCCTAATTACTCCCAACAATTCCTCCTCCTGCTCCTTGGTCAAGTTACTGCTCCTTGGTCAAGTTACTGTTGACTATTACTGGGAATGTCTCATTCACTTCCAAGTAAGCATACTTGAGGCCCGGTGGAAGTGTCTTCAGTTCTTTCTTTGTTTCATTCGTCTCTTGGGGTAAGGGATTTTTTTCTGCAATATCTGGTAATTCCTCTTTCCCAGGCCCAGGAGAATTCTCCAAACTAGGCACGTGAGCCGATCCCCTAGATCTAGCTGACTCGGGATTTCTGCAAAACTCCATGATGGCCTCTGTGAGTTCCTCATCTGTCAACTCCGTTGTGTTCATTGTTGCACACCACTCTACAACTTCTCTATCAATTAAATGGCTCAACTCCGAGTTGTCAATTTGTTCCTGTATCAATTCTGTCTCAAGTTATTCTTGGACCCGGGGGTTAATAACATCAATAGCATACAGATTCTCAACATCGAGTGGCCTTTTCATTCCCTCATCTATGCTAAATGTATATTTTTCCCCATTATTATCTAAACAAATTGTTCCATCGAAAACATCGATAATGGTCTTAGCAGTACGCAAGAATGGTCTCCCTAGAAGTACGCCACTAGACTCAGCAGACTCATTATCATTCATCTTGATCACATAGAAATCAGCAGGATATAGAAAATCATGCACTTTGACTATGACATTTTCCAACACACCTTCGGGACAAATGCAAGTTCTATCTGCTAACTGGATTACCACTTTGGTAGCGACCATCCTAACTCCTGTCAATTTCTTGTAGATAGAAAATGGGAAAACATTGATAGATGCCCCTAGATCACACATGGCATGCTCGACCTTGATGTCCCCTAGAGAAATGGGTAATGTGAACATACCTGGGTCTGTGCATTTCGAGGGCATCTTTCTCTTTTGTATCACAGCAGACACATTTTCCCAGATCACAATCTTCCCGTGTGGTTTGGTCTTTCATGCAATGAATTTCTTGATGAACTTGCTAAAGGCAGGCATTTTCAGGGCTTGCAAGAATGGCAGGTTGATTTCCAGCTTGCTAAAAATCTCCATGAGATCCTCTATATCATCCTTCTTTTTCTTTGCTTCCCCCCGATATGGAAATGGTTTTGCTCGCTTTACTGCATTTGTGGAACTCCCAGCCTGGGTTTCACCAACTTCCCTGCTTCATTCCTTGCTTACTACCTCAGGTTCGGGATCTAGGAAAATTGGGTCACTTGGTCGAGGCAGAGATCCCCCTAAATCTCCCTTCTGGAGGACATCCTGAACAAGGACTTCTCTGGGTCTAGGGCTATCCCCTTGAAACACTTGACCTTCCTTCTCTTTACTAGCCTGTATGGGAACCTCCTCGTCAATCTACAGGGTCGGTCCTTCATAGCCCCGCCCGGATCTCAAGGTGATTTGACTAATGTTTGCTCGGTCCGGTGGTTTGACCGTGGCAGGAAGTTTTCCTTCATTTCCCTGCATCTCATTCAAAGAAACTGCGATCTGGGACAATTGCTTCACCATCATGTCCATGGCGGCTTTATGTTCCGACTGAGCGTCTTGCAATTTGTGCACCATGTCGTTGTTGGAATGCAAGTTATTCTGCATGAACTGCTGTGAATTCACCAGGTCGTGGACCATGTCATCCAAACTCCTTTGTGACCTGGAGTTAAATTGATTAAAATTTGATCCTTGACCTTGGTTCTGCCGATAGTTCCCTTGATTTCCTTGATGGTTATTGTACTGGTTGCTAGACCCTTGATTCCCTTGATGATTTGGTTGGGAATTCTGATAGTTCCCCTGGTTATTCCTCTGGTGAGGTGGCACATAGGAGCTTCCTGGATTGTTCTGATTCCTATTTCCCCAATTAGTATGGTCCTGATTCCTGTACCCCAGTTGCGATTGCCCTTCTTGACTTTTCCCTGACCAGTTGGACTGCCTCTGCGGAGGGTGTGCATAATTCGTGATCTGCAGTGGGGGTGGCTGACTTTGATCATTGTCAGTCCATCTAAAATTGGGGTGAGTCTTCCATGGAGCATCCCTTTGTCTTCCTTGGTTCCAACTTCCATCCGGATTCCATCTCCCCATCGAATTTGCTTGGACTTGGCATTCCCCTTCACAAGGCTGACCGAAATAAGGCTGAAGTTGCCTTTCCTCTGGACCAGGGGGTTTCTCACTTTCCGCTGGAGCATGAGGGTTATACTTCTCAAATTGCATTCAGCAGTGCTTTCTCCAATTTATCTATCCTATCTTCCACCTTCTTGTTATCTTGTTCCGTTACTGCATTGGCTGACCCCCTTCTCAATATGCTCCGCGGGTTATCATAGGCCTTCTTTGCCTCGATCAATCTTCCCAAAGTTTCTCTGGCTTCACTTGCTTTATTTTTGGTAAAATTTCCCCCGCTTGAGGAATTCATCAAGTCCTTTGACTCAGGGTTTGCATCTTCGTAAAACAGATAGTAAGTCTCCGCTTCAATCATCCTATGATTCGGACAAACATCCAATAGTCCCTTAAACCGGGACCAATAAGAGCTCAGAGAATCATCATATTCTTGCTTGCACTCCTGAATTTCCTTCTTCAAGGCATTCGTCTTGTTGGACGGGAAAAAATAATCCAAAAACTCTAGCTTGAAATCCTTCCATGTGTTAATCGAGTCTGGTGGGAGCCTCAGCAACCAAGTATTAGCCTCCCCCTTGAGGGCAAACGGAACTGAATGTAAACGGTAGTCCTCCTCAGTCGCCTCGTTGGGGCGCTTTTGAATGCTACGCAGCTTACTAAACTCGTTCAAGAATTCGTAAGGACATTCGTTCCTTCGTCCAGAGAATGTGGGCAAAACTCCGAGCACATTTGTCTTGATATCAATACACCTCCGACGTGAGACTATTGCATGGGCGGGTTCACCGTCGAGATGTGTGGTGAGTGACCCTATCTCCGGATCGGGGATCTACTAAATGAGCCATATTTGGGTCTTCCTCTTCCTCAGTCTCGGAACGCTCTGTTTCTGTTGACGACTTCGGGTCTTCTTCTCCTGACGAATTCCACTCCTTCTCACTTTCTGATTCGAACAGAAATGGGTCCACTGTCCTCAAACCTTATCTGGTGGTGATAGTGGACGTAGACTCTTTGACTTGCCACTTGTATCGGCCGCTCCCTGAGCCAGATGAACTAGCCCAACTACCAGAATGGAAGCCCGTGTTCATAAACTGTCAAGAAAAACAAAATAACAGAAATTAACTATTTACACCAAATCCTCAAACGCAATAACAATAAATGTCATCCATCCCCGGCAACGGCGCCATTTGAAGCTCTCCTATTTCTCGATTTAGGTTTTGTTTAGACTGCGTGCTCAGTAAGGAATAACAAGACTCCTAGGTCAGTGAATCCACTAGATCACAAGGTCTGGGAACTCACGGATCGTTTGAAAATCTCGGTCGTCGGACACACAGAATACCACTTCAAAAAACCCTCAACCACGTATACTAAAATTTAGCACAGGGAAGTAGGGATCAATCCCACAGAGATGGATGCGTAATGAACATGCTCATGGATTTGGAAATTATTTTTTGATTGGCTGCTGCCACGCATTTTTTTTGGGTTGAGGAAATGAGACTAAACTTGGAATTTAAATCTGTTACGCTAACGGCTAGATCTAGGCAAAAAGAAAGAAATCATGCATGTAAACTGGAAATCGAGACAATCACTAGATCTAAGAAACTATTCTAAATTACCTAGACCTGAGAAATAAACTGACGGTGGGGACCATGGCTGAAAAAGCAGAGTACGGACGAAAAACTGGAAAAACAACTAACTAAAGTACTAACTAACAGCGACATCATCTTCTTCAAATCAAATTGCATCAAAACTCAGTAGAAACAGGTATGAAGCGTAATCGGAAAACAAAGCAGACTGGTTTAAGCAATTTAACGAAGAACAATTAGGAACTAAACGGGTCTATGGCTACTAGACGAAGTAAAACATAAAAGAAATAGAAAACTCAAAATCCATGCACAACTTGAATCCCCTGTTCAGATCCGAACTCGAATGCTAAATCCACTCCGGATCCACGCATCCGACACAAACTCCGGCCAAAAACATATCATAACCACAAAATCACCAAACAACCTCCGATCTACAACAAAACCACAGATCTACAGCCAAATTCCCCAGATTAAGCACAAAACTGACCAAAACAGAGATTAACATGCAACTGCCGAAATAAAACTTCAAACAACAACGTAGATCAACACGAGATAAACACCATCATGACAGAAACTAAATGAATGCATAGATAATCTGTAACAGCAACAACCAAATTTGACTTCCAAAACGCGAAGTTCAAACGAAATAAAGTGCAAAAACAGAATGAAAGTAGATTGTTTCTTCGCCCTTCACGCGGACGGTGTTACGACTGACTTTCTCGGAAGATGAGACCCTTAGAACCCTAAACTAACCCAGAACTCCCATTTCCCAAGTGTGTGTGTTGTGTGTGAGCTAAGAGCAAAATCCGTCCTCTTTCGTGTGGTGCATGCTCCTTTATTTATAGGCGTTGAAGTCAGGCACAGCGAGGTATAGATAGTCTTTGTTTCACTCAGCTATTGACTCCCTTCTTCTAGCCATTGTTTTCCTTCACTTCTGCTCATTTTCCTTCATTTCCTTCGCTAGTTCGTTTCCTCCGGCTTTTCCTGGATCTAGTGATTCTGTCACACACCTAGCTTAAAAACTGTGTTAGACCCAGTAAAATATAGTGATTTTCACCACATAACCGATGCATGAAATTAGCCTTATCAGGATCCTGATCCAAATCCTTGTCTTCTCCATTTTCTTGCTTATTATAGCTAGCGTATTTATAAACTAAAAAATCACATATATACCTTATATAAAAAATGAAATAAATCACATCAGGATATAGGATATATAGACAACTGAAAATAAATTCTACTATGATGAAAAATACATAGATTGCATGTTTCATATGAGAAAAAAAATCCTCTTATAAGCAAAGTCAAATGATTCTCTTCATAGAGAAAGATAGAGATCTTTTATTTTTTTATCTCAAATTTTGAAATTTAATGTTAAATTTATTATTTGGTGAAAGTGTGATTAATTATGACTTAAATTTAAACAAACTTATTTTCTTAATGGTGAAACCTTATTTAATTTTAAAACTAACTTACTACCTGTGTATTTTTATTCTTATAAATAGACTATTTTGCAGTTACAACTTTTTGATTTGTGTATTTTGATTTTTTATAACTTTAAATATATTTTGCACTTACAACTTTTACAATTACAGTTCAATTTTTTTATGGTGTATTCTGAATCTTTATAACTTTAAATTACAGTTACAATTTTTTGCAATTAACGATATTTGGAAGAAAAGGGCCAAAATTTCAAAAAAAAATGATATAAATATTAAAGTACACGATTCTAACTTTTGCAATAAATAAAAGGTTTTAAAAAGTAAAAATAGCCCACATTGGCACAATTTTTGCACAGCCCAGTGTAGGTGAGGATCCTAATCCAAAATCCTTGCCTTCTCCATCTTCATGCTATATATAGCGTATTTAAAAATTTTAAAAATCACATTTATACCCGATATAAAAATGAAATAAATCACATCAGGACATATAGACAACCGGAAATAAATACTACTATGATGAAAAATACATTGATTGCATGTTCTTATGAGAAAAACATCCTCTCATAAACAAAGTCAAATGATTCTCTTTATCGAGAAAGATAGAGATCTTATTTTTAATCTCAAATTTTGAATTCTAATGTTAAATTTATTATTTGGTGAAAGTGTGATTACTTATGACTTAAATTTAAACTAACTTTTTTTCTTAATGGTGAAACCTTATTAATTCAATCTCGACCCATAGAATAATTTAGCAGATTATAATAACAGAAAATAAATAAAAGCACTAAGCATTTGAAAAATACATAATTACGGAGAAGTCATTATTTCATATTCACTCTAATTTGAGAAATCGGAATACAACATATTATTTAAAATCAGTTAATATGGTCAGCATTCCGATCCATACCCTGAAAAATAATCTTGAAATAAATGTTAGAGTGTATGTTTCAAAACAAGAATTTTTTTTTAAAAAAGAAGAATTGAAAATAACTCACCAAATTTCAGTAAATTGCGTTGTATAAGATGAATGTGGCCACCTCATTCATCAACCTTATAGTTTTTCGGACGCTTTGGTGCATATAAAACTGAAATTGAAAAATAATATTTAAATTTCTTAGGAAAATGAAATAATTAAACATGAGTAAAAATAAATAGCAAACTGAAGAAAATCATAACAACCCGTGTAGTGCAAAAACTGTCGTTTTGTGCAGTTTTTTTTTTTTTCATTTTCCTAAAACAATTTTTTTATTATTACATTAAAAATATGTTGTGCGAATCATGTATGAAATAGTAATAATTTAAAAAAGAAAAAAATTATAGAAACTCGATTAATTTTAAGCGAGTCATCAACAACCTAAGTAAATTAATATAGTACAGTAAATATAGTTCATGCTACAAATTCAAATAGTCTCTATCTTTAACTATACAGAAGTTGTTAAAGTGCGAGTATTATCTGAAATACTTGTTAGCCATTCTTTATGTATAAAATATAATACTAAAAGAAAGAAAGAAACCAAGTTGTCTACTTATCTAATTAAACTTTCCCATTTCAATTAATCCAATCAATCGATCATGATGTATAGAAATCTTAATATCAAGCATGTAAAAACCAGATTACATCTTAAACATAGAGATTATATTAATATTATATTAAAAGAGTGAGACACATGTCATAATATACGATCAAAAGATATGTCTAATTACATGACCTTTCGTTCTAATCTCATCATCCATCGTTCTTTTCCCTAGCAAAAAGAGCCATGCTTTCAAATTAGGTGGAATATTTGATTAAATTCCCATGTAGCAAAAATGAAACAAAATGATCTAAGTAAGGTAAAAAAAATCAGTAAATATCGCTGGAGAAAAATGAATCGTTGGAAACTGAATTTTAATTTTTGTACTCTAGCTATAGTTTAAATTTAATTTTTTCACGTTAGTATAGTCTTCGTATTATAGTTTCTTGTACTTTAGTAATTATATTGTTAGCTTACGATTATATATATACATTTTACCGCTATTTAAGTTAGGATTTTTTAATTGCATTAACTTTGTAATTTATTAGATTTAATTATTACAATTATCAATACATTTTTTCTTTCTTTTACCTATTGTTATTTAATTTTCGTATTTTATTTTTATATCATCCTATTCGTCAGCTTGGGTTAACACATATTGGGCTTAAATAGGATAGTTAGGAATTGTAGACTGAAACAGGATATTTAGGAATTTCCGTTTGTGTCATTATGGTCAGTGTTCTTTCATGATAGAATATGAAAAATAATCATTTATTTTTTAACTGTTGCGGGGTGACCTTTTCTATATACACATTAATTCCAAAATAGAAAGAGTATATTGTGCCGTTATATGTCGTTCGATGACCAACGACTTTTCTAACCTACAAATTAGTTAACTGAAAAATGATGGAATATCATTAACCGTTGTCGAACGAAATATTTGTCATAAAAGTAGTTTCGGCATTTGTATCGTTATTAGTTGGTTGTATATATCGAGTACTCATTATACACACTCAACGATTCTAAAATAAAAATATAAATAATTTATTAATTTCAATACAAACTATTTCACTGTTTATACCATTATATATTATCGAGTAATCATTATACACATGGAACGAATCTATAATAGTAAATAAATAATTTATGTCTTTTAACATACAAACTATTTCATTGTTTATACTTGTCATATATTATCGAGTAATCATTACACACACACAACAAATTTATAATAGAAAATAAATAATTTATATCCTTTAACACAAACTATTGCATTTGGTAGAATATATAGGTACACATTGTTCAAGACCCTCATTAAATATACTTGAAAAAATCAATTATTTAAAATTATACCAGTATATCTTAAAAAAGTGTAGTATATTTTATTAGCGCATACATCTCTATTTAAATCCTTATTTTGTCTCTATGTAATTCTTATTCAAAATTATATTCCATGAAAAATATGGGTCCACGTGGGAGAGAAGTTGTAACTGAAATTATATTCCTGAAAAGCAACATCAATTTACTCCATTCCTACCTATATTTTGTCTTGTTAGGAAGCACTTAATGTTTCACGAGAAAAAGACAAACTTCTTCATCATGTCAATTCAACAAAATTATACACCACCACTGCGGTAAAGAAAGTAAGAAACCATATAGTCTATATATTAAACCATATAGTCTATATATTAAGGGGCCATGTGTTGAAGAGAGCCAATGGCATGCTCGTGCATGATCTTGCATACTATTGGCCTCAATACACGGCCATCACAAAGCCTGCTGATCAAAACATCATGCTATTCACCATATCTAAATGCACAGGACACGCAGGGTCGAGGATCGGGTAGAGGACCTAAAAATACATTGGTTTTATTGGCTTTAAATGACATTGTTTATATGTTTTTACATTAGGTTGGCTTCATTTTGTTTTTTTGGTGTATGTGAAGGTGGGGGCGATAGTGAAGGACCCTGATGTGGCGAAGCGGATGGTAAGATTCATGGAAATCAGCACCATCGGGGTGTCCAAGGAAGCTCAACTCAGAGCTATCACCATCTTGGAAATGATCTCCACCAACAGCTGCCCAAGTAATTTCTTCGAGTTTGGGCGGTGTGTTATGGCTGAGCGATGGAAGAAACTGCGCGAAGCTCTTCAGGGAAATGATGTTTTGCAGGTCCCTGACTTTCCTCCTCGACACTGCAACTTCAAACAAAACTATAACGAATGCCATCCAGGTAAAGAATTTCTAGCGGTTGTTTGACTGTACATTCGTGTTGGTGATCGATATTGTATGATATTATCTGTTTTGAACAGCTTACGCCTGGATGAAGGCCCAAGAGGGAGTCAATCTAGAAGAGGTAATGAAGGAGGAGAGAATTAGAGTACGGGGAGGCGGGACTTTCGGGTGCCCCAACAATTATGCTAGGCTTAGTATGTTGGGCAGGGATAAAGACATTGATTTGCTTCTAAAGAGGCTTCCCTCCATTTTTAAACGCCTAGCTCTTTGAACCCTTTGTTCGTAGCTTACATTGTTTCAGCCATGTGGCGTAGTGATTTCGGTACTTTGGTGTTTGTAAGCAATAAAACTAACTTTTAATTAGTTTCCTAAGTTTTGTGCTCGTCTATTTTCATGACTACTCCAAAATTTCAAAACTAAAATGCTATAAATATTAAAGTACACGATTCTAACTTTTGCGATAAATAAAAAGTTTTAAAAAGTAAAAATAGCCCACATTGGCACAATTTTTGCACAATTTTTGCACAACCCAGTGTAGGTGAGGATCCTAATCCAAATCCTTGTCTTCTCCATCTTCATGCTATATATAGCTTAATTAAAAACTTAAGAAATCACATTTATACCTTATACTCCCTCCGTTCCTTCATAGTTGAGCCATTTTTCCATTTTGGGAGGTTCCCTCACAGTTGAGTCATTTCCATATATAGTAATTTTTTCCTTTTTCTTACTTTACTCTCTCTACTTTATTCAATTTTTACTTTATTCTTTCTACCTTTTTCTCTTTCTTACTTTTTATCTATTTATTTAACACAATGAACATTCACTTCTTAAACTCCGTGCCGAAAAGTTTTGCCTCAACTATGAGGGAACGGAGGGAGTATAAAAATGAAATAAATCACATTAGGACATATAGACAACTGGAAATAAATACTACTACGATGAAAAATACATAGATTGCATGTTCTTATGAGAAAAGCATCCTCTCATAAACAAAGTCAAATGATTCTCTTTATTGAGAAAGATAGAGATCTTATTTTTTATCTCAAATTTTAAATTTTAATGTTAAATTTATTATTTTGTGAAAGTGTGATTAATTATGACTTAAATTTAAACTAACTTTTGTTCTTAATGGTGAAACCTTATTAATTCAATCTCGACCCATAGAATAATTTAACAGATTATCATAACAGAAGAATCAGATAAGTAAATAAATAAAAGCACTAAGCATTTGAAAAATACATAATTATGGAGAAGTCATTATTGCATATTCACTCTAATTTGAGAAATCAGAATACAACATATTATTTAAAATCAGTTGATATAGTCAGCATTCCGATTCATACCCTGAAAAATAATCTTCAAATAAATGTTAGAATGTATGTATCAAAACATGATTTTTTTTTTAAAAAAGAACAATTGAAAACAACTCACCAAATTTTAGTAAATTGCGTTGTATAAGATGAATGTGGCTACCTCATTCATCGACCTAATAGTTTTTCGGACGCTTTGGTGCATATAAAACTGAAATTGAAAAATAATAATTTAATTTTTTTAGGAAAATGAAATAATTAAACATGAGTAAAAATAAATAGCAAACTGAAGAAAATCATAACCACCCGTGCAGTGCAAAAACTGTGTCGTTTTGTGCAGTTTTTTTTTCTTTTCATTTTCCTAAAACATTTTTTAATTATTATTACATTAAAAATATGTTGTGTGAATCATTACCTTCTCCATCTTCTGCGACCCAGTACGCTCGCGAAGCTGGACTTGCCAAGTGCCTTCTGATCGTTGTGCGATCGGAAGGTTGCTTTTGTTGTCAATGCTCGGGTAAACTTCTCCCACAACGGGAGAGAGCTCCCGATTTGTTGGCGATCAATTTCCTTCCCCATTATCTTCCTCTTCCCGTCCTTCTCAAAAGGAGTTAACACATAGAAAATATAGTTTTCTGTGCTAACCTATAATGATAGAAGCAAAGCTATGTTAGAATACTTGCTATTAACTCAAGCACAATTAAATATTGTGTATTCATGATAACCATGTATATATATACCTCTTTCATTATCAACACATTTTTGCACATACTGCACAGTAAAAGACTCGACAAGTATACAACTTACTTTCCATTCTTGTTGCTCTTCTAAGAGTTCGTTCCCTTCTTGTAACATCTTTCTGTAATATCATAAAAGTATATGTAAGAAAATATATATATTTGTTATACAATTTTGTTCATGTAGAAGCTAACCACTTTCATAAAAATAAAATTTTTAATTGAATAAAATGTTTATGTGATAACTAAATAGCCAGATCTGATTTTGATATTTTAGGTATAACATTATTAATGCCAGGATAGGTAAATCATAATGACTTGCATTATTTTTACTAAATATTAATTATATGTATATTAAAAATAACAAGATAAGAATGTATATACTAACTTAGGATTAATTAATCATACATGAATTAATAACTGAAAAAAATAAATACATAAAAATTCCTAGTGAAACCCTAAAATTTAAACCAACACACAAGAAATTAAAAATCCCAAAGAATCTAGGAACTGAAAATGAGACACAAAACTTCGAACACATCGAATCTCATGTCTTTGATCGATTTCTAGATCTCTCTGCTTACAGAGACCTTCGCCTTTTCGACGTTATAACCATGAAAATAAATATTATAAATAAGCTAATAATGAGTGAATTAAACTAACAAATGGAAGCCTTTGATTTAGAGGCATCGGGAAGAGGACACCATTGGCCCTAAAGCATTGGTACCGTTCATCCCATTTCCATTCAAATTCTTGAATCTGCAAAATCAGATCCGAACATAAACATCATGAGAGAGAGAGAGAGGTACATTCTTGAAGAAATTGATCTGAGAGAATGAAGCTAAGGAGACTGAAACTAAGTGTTGAGAGAGAGTGAGAGTGAGAGTGAGAGAGATGAGTGAAATGTTGAACATTTTTGCCTAAGAATTTTTTTTGCAGTACTCAAAATAAGGTGTTAAAAATAGTACTCCCTCCGTCCCACAAAAGATGTCACACTTGTGGAACGGCACGAGATTTTAGGAGGTTTTGTTTTGTGTGTTAAATGGAGAGAGAAAATGTAATTTTTATATTCACGTGAGAGAGAACTTTTTTCAAAAAAGAAAAATGTGACATCTTTTGTGGGACAGATGGATGAGTAGCTTTTTTTCTTGGTATTTCAACCATGGATTGCATGTTGAGATGATAAAACCAATCCTTAGACACAAAGTCAAATGATTCTCTATTATATATAGAGAGAGACAGATTTTATTTTTCATCCCAGATTTTAAAAATTTAATTTTAAACTTATTATTTGGTGAGAGTGTAATTAATTAGGACCTGAATTTTGAACCAAGCTTGTTTCATTTAATGCTGAAATCTTATTAAGTGACTAATTACAACGAACCTATATTTGAACTAACCTTTTTTGAGTTTTTCTTATATTGAGTGACTAATTACAACTATCTTTGTAGTATGTTGGTCGTTGAGTGGAGGATATTGTCACGATGATATTTGTCGTTAGTTTATCGTTATGGACTATTAGTTAATTTAATTTTATATTCATTGTTTGGTAAAAGAATGAATCTGATTTAATTTTGAAAATTAATGTTATTGAACAATAACTGTCAGAACGATCTGTTGGCCGTTGAACAATAATTGTTAAAACGATTTTTGTCTTTCGTTGCTCGTTGAATGGTAACTAAAAACTAGGACAACTATCTTTGTCGTTAGTTAACAGTGGTATTTATTATTGACTAATTTAATTTATTATTTGTTAAAATAATTTAATCTTTTTTGCTAGTTGACCGTTGAACAATAACTGTAAAAACAGTTTTTGTCATGAGTTGATAGTTGATTTAGGATTTGTCGTTGAATAATAAATGTCATGATGATCTTTGTCGTTAATTGAACTTCGAACAATAATTGTCACAACGACCAGTTGGCCGTTCAACAACGATCTTTTTTGTTCGTTTACTGTTGCATAATATTGATTGATATGCGTGCTTTTTCAAATTTAATGTTAAATCGAATATTTGGTGAAAGAATAATTCCGATTTATAATTAACACGGAACTCTTATTCTGCAACTTACAATTATCTTTGTCGTTTGTTGGTCGTTGCACTAATCTTATTTATCCATTTTTCTTTATATTTCTTATAATTCAGATTTAGCTAAAGTGAAACTTCAAATTGTGGAGATAGAATGTAGTTAGTTCATTATTTATCTCATGTATTAAAAGAAAGAGCCAAAAATCTCAAAATAAAAATTACATGAAAATTTTAATTACATAACTACAAGTTTTTTGCAATTAATAATATGAGTGTGAGAGAGGATATTTTGCTAAAATTGTGAGAATACAATATAAAATATATTTTTTATGAAAGTATACTACTATCTAGAGTTATGACTTATTATGTAAAAAAAGAACACTTTTATCTACATTAATTTCTCTATGAAGAATGAAATTGTTCTTATCTCATGTGTAGATATACTCGTACAAAGGTTGATGGACAATTAAGAGGAAGAAATTGTCAAAATCCCAAAATAATAATGGAATGAAAAATTAAATTAGATTTACAAATTTTTACAATTAATGGTATGATGACAAAATCCAAAATGGCAAGAATAGTTAAATTACGTTTACCAAAGCAATTAATGATTTGAAGCCAAAATCTCAAAATAAAAATGACAAGAAAAATTAAATTAAAATTACAACATTTTGCAATTAATGATATAAGAAAGAAAAGAGCCAAAATCCAAAAATAAATAGCATAAATAATTAAATTATTAATTATAACTTTATGCAATTAATGTATGAGAAAGAGAAAGGCTAAAATCCCAAAATAAGAATAGCATGAAAAATTAAATTATAGTTATAACTTTTTGCAATTAACAATATGAGGAAGAAAAAAGCCTAAATCCCAAAATAAAAATGACATGAAAAAATAATTACAGTTATAACTTTTTGCAGTATGAGTGTGAGAAGAGAAATTTTGAGGAGATAAATATATTTTGATTCTTTATAACTTGAATAATATTTTGTTAATAATAAAATGTGTGATGAGTATGCTAGATTAATAAAGATTATGAGAAATAATCTGTACTTTGGATGTAAAAACCATAACAATTTGAAAAGATTCAACGTCTTTAATTATAGTACTAATTTTCTTTTTTCAATCTCTTACTTTTTCGATAAAACCCACCTTTTGTTCTCTTTACTTTTTCTTATTTTGATTTATTTCCTTTTTGTTTTCTTTCCTAATTTTTATCTGTTATTGTTTTCTTTATTTTTCTTTCATAACCTTAATTTTTAATTATCTAATGTTATTTATGTAATGTTAGTTATGGAAGAACTTTTATTTCAATATATATTATAATTTTCTTGAAATTAAATAAAATATATACTTAAAGCATAGTTCTAAAATATATATACGGCTACACGACTCTTTAGATAATATATAATATTTTTTCATAAAAGAATATTGTTTATATTGTATTCTCATAATTTTCGCAAAATTTCCTTTCATAAACTCATGTCATTTATTTCAAAAAGTTGTAACTGTAGTGTAATTATTTATGTCATTTTTTTTGGGAATTTTGATTCTTTTCTTCCTCATATCATTAATTGCAAAAAGTTATAACTGTATTCAATTTTTCATGTTATTTTTGTTTTGGGATTTTGACTTTTTTCTTCCTTATATCATAAATAGAACAAAGTTGTAACAATAATTTAATGTTTCGTGCCATTTTTGTTTTTGAATTGGGGATCTTTCTTCCTCATCATTAATTGTAAATGGTTGTAAATATAGTTTAATTTTTTTATACCATTTTTTATTTTGGTTGACTCTTTCTCCCACTTAATTATACACCAACTTATGGTTACAACCAATTTATTTTTACACCAACTTATAGTTACAATCAATTTATTTTTGGAATTTTTTCAGTTACACGTAATTTGTGAGGAATCTACATATGATATATAAGAAAAAGATCATTCTACATAGGGAAGGCTGATTCATATATACTAAAATATTATAACATTTTTGAATGAATATATCATATATGGAATCGTTAAGTGAAGAATAAAAATATGACTCTTTACATATTAATATGAAAGGAAATATTAAGGAAGTGATAAATAAATATTTCATTAGTAGGTGTTTCAAATTAGATGGGGAAAAAGAAATTAAATGAATCGGATTTAATCAGTCATTCTTACATTAATTTAGAAGAAGAAAAGTAGTTAATATATCAATTGAGTTTATTTTATTTTGGTTTTCATTTTTTTCGCTAATCCAATTTCAATTCAGATACTCCTAAACTAATTAGAAATGATTTTTCATTTACAACTGTGATGACTGAACTTATTAGATACTCCCTCCGTTCCACTCACATTTTATTATAAAACTAATATAAAAAATAGGGCCCACATTTCAATATCTTTTTTCACCAATTTTTCTTTATTGTTAAAACTCGTGCCGAACTCAACTGGGACTCCTAACATGGGACGGAGGGAGTAGAAAAGAAATATTTGATCAACTAAATAAAAGTTATATACATGAGTTTTACCATGAAAAAACAAGTTTATTCTAACTTTACACATCAAAAAATCAATTTAATATTAGATTGTTAAGTTTAATGTAAAATTGATTTTAACGACAAGTAATAAAGATCGTTGAGGAAATAATTGTTAACTACCAACTAACGACAAAGATTATTTTAACTTTATCGACAAATAATAAATATGATTGTCAACTAACGACAAAGATTATTGCCACAAACAATTTTGTTCAACGGCCAAAAGACGACAAAGATCCTTGCAAGTTATAGAATTATTCTATTACCAAATATTAAATTTCACATTTAATTTCAAAAGGTACCCGTGTTTATTGAATATTTGACAAATATCAACTAACGACAAAGATCATCAACGACCGACAGATGAAAAATATAGTTATAAATTACGAAAATAAGAGTTTTGCCATGAAAAAGTGTAGTTTAATTTAAATACATATTATTATTTTACAAAATAAAGAATATAAAGTTAGATTAACGGTTTGTTTTTAACCATAAACTAACAACAAAGATCGTCGCGATAACTACAATGCAACGACTTACATACGACAAATATCGTAAGCTACATAACAAGAGTTTCACCATGTAAAAAAAAAGCTTTGTTTATATTTTGGTCATATTTAATTACACTTTCACCAAATAATAAATTTAAAAGTACTCTGTAAAGAGAATCGTTTGACTTTTTAGGTCATAATTAGTTACATTTCATCAAATAATAAAATCTGAAATAAATAAGAACCCTGTCTTTTCTGTAAATAGAATCGTTTGACATTTTGTTAAAGAAGGTGCTTTTTCCATCGTAATTAAAGATTTTAATTTTTGGCAAATGCTATCTATAAATAGCCTCTCAACTCACACACATTTCACTCATCTCTCTCTGTCTCAACTGCTATCTTCATTCTTCTTTGCCTCTTCTCTCTCAAATAGCTCACTTTCTTCAAGGAAATGGCATCATCCAATTCCAGTGAAGATGTAAGCGCCTCTCTCTCTCTCTCTCTCACACACACACACACACTTATGTGCATTTTAATTTTAGGGTTTAACTAGAATTTCTAATTTATTTGTATAATATTATTTTTAATAAATTTGTATAGAATGGTAATTTTATACTTGATATACATCTGGTTAATTTCATTTTTCTGGAAATGGTTAGCTTCTACATAAACAAAGCTGTATATATATTTTCTCTCAGAATTTTGGTACTTATTTATTATAGGAGGAAGATGGTGTAAGAAGGGCTAGAAATCTCACGAGAGCCACTGAGGGAGAAGTCTACCCGAACATCGACAATCGAAGCAACCTTATGATCGCACAACAATTACAAGTCATGTGGCTAGTCCAGCTTCGCGAGCGTAATGAGTCTCAAAAGATGGAGAAGGTAAGGAATTTATCTCAAAATCATCCGATAATATATTAACTCGTGAAACTTATATATCGGTTCAGATATCTCTATATATGTAGTTGTGACTACAAAATATTTTATAAAAACACACACACACTCACACTCATGTCTATTTTAATTTTGGGATCTTATTTTGCAGAGTCCACAAATGGAATGGCATGACGAGGACCAATGCTTCAAGATCGATGGTGTCCTCTCCCCTATGCCTCTACATGAGAAGCCTCCTTTTGTTAGTTTCATTCCCTCATTCATAATAATAATATTATTATTATTTTATTTTTTTTACATAAAAAATTTTTGCTAGCTTATTTTAATTTCTGGTTCGTGTCAATGTAGCTATCCGTAATCAAGAGAGATCAAAATGAAGAGATCATACTCAAAAAAGAGGAGAATAATGACATGGAGGAGCCCTACATATCAAGGGCTTACGTCCTCAGCCTTCTCAAGCAAACAATCATGACAGAGAGAGAATCACCACCTCAAGCGCCTAAGAAAGTGTGGAGACGCCTTCAGGAGGATATTGTGAGCTCTCCATTCAACGAGGAAATGGTGGAGTTTCTGGCGTGGTTAAATGATGAGGAGAGCGAAAATGGTGGAGTTTCCGGCAGTGTGTTGTAGCTCTTCAACAGCGTTGCCATGGTAACAATTTTTTTTAAAAAAAAATGCATAAAAAATATTATCTTCATTTCAATAAAATAGACTTATTTTAAGAGGATTTTACTATATAATTATTAAAATAAAGGAGAAATATAATGAAAAAAATCTTTGAAATCGTATACATCTCTGATCTCATGTTGCTAATTTTGGGATCTTATTTTTGTAGATTCTGGAAATGGAATGGGATGAGGAGGACCAATTCATTCAAGATCAATCATGTCCTCTTTCATATACCTCATTTTAGCATAGGCGTTATGTTTATTTTCATAAAATTGTGTGTGTAGGAACTACGATATGGGATCCCTCATTCTTAGCATAGTTATTATGTTTAGTTTCATAAAATTGTGAATGTAAGAACTATTATATGGATCCCATTTATAAGCAAAATCAAATGATTCTCTTTGTATAGAGCGGCAGAGATCTTATTTTTTTTATCACAGATTTTGAAATTTATGAATGGTGAGAGTGAAATAATTATGACATGGGTTATACTAAGCTTGTTTTTTAAGCTGAAACTCTTTTTTGCAGTTTACAACATTCTTTGTCGTATGTTGGTTGTTTCTGTAATTGTCACGACGATCTTTGTCGTTCGTTATTTGGTAAAATAATAATACTAATTTAAATTAAACTAAGCTTGTATTTTTATGGTAAACCACTTATTTATGTAATTGGCAACTATATTTGTCATCTATCGGTCGTTGCACAATAATTATCACATGATCTTTGTCGTCGGTGGACATTTGTCAAATATTCAATAAACACGAGTACTTTTGAAATTAAATGCGCAATTTATCATTTGGTGATAGAATAATTCTGTAACTTACAACGATTTTTTCGTTTGTTCGCCGTTGAACAACACTGTCTGTGATAATGATCTTCGTCGTTAATGATAATTGTATTTATTATTTATCGTTAAAGTCACAACACTTTAATTATATCGTTAGTCGGCATCAAACAATTATGCTAACAACGATGTCGGCGTCGAACAATTATGGTAACAACGATCTTTCTCATTAGTGTAGCTTTGATATAAAATTAAATACTTTATGGTAGTATTTTCAATACTTTATAAATTAATACTTTGTGGTAGTATTTTCAATCATCTATGGCACGTTATACATTTCATTCTACCTTCAGAAGGCGAAGGAGGGTTTGAGCACGAGAAGCAAGAGGAGATTGTGAGCTCACCATTTGAAGAGGAAATGGTGGAGTTTCCGCCATGGTTGGATGAAGTTTGAAGATGCAATGTGCTCTTGATCTTCATCAACGATGGCCTCTTCCCTATGCCTCTAAATCAAAGCCATCCTTGGTTATGTTTATTTAAAATTGTGTGTGTTGGAACTATGATATGGGATTCCTCATTCATAGCATAGTTATTATGTTTATTTTCATAAAATTGTGTATGTAGGAACTATGATATGGGATTCCCTCGAGAAAAAAAAAATTATATTATCACAGTCGATTGAATCTTTTCAAATTAAATGTTTTTTTTTACAGATTATTTCTCCACAGTCCACACCATGCTCAGTGAGCTCGAGGCTTCCTCAATTTCTTTGGTTAACTAATTTTGTTCTTTTTAATTATGTTTTCGTTTTCTTTTCTTTTGATTAATTATATTTTTCTTTTCTTAACATTTTCTTAATTATATTTTTTTGTTTTTTTTTCCATTCATTTTTATATGTCAATTTTAATACAACATCGTCTTTATTTTTAATATTATATGAACTTATTGGTATTTTTATCTTTTTAGTTATACTTTTCATTTCTTTCCGCCCATTTTTATTCATTACTATGTTTTCTTTTTTAGATTGATGTTACCACCATTTTCTTTCTTTTTGTTTTTAAGACTATAATTTTTTTTTCAATAGCAATAATTAGATTTTTAGTTCATCTATGTTACTTTATAGTTGATCCATGTTAAAAATTTATTTAGGTTGAAATTATAATTGGCTAATTATTTTTATACGTATCTATAAGTAAATTTAATGTATAATTTATTTGTCTTTAATTTTATTGAATACTATACAAATTGTTAGGCGAAAGTAGCTATACATATTGATTTTTGCTCCTTACTTTATTGTAGTTTTAGGTGAGGCGGGCTTTAAAGATGACAAACGAGTTATTTTACCTATGAGTTCTGTCGAAAAGTGAGAAATTGTGAAGAATTGAAGGTTTTAGTTTATAATGATGAGGTTGAATTTAATTTTAAAGTTAATGTAGCGTATAAAGAAGTTTTAAAAATAATGAGTAATTATCCATTGTGTTTAATTCTTTATTGGGATAGATTTTTATCTTTCTACTCCATGAGTTAATGTTTAAACATTATATTATGTGATTTGTTTCAAATTTTTTATGCTTCAACGTTAATTTGTATAGATTTTTAATTCTCAAATAACTAAATTGTTCCTCATATTATTCATTGTTAATATTGATTCTAATTTTATTTAATTATTTTAAAATTGAAAATTAATATTTTAAAAATATACTTTAATATATGCATAGCACATGCGTGATACTAGTTGTATCTAAAAGTCGTGATTTTTGTTGAATGCGGGTTTGTTTCACAATTTTCAACATTTGAATGACAAATTACAAAATTTTAAAAATTTGCAATTGTTTCAATATGAGTATTTTTTTGCCGGATAAATATAATGTTGAGTTGGCTAGCACTGTTATTTTTTGGTAAAGTGAATTAATATATAGTGGTACAAACATGTACTATTATGTGACGATGTGGACAATTTGCTTTTTCTTACTTCTTTTGTTTTCTTTCTTCATTTTTTTTTGTTATTTTCTTCTTATTTGTTTTTTCTATATGTCTTCTTATTTTTTCTCGTAATTAATATAGTATAATTTGCTTTACAATTTCAAATTATTGGATAAAAATAATCATGTACTTCAGTAACACACAAGGTAATAATTAAATAAATTCGCACTAAAACATTTTTGCTTTCAATAAAAAAATTAAATGATGTGAAAATAAGAATATCGGAGATATGTAACAAATAAAATTTTCATGAAAGAATATAATGAAAATTATATTTGGTTCTCATATATCACTCTAACTACTATGTCCAACTAAATGATACTCACAAAGTTTAAGATTGATGCCTTAAAGTGCATAGGTAGTGTCAATTTGGTCAGAAATAATTGATTTTGATATTCATATTCTAATTTATTGTGCATTTCACATAGAATTTGTTAAGTATTTCTGTTACTGTAGATTCTCCATAAATGTACCCATAAGATGAATTAAAGCGCTAATCTTTTTGTGACCGAAAAGAATCGTAAGAATCATATTTTAATCAGATTTGAAGATAGTTTAGTTATGAATTACTATAATCAAACGGGATTTCTGAATTTTGTTAAGATATAAATAGTTTAACTATTTAACTGTAAATAAATACAAACAATTTAAAAATAAAGAAAACAAAAAATTTATCGAAGCCAAAATCTCAAAAGGATGCTCAATGAATGATTTAAAATTTTAAGTCGTTCCAAGTATCTGTTAATTCGATGGACAAACATATCCTTAAAACAAAAATTTGAAAAGGGCCCAAAGAATCTCGATTATGTATTGAAATAAAAATGATTGATTTTTATAGTATAAAAATTACTCTGTTAATACAACATCTCATTTTCTCGTCACTAGGTTTCTTGAAATCATTAGTACAAGTATGAGAAGTTTGTGAGGATCTTTCCAATTATTTCTCGAAATCGAAATTGATTGTTCCTCTAGATATGAATTCTGATCTTTTTCAATTCACCTCAAGTCTCGTAATTTTGATTGAAATGAGTAAAATATTTGGGGAAACGGAATGAAATTAAAATGCAGAGCAAATACGTAAGAAAAAATGGTGAAAATGAGGATATATCCAAAGACGGAGCAGATAAATTAAGGATTAAGGATAGTAGTAAAAGAACTCTTTACATCAAATGAGAGGGAGAGCAACAGCCGCCCACCTATATACCCCAAACTAAATCCCATCAACACTACACAACCCAAAAACTGCTGCATCAAACCAAAAACCAACTCCCAACTCCAATCACAGTAACTCACAACAGACCATCTGTTTTTGCAGGCAACCTCCTTAAAAAGTTCATGGGAAACGACGGAAGCCTGTCACGAAACCTGGGGTGCCTCATCGAGTAGAATCCCACCACAATCACCACAACTTTGAGGGGAGTTATGTAGAGCACCACAGTGGCAACCAAGCAGAATATGAGAAACAGTGCAGTCGCCCTCGGATCCCTCCAGCTCAGCAGATTGTAGAACCTCTCCCCTTGCGTCGCCATGTCCCCAAGAACCGTCTGCACCCTCGAAGCAAGCGATCTCAGCCTATCGTATCTCGATTTCAAGACCTCCATTTGCTTCACAGACGTCGGGAATGTGTCGAACTCCTCGTCCAATTCGTCGTTCAGGGCCATGTCAGCTTTAGACAGTTTCACATCCATGTGTGGAGGGTTGCGAGGCCGCCCCCGGTAATTCCACGTCCCGATCAAGAAAAGGTACAGAAACACAGTGCTCAAGATCAACCAAGGGAAGCATACGAATACCAAGAACACAACGTGGACTAAAACTGTCATCAATGGACTCTTCCAACTGCTTATCTGTTCGAACCATTTCAGCATTTTGGCAACCACAGAGAGGATCCCTGCCATTCTGAAATGATTGGCTCTGCTTCGTCTCATGCTCCACATGTTTGATCCGACATCGAGCATGTACTCCACCACCTCTTTTCTCAACGGTGGCTCAGCCCGGCTCAGCCTCGTTGACACAATCTGAGTAGCCTGATACCTCAGAACCTCAACCTGCTGGCAGCTGAGGGGCTGGAGGTAGTGAAGGCTCGGCAGCAGCGGCTGCGTGTAAAGCTGTAACACATTGATCAGAGATGCACAAGAGAACCTTACAGCCAACTGAATTTCACCCATTTTCTTCACTCCAGAAGGTGAAAGCACTATGAGTGGATACGAATGCGTGTAGACACGACCTGTCTCGAGAGTGGAGAGGCGAATCCTCACCTTCCCGATTCTTGAATCCTTTCCACCCGCGTTCACTCCTTGCAAGTGGCAGTTGTCAAAGACTCCGACTGTGATGACAGTGCACGGGTCGTACACTTCCCACGTGTACTGCTCGTTCCACTTGGGATTGAAACTGTTGAGGATCGTTCTCGTTCTGATCCACTTCTGCCCATACTTGGCCACGCAATAAGCATCCGTGAATCCCCTCCCGTCTTTTGACTTCATTGCAGCAAGATTCTGAGCATTCAAGATGCCTAACTCCAGCACCCCAACCGCAGGCTTCCAAAGCTGCCTAGCCGTGGCACGAAGATCACTGCTGTAATGAGTCAATTCATCAAGAACATGATAACCCCCATCGAAACAGATCCTCAGATGAATCCTGCTGTTTAACCTACTCGCGTTCCTCTGCCCATTCCCTCCAGCATTAGGCTTCTCAAGATTGTACCACCTGCTTCCGGGAGGCTTGAAATCGATCCGCTTCTCCACACCATTTAAAGGGATCACACACTGCCCCAATTCATCCTTCTTGTTCCCTATCCTCTCCTCCACACACAAAACCAACTGATCCTCAAACGGCTCCGACACAGTGAACATCAAATCCTCATTCCACAGAGGATTCACATTCCTACTCTGAGAAATCTTAGTCCTCAAAACACTTTCCCCATGTGAAACTCTCACAAGGATCTCCGGCTGCTGCCGATTCTTATCAGCAATCTGTAATTCCTGCGCCTCAATCACATTAACCCTAAGATACCAAAGGCGAGGGGATAAATAAACCTTCGACCTAATTCCATTGACGCCTTCGCCGTTAACACTCACGGCATCCAAATGCCAAGCTTCGGGAAACGCCTCATCGGCCTGCGTCCCCATCCAAATCGCAAACATTAGTTCACCAGGGACCCTCTCGCCCCTCTGATTCTCCAGCCGGTACCACTCCGGCGCCAAGGGGCTATCCGGCGGCACCCTTCGTGGAACATCAACGCCGTCGAGCAAAATCATGCCAATTAAACCATCGCCGCCGCCCCTGCTCTTGTCCTTGACACAAATCTCGATGTGTGGGGCATTAATTTGATCTTTCGATATCGAAAATACCTGATTCCATTCCGGATTGGATGATTTCTGGATATACCGGGTGGAGGATTTGAGCCCTCCGAGGTTCAATTCGACGTAAGGATCGGGGTTTCCCGGAAGCTCCTTCGACTTGACAATTCGGACGTAGAGATAGTCCATCTGCTCCACCAGGTCGAAGGCGGTGCCGACGCGATCGTTTCCGGCGACTCTCCCGCCGCCGAGGCTGGGCCTAGTCTCCCTCAGGTTGAATTCCTCCTCCGTGGCTGCATTCTGGTGAGGATCGTGGTTTTGATTTCTGTTGACGTTCTGATTCTGGTTCTGATTTTGATTCTGGTTCTGATTTTGATTTTGATTCTGATTCTGGTTCCGGTTTTGGTTCGCCATTGCCGACAGACAGCGCGCTTCAAACCAAACTTCAACTGCAAAAAAAAGAGCACCGGAAACACAATGAAGAAAACTAGGAAAGTTTGATAGGCGGCTAAAAAATGGGATGCAATATGAAGGAGTTAATGGAGACGTTACAGAAAATGTGTGTTTTCTCCTAAATTTTGGGTAACGGGTTTGAGTATTAAAAGATTTCCATTTGAAAAACGAGGGAGAAATTGATTTGATTTGTGTGGAAACGAATATATGTTTGTTTAATGCTTCAAACTAATAACAAAAAAAACAGGGGAAATTAATTGTAAACTGTAAATAAAAACCTTTTTTTTTCTTCTGCGTGCGCTTGGGAGGAACGGTTGTGGAAGAAGGTGATTATATACAGCAGAGTGAACAGAGAGAGAAGGCTTATATATGTATAATTTGTGTATGTATATATATTTAATATGCACAATCACAATTGATTGCGGTGTGCGTGTTTATTTATTGGGGTTTATTTGTAGGGTTTAGGTGAAAACTTAATCCTCAATTTTGGCAATTACATCTATTTTTATATTTTCTTGTAAATTAAGAGTGTTAATCATGACAAAAAAGGGTTAATAATCAAATGTATTCACACTTTTTTATAAGTACTTATACTTTGAAATTTATATCAATTTTATTTTCAATATACGTACCAATTTTATCCCATGATCACAGTTTCTTCAATTTATGTCAATTTAATCATTCGTCTACATATACTAATTATTATAAAAATAAAATATTTCTGATATGTCATGTTACGGTTCCACTGTTAGAGTAAAATTCTAATAATGAAATTGATCACATGTTTTAAAAAATTGATAAGAATAATTGATATAATGATTGGGATAATTTTAATAAATTTCAATGATTGAGAGAAGATTGATGAAATTGCAAACGATCATGTAAGATTTGATTATTTATCCTAATTAAAAGCGTAATTCATTTCGCCCACCGAACGTCAGACCCAAACATAAATTAGTACAGAATAACAGGATAAATATTCTCCAAAAAAGAGAAAATTAGAAAGAAAAACAGCTGACATATTGCCTAAATTTGAAAATTCCGCTAGTAATTCTATACTACATTTCAACAAGATGCAAGCGTTGAGATTTACATATGTACTAGTATTTCAAATTTCCAAGACAGGCGATATTATTCTTAATTAAATGACTAGTGTGAAAATAATAATAATAATAATAATAATAATAATAATAATAATAATAATAATAATACAAACTAATTATAAAAATATTATGGAGGGTCCAGTGGCATGTGTATTCTTGATTTGGTTCTGATACAATTTTTCCAGAAACAATATACAACTTTGTTTTATGTTATTGTTATGGAGTAGTAATTATGAAAATAATTATCGTTATTCAGCTATAAAGTTGAGAGGGACTCTTAGCAAGCATTGAATGCAGATATACTAAAATGGATGGTTTCTTATAATATGTGTATGGCCAAATAAGCCAGTGTTTTGGTACTCCACTTATCTCACTTGCGATTCTGTAAAAGAAAATGAGGGGACCAGTGTCCAGAAATTAATATGCACAAATATACAAATTTAATTGTATAAAAAACATAAATTTAAAAGTAACAATATATACATAAACAAATAGCATAATATAATTAGTGAAATATATATAAAAACAAATCATAACATAAAACTGATAACAGTATCTCCACTCCTTAGCTATCAACCTTATTTTCAATATATTGCCAAGTTTGCCTGAATACATATTAATAGTGTTCATTGGAGTCACACTTGTTCCTCTTTCTTTATTTAATCTCTTTGATCGGTCTCATTGTTCTTCCTTTTTATAAGTATCTTTTATGTGTTCTATTAAACATAAAAAAAAGTATGGATCATGCATTCCCATTGGCTATTTCTAATTATCACTAGAAGACTATAAATCTACAAATCTACATTAGAAAGCTTTCCAAATATTCATTCGAACTCCCAAACTTTGAGTTATTAGCAACCGAATGATGGCCTTATTTATTCTTTTAGGGCAAATTGCTGAAAAAATGATGAAGCTTGGACAAATTTTTGTCTACCTGCAATTTTAAAAGTCTGGCGAAAAGTCATGAAATTAACTCAATGACTATAAAGGACGTTTAGATATGATTTGGCTTTCATATTAGATGCAATTTCACATAATTTTTTTACTACTTTAATTAGATAATCGACAATATATTAAAATTACATGCAGGGAAAATCATGATTTTGTCAAATTTCATTATTTTTCCAGCAATTTGTCCAGTTATACCATTATACAATTATTTATACAATTATAATTGACATATTTATGAGGTTATTTTATTAAGAAAATTTGCTAGAAAAAACATTTATATTTGTTGAATTCTAGATTCTAGCTAATCCTGCCACTTTAAAAATTATTTGAAAAAATCATATAGTTTAGATTTGCTTATAATCATTCCACATCAAATTTTTTAGGTGGAATTATATTTGATATGACAAGGAAATAAAATAATATTATAATTATGACCAATTTTAACAAGTGATGGTGGATTATTTTATTCCCTTGTAAGAGTGGAACAGGAATGGAGGAGGAAAAGTGGATGGGGAGATCCTTACTAGTGAGTTAAACGATGTCGCCTATTAATATGTAAACATTGTCATTTTGTCATAAAACATCAACAATGTTATTTTATTTTTATTTTAAATTTATTAGTCAAACCAGAATTTCACAAAACTTCATTTATTTGACAATTTAACCCTTTATTAATATTCGTGATTCTCTATCCATTAGAAAATAAAATTAAAATTGGGTTAGAAACCTAAAATTTAAAATTGGAATATGATTTTAGGAATACATAATATAACGGTTATTGATATGGTCCAATTACACTACTTTAGTTTATTTGTACTGTATTCAATTTAATGCAACGATACTATATAGTCCTCCCATAGTCATAATAGTAGTAGTACTCTTAAATCTTTATGCTGAATATTTTAATTTCATTTTAAAATAGAATCATTACTTTATTGCTTGAATCCCAAGAAAAATTCCACAGAAAGTCCAAATAGTGGATGGACAGAGCCGTCATTGACTATTGACAAAGAAAATTAATTAAAACGTCAAAATCAAACTACAAAAATAAATTTTTGCTTGCTCACCAAGCTCACTCACTTTTACTATATATATGTTGCTACTTATGCAGCTTGGAATCAACACAAATCTCTCTACTCCGTGGAATAATATTCCAAAGATTATCACATACTGATTTACAGAAAGCTTCTTTAGTTATTTGCCTCGCCAATATCTATAATCATGTCTTTCTTCTCAAATTTATTCAACTGCTTCAAGATTCCGTCATCCCCGCCGCCCTCACCAAGGAAAGACAAGGATAGGCAGAAGTCGTCCCGTGCACCTATTCCCGTGTCTTACTTTCCTATTAACTCTCAAATCTCGCGCTTATAGTGTTAGATTTTACCTGCCTCCGAGGGCTAGGCATGATCTATTCATTGCAGCGTGCACACCTGATACATGAAAGGCTATGAGAGGGATTAACATGCTAGTGAGATCCCATACCAAAATCAGTTGGTGACGAGCCAAGATTGTTTAGATTTTTCTCGGACCAAAACATGTAGTTCAACACTATTTAAATGCCAACTAGTTCAATTGGCTTGAGCCCAAATTTTGTCAGGTCTAGGAATATATAGCCTAGTCTGACCAACTTTGTAGCTGAGGTGCTATTTAAATCTAGTTTGTCTTTGTAACCTTGACAAATCAATAAGATCGACCAATTTATTTACCACAATAGTATTTATTTGCGATTGTATCTATATATAGGCTTTCTTGTAGTGGATTATCTGTCTTTATTTTTTAAAATATGTTTTACTCCACCTTTTTGAAAGAATGCAAGTAATAGAGTAATTATGGAGTATAATAAAAATTTTAAATATGTTTTATGTAATATTGTTTTAGTGGGTTGTGACTTGTGAGATCCACATTTAGAATGATGCGTGGGTTTAGTATTTGTTTAAAATTTTTTATATTTTAAATTTGCCGAATTTCAATAGATGGCTAAAAATAGTAAAATAGTCTATTTTTTTAGACGAATATAGGAGTATAATATAATTAGTTATCGGTATCAATAAAACTTGAGCATTACAGAAAAAATAACAATAATGAATAATAGTATAAATAACAAAAGATCAAAACCATGAAAATTTCGCGTAAGCATGTTAATCCAATGTGGAATAAAAGGATGGTGTGACAATAATTAATATTTTAAATATTCGAAGTAATACACCACAGATCAAAAGTGGAAATGATGGATCATAAAAAAAAAGCGATTTACTATCAATAGGCCCAAAATATTTCATTTGGGCCTGAATAGTAGAAACACCATAAGTAATCAATCTTGGGTCTAATTTTCATTTATACTACTTCCTCCATCCGCCATTAAGAGTCTCATTCTTTGGCAGCACGAATTTTAAAAAATATTAAAAAAAACGGATGGAAAAAAGTTAATGGAATATGGGTCCAATATGTATATATTAATTAGTTTTAAATGAAATGTGAGTGAAATAAGTTTGAGTGAAATAAGTTAGTAGATAGTGAAATAAGTAAAAGTAAATCGAAAATCCTATTCGTGGACGGATTAAAATAAAAAAATGGGACTCTTATTCACTGACGAGGGACGAGGGAGTAATATATTGTAATTAAATCTTACAGTAGATGAACTCTTTTGCACCCAAATTAAAATATTCATTCAAGATTGAAACTCAAATCCGACTCTTGCTTTTGAAGGCCTTGCGCCTGGAATATGAATTATTTTCCGCATCAATTCCAATTACTTCCCCCGTCTATAAACAATAGTCTCATTTACAGACGGCATGTATTTTAATAAGAAATTTGATAAAATAAGAGAGAATGAGAAAAAGTAGGTAGAGATATGGAGAAAAAGTGGATCAAGTAAGAGATATGGAGAAAATATAAGTAAAATATGTAAGAGAGAAGAAAAAAGTAGGTAAAGTATGAGCGAGAGACTTTCCATTTATAGAAATGAGACTTTTTTTGGACATTCCAAAATTGCAAAATTAGACTATTTTTTTGTGGACGGAGAGAGAAATAAATTAGAATTTGGCTTTTTATCAAATTTATGAATATTGGATTCCAAAAAAAATGAAAAGAAAATTATAGGCTCAATCAAAGTGTGAACGATGGCAACAGTTATCCCTATAGATTAAATTTAAGCCACATTTGCATTCTCCACATTGGAGCCGCCACACCTTCCTTTAATCTGTTGACTAATCTCCTAACTTAGTTATCAAGTCTTCCTCTGATTCAAATTGTATTTTAGTAAGGAATTCCTTTCAATCAAAGATCAAATATTTAAGACCATTGTCACTTGTAAGAAATTAACATGTCATCTGCTCATTAAAGAATAAAAGAAAATAAATATATATGCTATTGCTGTTTACAATTCCCAGAAACCTCTTAGAACTAACGAAGAAAATTTATTTCAAAATTGCAGTCATATTCCCATCTGCATAAGAAGTAACATGGAATCATCTAAGTGATGTAACACCATTGCCCTCATCACATGTTGCATTAATTCACTATAAATATCCATTCCAAAGAGCTCCTAATAAAAAAAAGAATCAACAAAAGAAGTAAAAAAATATAGACGTGTTTGAAAAATGGGTTTATTGTCAAGTATTTTAGAGTTTTTCGTGTGTTCGTCTTCGCGCGTGTCTGATGCGACTTCGCAAATCTCCGACAAAAGTAAGCACAAGAATGAAAAGAAGACGCCACGAGCTCCAATTCCAGTATCTTACTTCCCACTCAACTCCAGGCTCTCTTATTTATAGATTGAATTTTTATTTGTTAAGTATTTTATTAGTTATCACGATTTCTTTAATCATGAATGTAGTCTTGTTGCTAGAAGTCTAGGATAATTCTGTAATGAATGGGGTTGTAATACATATTCTTTTAATTTTTCAATTTATATTTTGATCACTAAATAAACTTTTTAAGCTGGTTTTTATATTCGATGTTGGAATTATATGAATACAAAGAAATTCAATAAAATCCATATTCGGTGTGTTTCATGACTCCTCCTATTCCTTTTTTTTTTTTTGAGAAATTCATTTGATTATAAATACTCATCTTAAAGGAAGAAGAACATCTGCTTTAATTTGAAGCCAAAATTGGAATCTTTAATATTTCAAAATTGATACTTTCATCGAATTTTTAGTATTTCAAATTTATCGGTGTCACTGAGGTTTTAAAAATCAACTAAATTTATTAATTCCAAAAAATTCAGATAAATTTTTTTGAAAAAATCAATATGCTCCTTATCAACTACTATATGGTAAGTTTGTTATTCTTCTTTGCTCATATAATAGTATTATGGTTGATTATTAACTGAAAATATCGTATGATTAACGTGTGATAATTAACTGAAAATAACTAGTAACCAATCAAGACCTGTTCAAACTGAGTGGCTAATGCCAAATTATCCGACTTGTCCACGTCTCTCATTTCAATGGTTGATTTTCAATTCTGATAAATTTACTCGACACTCATTGGACTCTTAATAATAAAATAAAAAATAAAATATAAAATATAAAATAAAAATCCACATGGAATCCTCTTAGTAATGTAACAACATCATCAAGATTACCATTTCTTGTTATCAATTTGCATTAATTCACTATAAATAACCATTCCAAAGAGTAGCCTCTCATCCCACAACTATCCTAATAGGAAAATAACTCAAGAAAAGAAAAGAAAAAAAATCCAGACTTGTGTTTGAAGAATGAGTTTCTTATCAAGTATTTTAGGGTGTTTTGCGTGTTCGTCTCCACGCGTATCTGACACGACCTCGCAAATCTCCGACAATAGTAAGCGCAGGGATGAAAAGAAGACGCCACGAGCTCCAATTCCAGTATCTTACTTCCCACTCAACTCCAGATTCTCCTATTTATAGGTGCTGCCTTTGTGGATATAAATCTTTCTATTTCTTTGAGTTGTGGTTTTGTTTTTATTGTTGAGAGAATGTTTCTTCAAGTTGTGATTCTTTGTAGAAATTTAAAAAATCATACAATCGTTGAAGTAGATTTTTTCAGCGCTCATCTTTCATGACTCTGTTATCATATTTTGTTTTGGTGAAATTGTATTCAAATATGACAATCGAAAAGAAAAAAATTTTACACACCTGGATATATCGCTAACAACGAGTTAAATAAAATCGTCTATTAATACATAAAACGAAATCATTTCCTTCACATTTGTAATATATTACACCTTAAGTCCTTAAGCGATCATATTTTTTGCAGTTGAATGGTTGCGAACAAATTAAAATTTCATAATCTTTTCTAGTTAATTGTTTAAGCTATGGGTCAAACCAAGAAATTTTACAAACTTCATTTGTCCGACAATTTAACCCTTAATTTATTAATATTCATGTTTCTCTTATACATTAGAAAGTTAAAATTGGGTTAAACACCTAAATGACAGTTTGAATGCTCCATATTAAACATAATATAACAATTATTGATATGGTCTAATTACACTAATTTAGTTAATTGGTATTTACTAATATATACTAATTCATGGAATAAAAAATTTACTCCATGCGTCCCGCTATAAGCGAAACATTTTTTTTTTGTCGCGGAATTTTTAAAAATGACGTCTAAAGAGTTAAGTGGAGAGAGAATAAAATAAGATAAAGTAATTATGTTATAATTTGCCAAAAAAGAAAATGACTCACTGTGGGACGTACCAAAAAGAAATTCGAGTTGTTTATGTTGAGTTGGATGACGTACACGTTTCGATTTCTCTCCATTATCATGCCAAATACATTTAAATACATAATAATCACTCCTTTTCCTTTGTACATGATTAAGTGTCTCATTTTTTTTATCTGCGATGATTACGTATCTCATTTACTAATTATAGCTTTTAGTACTAGAATATACATTCAACTAATTCATCTTCTTTATATTTTGTTATAAAACTAACATCAATCTATTTTATATTCCATCTAAATTTTATTACATTTCTTAAAGTTCTAGCTAAGCCATCTTTTGTCATTTAATCAAGAACAAGGGAGCACATTATTTTATTGTATAGTTCCAAATTCTAATATTATCAACAGACCGCTGGTGCGTGTCTTCCTCTTATTTGGACTTTTTGTGGAATTTTTCTTGGGATTTAAACAATAAAGGAGTAGTAAAAAATGAAAAATAGTGCATGGACAAAGCCATCGTTGACTACTGACCAAGAAAAATCATAACGTCGAAATCAAAAGCCACTAATAACATTTTGCTTGCTCATCAAGATCACTCACTTTTCTATAAGTTGCTACTTACTTTTATGCAGCTTTGCATATAATCAACACGCATCTCTCTAAAATAATATTCCAAATATTCTCACATACAGAAAGCTTTTAGTTATTTGCCTCGCCAATATCATCATGTCTTTTTTCTCGAGCTTGTTCAGCTGCTTCAAGATTCCGTCGTCGTCGTCGCCCTCGCCAAAGAAAGACAAGGATAAACAGAAGTCGGCCCGTGCACCTATTCCTATTGTCTTACTTTCCTGTTAACTCTCAAATCTCACGTTTGTAGTGTTTGATTTTACGTGCCTACGAGGGCTAAACATGGTCTACTCATTGAAGCCCGCCCACATATTCTAGTGAGATTCTATACCAAAATCAGTTGGTGACGAATCAGGATTGCTTAGATTTTTCTCGGGCCAAAACATGTAATTTGGCTTGAGCCTGGATTTTGTCAGGACTAGAATATATATTCCTAGTCCGACCAATTTTTGTGTCGAAATGGAATCAAACTCTTGTCTGTCTTTGTGACTGTGGCAATAGACTTTTTTTTAATTCTATGTTTTGCTTCAAATTAGTTTAGTGCATATAGTATATGGTAATTTAGTTCAGCTTTTATATTTTCTGATTCCCGTTTTTCTTCAAATTAGTTCCCGTTCCTTGCACTATTGATTATAAGATAATTTGATCAGATTGTTAATAATTAATCCAATATTAATCACTTCATTATATATATATATTACTAGATTCAGATTAAACCTCATTTGATTAAACATTGTACTGAATCAAGATCATCATACAGTCAAAATCAACTCATCAATTCAGTATCTAGACATAGATACACTTCACAACATAATAATTTCAGTTAAATGTTGAACACACTTCATCTTATAATTTGATAAATTCAGCAGTCCAAAATACTCCATCCAATAAATTCACCCAATATTGAACTTTCTTTATCTCATAAGTTTTCATATTCTTACGGAGCCCATTTCAATTCACATAATTATTTCTTAACAACACACCAAGATTGTATGAAAAACAAACTTTAATCATCTCAATTGAACGAAAAACTCTGAACAAAATATAAATAACAGAATTCGGGTTAGTTCACCTGAAAGTTTTGGTTTGATCATCTTTGGGGTGGATTTCGCAAGCATGGTGAACAAAATATAAATAACAGAATCCACTTAATATTCGCAAGCATGGTGATTTCTATTATAATGTTTAGAAATTTTTCAAAAAATTATATACAGAAGAGTGAACACAGAGAGATTGCTTATATATGTAGTATAATTTGTGTATGTATATATATTTAATATGCACAATCACAATTGACTGCTGTGTGCGTGTTTATTTATTTCGGAGCGGATCTCCTACTCTACATTCCCTACTTCATCCCTAATACACACTCACAATCTAATAAAATAATACTACCACCACTTGACCATCACTTATATATTATAACATTATTTTATTAAGTTGTAAGAGTGTGTATTAGGGATGTAGTAGGGAATGTGGAGTAGGAGGGGTTTATTTATAGGGTTTAGGTGAAAATTTAATCCTCAATTTTGGTAATTACATCTATTTTTATATTTTCTTGTAAATTAAGAGTGTTAATCATGACTAAAAAGGGTTAATAATCAAATGTATTCACACTTTTTTATAAGTACTCATACTTTGAAATTTATATCAATTTTATTTTCAATATACGTACCAATTTTATCCCATGATCGCAATTCTTCAATTTATGTCAATTTAATCATTCGTCTACAAATATTTATTATAAAAATAAAATATTTCTGACATGTCATGTTACGGTTCCACTGTTAGAGTAAAATTCTAAGAATGAAATTGATTAGTACATGTTAAAAAAAAAATTGAGAAGAATAATTGATATAATGATTGTGATCAAATTGGGATAATTGATATATATGTAGTATGGATCATGCATGCCCATTGGCTATTCCAAATATACATTCAAACTCCCAAACTTTAAGTTATTAGCCAGCGTCTTATTTATTCTTTTAGGGAAATTGCCAGAAATACGATGAAGTTTGGACAAATTATGGTCTACCCTGCAATTTTAAAAATCAGGTGAAAAATTATGAAATTAACTCTATGACCGTATATGACGTTTAGATATGATTTCTTGGCTTCCATATTAGATACAATTTCACATAATTTTTTTACTAAATTAATTAGATAATTGACAATATATTAAAATTCCATGGATTATTTTGATTAATTTTAAAGTTGCATGGAAAACCATGATTTGGTCATATTTCATGATTTTCCAGCAATTTGTCCATCCTTTCAAGGTGGTACACATGTTTGGTAGTTATACAAGTATTTAGTATACAGTTATGATTGGCATATTTATGAGGTTATTTTATTAAGAAAAATTGCTAGAAAAAACATTTAAAGTTGTTGAATTCTAGATTCTAGCTAATTCTGCAACTTTAAAAATTATTTGAAAAAATCATATAGTTTAGATTTGCTTATAATCTTTCCACATTAAATTTTTTAGGTGGAATTATATTTGATATGACAACCAAAAATAAAAATGTACATCATATGGATATCCCCAATAGTGACTTAAACGACGTCATCTACTAATACAGAAAACAATGCCATTTTCATAAAACATCAACAATGTTATTTTATTTTTATTTTAAATTTATTTGTCAAATCAGAGTTTTACAAAACTTGTTTCATTGGACAATTTAACCCTTTATTAATATTCGTGATTCTCTTATGCACTAGAAAATAAAATTAAAATTGGGTTAAAAACCTAAAATTTGAATTCTCTCTTATGATTTTTAGGAATGCATAATATAAGTATATAACGGTTATTGATATGGTCCAATTACACTACTTTAGTTAATTAGTACTGTATTCAATTTAATGCAACGATACTATATACTCCTCCCACAGTTAATAGTAGTATTCTTTATGCTGAATATTTTAATTTCATTTTTATATAGAATCATTACCTTTTTGCTTGAATCCCAAGGAAAATTCCACAGAAAGTCCAAAGAGTGGATGGACAGAGCCGTCATTGACTATTGACGAAGAAAATTAATTAAAACGTCAAAATCGAACCACAAAAATAAAATTTTGCTTGCCCACCAAGCTCACTCACTTTTACTATATAAAAGTTGATACTTATGCAGCTTTGCATATAATCAACACACATCTCTCTACTCTCTAGAATAATATTCCAAAGATTATCACATATTGATTTACATAAAGCTTCTTTAGTGATTTGTCTCGCCAATATCTATAATCATGTCTTTCTTCTCAAATTTATTTAACTGGTCCAAGATTCCGTCATCGCCGCCGCCCTCACCAAGGAAAGACAAGGATAGACAGAAGTCGCCACGTGTACCTATTCCCGTGTCTTACTTTCCTATTAACTCTCAAATCTCGCGCTTATAGTGTTAGATTTTAGTGCCTCCGAGGGCCAAACATGGTCTATTCATTGGAGCGTGCACACCTGATACATGAAAGAGAGACCAACCATGTTCTGGTGAGATTCCATACCAAAATCAGTTTATGACGACGAGCCAAGATTGTTTAGATTTTTCTCGGGTTAAAACATGTTTATCAACACACGTCTCTCTACTCTCTAGAATAATATTCCAAAGATTATCACATATAGGCTTTCTTGTAGTGAATTATCTGTCTTTATTTTTTAAAATATGTTTTACTCCACCTTTTTGAATGTATGCAAGTAATAGAGTAATTATGGAGTATAATAAAATTATGTTTTAATCCACATTTAGAATGATTTGTAGGATTAATATTTCTTTTAAAATTTTTTTTTTTTTGAATTTGTCTAATTTTAATGGAAGGCTAAAAATGGTAAAATTAGCCAAATTTTTTTAGACGGATATAGTATATTATAATTAGTTATCTGTACCAATAAAACTTAAGCATTACAGAAAAAATAACAATAATGAATAATATAAATAACAAAAGATCAAAACCATGAAAATTTCACGTAAGCATGTTAATACAATGTGGAATAAAAGGATGGTGTGACAATAATTAATATTTTAAATATCTATCGATATATAAAAAGGACGAGTTGGCTTTTTTTAAATATTTAAGAGTTTTAGATATAAATTCAAATATTTATAAATAACTATCATGAATATTTATTTAGATTACAATCAATAATTGACGATTACAAATCTTAAATAGGATAATGAGTATTAAATAAATTTTGTAACCTCTTTTGTCATAATTTTATAATCTATGAATTTTAATTCCATGATCTCTCTCATATCTTAATTTTGTGCCTATAAAAGGCAAAAGCATAGAGTTGTGGATGAATTACACACCAACAAAAGCACTCTTCATTCACTCTCAAGCTCTCAACATTTTTATTGTACATTTTAGTAACATTGTATTGCATAATTTTTGCAGCCCCATCAAGTTCATCGGTGTCTAACGGGTATGAGATGCTATATACGCTAGGAGGAAGTTGTTTCATCTCTAGGGATAATACGTCAGTCCATGAGCATTCCATGATGTAATTTTTCTTGCGGAAAGAGAATTTTTCTCTACAAGACTTAAAGTTCAGTTTATTTTATAATTTTCATTGTTTTTTTTTCTTTGATTGCAATAGTTAGAGTACCGCGTGTTATGGTTCAAGAATTTTATTCCAATATTTCTAACAATTCTTAGAGAGGCAAAAATTGTAGTAACATTCTTAACTCGAAACATGCAATTCCTGATTCTCGAATATAGTTATTTTGTTAAAAGTGTGATTCATTATTTTTAGTTGAGAGATATGAAGGGTTGTTTTAAACATATTATTTAAAAGTGTTATATACTCTCTTCGCTCCCCAAATAATTGTGTTTTGTCTTGATTCCATTTTAAATATGTTTGATTTTATGTCTTTAGGTGTGAAATGAATTGAGTAGTATAGGTTTATTGAATTGTTATTACTATAGTGGTGCATTTTACTATTTTTAAATCTTATATAGTTATATTGTTTATAATTTTAATTAATCAATTAACAATTCAAAATTGTATAACGGAAGTACTCCGTCGTACATCGCACGTGGGTTAATACTAGTTCGAATTAATACACCACAGATCAAAAGTGGAAATGATGTATAAAAAAAAAGCGATTTACAATCAATAGGCCCAAAATATTTCAATTGGGCCTGAATAGTGGAAATACCATAAGTAATCACTAATTTCACCATAAGTAATCAATCTTGGGCCTAATTTTATTCATACTATTATAATGTAATTAAATCTTACTATTGATGAACTCTTTTGAAACAGACTCTTAGAGGTCTCCACGGTTCAGGTATAGAAAAATTACGAACCTGAACCGGCCAGCCATAGCTTCCGGCGGTTCCGGTTCTTGAACCGGACAAACACGGTTCAACGCACGGTTCAAGACCGGCGGTTTCCAGCCGGTTTCGGGCGGTTCTGGATTGGACCGCCAGTTCACTTTTCGGTTTTTTTTTTTAATTTATTCATTTATAGTACTAATTACAAATTACACCTTGTAGTCTTGTACTATTGAATAAATAAAACGAGAATGACAATTGACAAATGGAGTAGATATTACAAATAAAATGTTGAAAATTGAAATGTACAAGTACAAGTTACAATTTATCTATGGACTTATTAGTTATATACAAATTGAAATTAAATAAGACTCAAAATACTTAAACAATAATAATTAATAAATGAATGATGAATGTAAATATACATGCTTGTATAACAATTTAAATAAAAAAACTTGAAGTAAAGAACAATAAATGTAAATAGATAGTATATATATATATATATACTCCTAGTCGGCGAAGGAGATGTTTCTAGATAACTAAATTGAGGATACCTTTAGCAATTCAACCTTAATTGTTGAGTTTAATTTAACCATCAACAATCATGGTAGAATTGTTAAAAGTCTCCCGGATTTAGTCTTATAGAGAAGTCTTCTTCACCGATTAGAGTATATACAAATACCATTATATAATTGTATTTGTATATTTTAAAGTTGAAACAATTGAAAAAAAAAGAAATAAAGGAAAAGGACTTGAGCCCAACTTAAATTTAAAATTTAAGTTGGGTTGCCTACGTATCCTTAATGCTCAATTACATTATGGAATCAAAGTTCACGTAGTTCTCTTACCTTACTTACCTATTCGGCAATCGGCAGTAGACCTCCCACTCCACCTCATTCTTGTTGTTGTTCTTCTTCTTCGTCGGGGTAGTAGTCTTGGTCGGTTTATACTTGGGTGTTCCAATCTAGCTCTTGGTTTCTAATGTCAGCCGAACACCAATCGTCAAGTAACATGGTGGCTTCCATATTATGGCTGGATAGTCTACTTCTATCGTCCAAGATGTTGCCTCCAATACTAAAAGTGGACTCGACGGCGACAGTGGAAACCGAAATTGAAAAAATCTCATTGGTCATTGATGCAAGTATGGGAAAATCTTTCTCATGTGTTTCCCACCAATCGAGGACGTCGATTTGGTTGGGAGTGGGACCTTCATCTTCATTCAAAGAAAAGCGTGAGTCAAAATATAAATCTAACTCACTTACCGTCCTTGCCGACGAACTGCCGCTGGTGGTGTATCCGTATAGATCGGCTAATTGGGATTGTGCGTCGGGGTCATCAACTTGAAAGAACCCAAAACTCCGTAGTTGTTGAGGGGTGGGTCGTTGTCTCACTTGGTGGGTACTGTTGTACTTAGCTTCGTATCCGGCAAAGAGAGTTCGCAACTCAAACTCAAATGCATGGTTGATGACGGAGAGATTGGGGAGGTTTAATTGGAATGTTTCGGACAAACGTATGTTGTTGTCCTCATTGTCATTGGTGTCCGATTGCAAAGACCGAAGTGGTTGAAGATCAATAGAACTCAAATTGTTGTAATAACATTCTAAAATCTTCAAGGTACCGACTAATTTCCATTTCAGATCCTACCGACTAATTTCCATTTCAGATCCAAAACCTTTGCAATCATAAACATCGTTGGAATCTCACTGAAATACTTAAGCCATTTGTCAATCATATAATATAAAACACACATCAACTCAGGATTTGTGGCGGAATTTTTCATAGCCGTCTTAAAACCAAGTAATATATACATGCAATGCTCTAAAACACGAACAGATGTGCAATAATAAACACCCGATAACTCAACAGTCGCATATTTGAAACCTTTGAACAATTTAAACAAACTCATGCTTTGATCCCAACATGCATGCGATAGATATAAATCAGGAACGGGATAAGTTCTAAAAAAATCAATCAAATAATCTATGTGCTCCAAAGTAGAGTTCAAACAATCATATGTGGAGTTCCATCTAGTAGACACATCAATTGGAAATTTTGTGTACTTTTGATGACAATATTTCTTCCAAGCCTTAACAATCTAAGGCTTCCAATGGATCAAATTTACGGCAGTTCTAATAGGATCAACATGCTTTTTCCACAAAGAAAGAGCATCTTGTACACAAAAATTTAAAATATGACAAATGCATCTTTGATGAAAATACTTACCATTTATAACCGGCGCACAAGCCGCAATTAAGTCGGCAATACTTGCAGCATTAATGGTTGCATTATCAAAACCAACAGAAAAGACCTTATTGCACTATTTATATTCATTCAAAACTTGAATAATTAAAGCAGCAATTGCGGGTGCGGTGTGTGGTGTAGGAAATTGTCTAAAACCAATCAAACGCTTGTGCAACGTCCAACTGTTGTCCACAAAATGACATGTAATGCCCATATAAGAATTTCTTTGATAAGCATCAGTCCACACATTAGAGCAAATGTTTACTTTGTGACCCAAGGTGGACAAAAAACGCGTTACTTCTCTTTGTTTATCAAAAAATTGTTTGTTGTTAGATCTTTGATGTGAAGTTGCGGGTATTCTTTTAGTAGCGACATTAAAAGCTGTTTGCATAGTGATTTCATATTTTTTGTCATAAAAAAAATTGAAAGGCAAATGCTTCATTGCAGCCCATCTAACCATAGCATCTTGAGCGACTTTATGATCATATTTAAAAAGAGGCGTATCTGTTGTTTCAGACGCACCGGTCGGGAAGTTTAGTTGGGTTTGGGATTTGGCAGTCCCATATTCGATCGGATGCTTTGTCTTTAAATGAAGATGGAGAGTACCATAGCCCCCACCGGCACTAAAGGGGTAGAATTTATCGCAATAGTTACAATATGCGATAAATTCATTGGTCTCTTCTTGAGAGTTTGGATCGTTAGGGTTTGGAACTACTACCAAGACTTTTTTATAATATTTAACAAAAATATCCAATTTCAATTTCAACGCCTTCTTACCCCGCCGAGTTTCAGTTTGAGTTTGAGGAGGAGGAGGAACCTCTTCATCATTTTCACCAACTAGTCCGGCGCTCGTCGGAGGATATTGTTCAGATCCTCCTCCACCTCCAGTTCCACCATCATTGTCATCGGATGATAAATTCGCGCCGCCATAAGAGTGATAAGACTCGTAACCTTCGCCACCGGAATGGCTAAGTAGCATGGCAGCCCTATGATCTTCTTCGGCGTACAAATATTATATACAAACGGTATAATTAATGTATAGTACCAAAAACAAGAATATATTTATATATTATATATAGTTGTGAATTTAAAAAGAATTTGTAAAATTAATATTCGAATAACTTACTTGCAAACGCAAAGCGGTTTGTCGGGAAACCTCATCCATAACCTCATGACGAGTAGGGCGCTTTGATTTCCGACAACCACTTTGATCTTGGTCTTGGGCAATTCCCTTGCCCCGATCACCACCGTGACAAGATGAAGACATTTTGCAAATTGAAAAGTAGAGAGTATACTGACTAGAGTAGTGAGGGACGTATATGATATTATGATAGACAATTGAAGTAAATTATAAGAACAATTTGCACAAATATTATAGTAAACAACTTGAGCAAATTAGAGATAATGGAGATAGAGATGAGAGAAATTGTGAGATTGAGAAGAAAAATCCTTGTTAACACAAGAATGTGGTGAGTAGAAGTGAAGGGGAGAGGGGGTATTTATAGGAGAAAAAATCAGATTTAAGTAAATAAATAAAAAATATTTTGAATTTTGAAAGAGGCCGGTTTACTGCCGGAACCGCCGGTTTTCTGACCGTTCTGCACCCCTACGCCTGCCACCTGAAAAAGCTGCCGGAACCGGCAAATCGCCGGTTTCCGGCAAACCGGTGGTTTCGAACCACCGGTTACTGTTCTTCATTTTTTGAATACTTGAACCGGCTCGTCGGAACCGCCGAACCTTGTTCCGGTTCCGAACCGTCGGTGACGGTTCCGGGCCGGTTCTGTTTGGTGACCTCTACCGATTGTGGCTTTTGAAGGCCATTTCATCTGGAATTTGAATTATTTTCCGCATCGATTCCAATTACTCCATCCATCCATAAAAAGAGTCTCATTTATAGACAGGACGAATTTTTTAAAAAAAATTGATAAAGTAAGAGAGGAGAAAAAATAAGTCAAGTAAAAGAGATATGAAGAAAAAGTAGGAAAAAGTAAGAGAGATATGTAGAAAAAGTAAGTACAGTATGTGAGAAAGAAGAAAAAGTAGGTAAAGTATAATATTTACGTCTAATATGGTGTGTCTTTGAGCAATCATGTTCTAAGGTTCCTAATTTGATTTGCACGGTATTCTTCTTATCACTTGACATCAAAGAATCCCATATATTAAAAACGCATCCATCCTCTTGCAATAAGCTTTGCACCACAATTTGTTATTGGACGAAACTTAAAATCCACTCTTTGTCTAATTGCATACTCCTTTGCAACTCTCTTAAATTGATTAAAATTCGGACACTTCAACCCAATCTCCAATTTTTGAATCTCCTTAGTTATTTGTTCAGTAAATTCAATGTATCTATTCTTTTTAGATACTACATATTCTTCATCAGTCTTAGAACATGATAATAACACCATTTTCACTGTCATCAAAATCATCATCCTCATCATCTTGTAAGTCATAGTCAGAGTCAATAAAAATATCACCTTTCTTGTTCTTGCGGTATCATCATTTTCTTCTCACTAATTTCGATATCAGATATCATTTGCATGTTCAACTCGGTCTCTTCAATGTAGACATGCATAATCTTAGAGTCACCAACATATAGAGACATCTCAATGACATCTTTGTCACTTATCAAATAACTTAACCCATCACTCAACATCTTTCCTGGATGCAGCCAAAACAATGATTACAAGCTATTGCTTCAATTCCTACTTCTTCAGCCATGCTTTTAACCTCAAGCATTGATATTTTATCACTACTACAATACTCAATATACTCAATCTTTCTCACTTTTTCAATTGCAGGTTCACACATTCTAGTGAAAGAAAATGGAAGATCACGGCGGCGGCAGTAGCAGCGGCGCTAGGTAATAAATATTTTTTTACCTTGTACTCTCTTCGTCCCTAAACATATGAACATTTCGTTTGCCGAATTTTAATGGATAATGGGTTCCACCTCTTTCAAGAGAAAAGACTTTTGAAAATTAGAACGTTCATACTTTTCAAGGACGGACTAAAAAAGATATTGTTCATACTTTTCATGGACGGAGGGAGCAATTTGTATCTTTTTTATGCATCTTTTTAATATTTTTTGAAATAACTTAAGTAGTTATGTCATCTTCTTTCATTCACAATAGGAGGAAGTATGGATCAACTCCTGATATGGCAAAAAACAAGAAGCAAGAGTCTACAGAACAAAAAAAAGGGTAAGACTTTTATGTGGTATTGAATGCAATATATAAAAGGAGATCTTTACTTGAACTCATTCTATTACAATAAGAACTACATAAACTAAAAAAAACATCGAGATGATATCTACAAGAATAATAGTGAATTCCATCAACTACAGATTACTCGTTGTCTCTTCTATGTATGTGATCTACAATGAATATGAATTCCACGTTCTGAATCTTCCAACTTCAACTTATATTTGTGTGATTAGCTTCGGACTTAGCCTTGATACAAAACCTAGAATCTAGCATTAATTGTTAGTTATACTAACTTCTATCACAAGCTATTATTTGTCAGCTCACCTCAGCCTAGGTTGTGGTCCTGCTCCACATTTTTATCAAATCATTCAAACAACCTCCTTTCATCAAACACCATCATTGATGACTATACAAACTCACTAGCTCCAAAAACTATTTAAACTTAGATGTTGGCTCATTCTCCAACATCAGATGCTTTAGTGAGCTTATTAGCTCATTCTCCTTGGTGCTCACTTTCTGTGCCTTCAGCTCCCCATTTCTATATTTCATCTCGGACGTAGTGTATCTCATATCCATATGTTTAAAGTTCTTTCATAAAATACTTGATGTTTAGTTAAGCAAATTGTACGATTGTTATAACACAAAACTATCATTTGTTTTTTTGTACTTATGAAACTATATATGTGTTTATTTCTTTCTACAGATACGTGGTTAAGGCTGGGCCTAAAAGACTTAGTATGTTGATTGAATCGCTTAGTAAGAGTCAAAAGAGAGGTATAGATTCCATAGGTTTTGGTGGGTTGCTACAGATGCACGGATGGTCACAAAACATTTGTTGGCATAATATGTCTTGGTTCATCGATAACTTCAAAACCCTAAGTCGAGTCCTCAAATTTAAGGGTAGTAGGACTATGGTCATTACATCCGCAGACATTAAGGACCTTTTTCTTTTGCCAAGAAATATGGCGAAACCGGTGCTAAAAAATGACCCGGGTAGTGATGAGTTCTTTAAAGAGTTCAAGTCTAGATTTGGACTTGTAAAGAATGTGAATGGAGGACATTTGTCGAAGATATTAATGAACGAGCAAGATGAGACATTAAGGGATGGAGGAGATGATTTTAAGAGACTTTTTGTTTTATTTGTCTTCTCTTCATTTCTCATAGCAACTAGCAATCAGCAAGTTGATATGTCAATCTTCAATTTCTTGGTAGATGTTACCCAAATTTCATCCTTTGACTGGTGTAGTGTAACTTCATCCTAGAGAATTTATGCACATCTTTATCAAAATACAAGGAAGGTGGTGCAAATCTCAAGCCAAAAGTTCTCAGTGGTTGTCCAATTATCCTTCCATTGTTGTATTTTCACCATTTTAAGTGGCAAGGTTTATCTACACCTTCTACCTTACCCTTAATTCAACATTGGACATCTGATGCATTTAATTCAAGATTAAAGAATGAGTTGGCGGGTGGTAGTAGGGGTGAGAAATTATACCGAAATACCGGAATACCGGACTTACCGTATCAAAAAAATACCGATAATACCGATTTTTCGGTATACCTAGTTTTTGGTACGGTTTCATATCGCACCGAAAGATTCGGTACAGTAATGGTATTAGATTTTCTATACTGCGGTATACTGGTATATGTTACTGGCATACCGACACTTCGGTATACCATGGTATGCCGATATACCGATTGATTATTATTTATATAAATATACATATATATGTTATATTTATACTAAAATTTTAAAAGAATGACTGTATGAACAAGATTTGGTTGTGATTAAATTTAATTGTTTTAGACTTTTTGAATTAGTTGAACACTAGAATATTTTGAATATTTTTGGTATAATAGGTTTTTTTTCGGTATAACAGGTATAATGGTATGTTGTACCGCAGTTCGGTATAACGCAAAGTACGGTATACCTGAATGTGGTACGATATACCGGAAATACGGTATGGTAACGGTATCAAAAACTACCTTACCAAATTTCTGGTATACCGAACTCCGGTATACCGAAAAATTTGGTATGGTATCGGTATAGTGTTTTGTCATACCGTAATTTTTGGTACGATATACGATATGACGTTCACAGTATGGTATACCGTACCAAACCACCCCTAGGTGGTAGTGGCTTTGGAGTAGGGAAATGGATAGAAGATAAATTTCCAATCAGTGCCCAGATTGATATAAGTCAAGTTGACAAAGAACCAAAGAGCTTGAAGGTTCGTGCTCTAGAGCTTGAGAGGCAATTGGAAGAGATCACACAAAATATGATTGCTGCATCTGAGGTATTTTTATATACGTTATGTTGTCGTGTTTAAAAGAGAATAAACTATAATTTTTACACTATACAAAATTTTAATGATTGGTCTCTTGTAGAATATCAACATAAAAAGTGAGCAGTTGAAGATTCAAGGAGCTCGGTTGGATAAGGTGGAGGCGCTTTTCAAGGAAGAACAAATCTTGACAAAAACTCATTTCAACATGATACAAGGTATTAATTGCACGAGCTATTTGTTAAACTGTATATTTTTCCCGTTTCTTTATTGTTTCAACGATTATGCCTTGAGACTTCTCTTATTTTCCAGACTTGTTAGGAAAGATTCAAGTGTATTGTAGACTAAGGCCTGTTGGCAACAAGGAAACATTTTTGAGATATAGTGATAAGTACACTGTTGATTATACATCAAAATATGGCAAACAGGAGCAACACTCGTATGATCGAGTTTTTGATGTGCATGCCTCTCAAGATGATGTCTTTAACGACACCAAGGCAAGTCTTACATAAATTTTTTGGTTGATTGTGACAAATTTTCACTGGGTTGACTAACATATTTGTCTTCTTCTTTAATGCAGTACCTAATACAATCTGCCGTTGATGGATATAACGTCTGCATATTTGCATGTGGTCAAACCAGCTCTGGGAAGACATTTACAATGTATGGATCTGAAGAAAATCCTAGGCTAACTCGACGTGCTACATCTGAACTTTTCAGAATTGTGAAGCAAAATGATCAAAACATACTATTTATTCTGAAGGTAATAAAGTTTGTGCATGTGGATCAAGTTTTCCATTCAACAAAATATTGTCCTTTAATGAAACCAAATGGTGCAATTGTTTTATGTTGGAATAATCAGAACGATGATGATTCTGTTGCTGAGTTCTTAAATAAATAAATAAAAATTGAAATCAAAACAAAGAAACATTTTATTACCAATTTGTATTTGTTGGTTATCATCCTTGTCTAATAATTTTATGAACATACACAGGCATACATGGTGGAATTGTATCAGGATATCCTAATAGATCTCCTGCTCCCAAAGAATACAAAGCCATCAAAATTGGAAATTAAAAAAAGATAAGAAGGTATTGTTGATAAATGTAGAAATAAGATTAAACTAAATTATTTCCCAGATTGATATCCTTTAGTTTATTAATGGTTATGTTCTGTTTATGACCAATAGGGAATGGTTGTTGTCAAGAACGTGACAGTCGTATCAATTTCATCGTATGATGAATTAAGAAATATCATTGAAAGAGGATCCGAACTTCGTCATACAGCTGGGACTATTATGAATGAGCAAAGTTCAAGATCCCATTTGTACTGTCCATCATTGTTGAGAGCACCAACCGTCAAAGTCATTCAGTTTCCGTAGGAAAGGTATATCAATCTATTGTTTACTATGTATAAACTAATGTCCCCTGCCTTATTAAATGGACTTTTAGGGTTTAGGGAGATAATGTATAAGTCAAAATGTAGTGTCACATCATAGTTATAAACAAGACTACAAGAGTGAGATGGTTGTAGGTTAAGACAAGTCCACGCTTCTTCTTCTTTTACAAAATTTACATCTTCCCATAATTCTTAAGCTCAAAGCTGATCACTATTCCAAATTTCTTAATATGTTGAACCTTGTGCAGCTAAGTTTTGTTGATCTTGCTGGATTTGAACAAGTGAAGACGTCGGGTCCTTCTGGTGGTCGGGTCCTTCTGGTGGTCGGTTGAAAGAAACTCATAGCATAGACCAATCATTTTTTGCCCTCAGATGTGTTATTAGCGATTTAACTTCCAGCAAATCACACATTCGTTATAGAGACAACCAACTGACCAAGTTGATGAGCGATTCACTTGGTGGTAATGCCAAAACATTGATGCTTGTGAACGTATCCCCGGCAAAATCTGATATGGATGAAACGTGCAACTCTTTAGTGTAAGCTAGCTTCCTTCTTACTTAACTAGGACTAAATTATTAAGTAAAGAAACCGATCTACCTTCTTGTAAACTACCTTCATTGCTAATGCCACGAAATATAACATAGTTTTTGTTATATTTCAGGTTCGCATCTAGCATCCGTTCAATTAAGAACGAACCTAGTAAAAACGTGCAATCTAAGGAAGTAGTTCGACTGAAGAAGCAGGTGGCTCATTACAAAAAGCTGGTAGGTGAAAGGGGACGTGGAGCTAGAAGAGATCTAAGAGGAACAACCCCCAAAACAAGTACGTAAGATAATCAGCATTCCTAAAGTTTCCTTCCCCGTAGACTAAAGACATACATATACTTAGAATTTGGAAAATAGAGAAAGGGACATATATACCGTAGTGTAGCTTGTCAAATACTCCCTCTATCCCACTAGAAATGAAACGTTTTCCTTTTTGGGTTGTCCCAATAAAAATGAAACGTTTCCTAAAATGGAAACAACACTATTTCTACTTTTTTTTCTCTCTAACTTTACTTTATTTTCATTAACTCACAAAATAACACTGTATAAAATCTCGTGACGTAAACCAAATGTTACATATTTATTGGGACGGAGGGAGTAGTAGTTTGCATAGCTCCCTTGCTACAATCTACATCCTCATATTTTGTTGTGGTTATAATGCTTTGTGGTTTCAGACTTGCACAAGTTTAATGCATCTGTTAAAGGCTTAGTTTAATTTTATGTTTGTAACTTAAAGTCTTTATAATGCAATGTATGAGGTTTTGGTCTTAGGTAGGCTTCAAAGCTGAATTAATACTAATAGTTTTAGGTATAATGCATGTGTAGATGCACTTAAGACGACGGAAATTGTTGAAATTCGTGAGGAGTGCAAGCAACGGGAGCAATCCGGAGCAGAGGAGAAGATTGAAGGGTTTCGCAAGTCGATGAAGGATGATCATTTGGTTCCAGGTGTCCATGCTAAGAAAGTTGGCCACCTGTGAACATGCACTTATTCTAGCAAATGGGTTCCGGCTGCGAACTTAATGGGTGGAAGTGAGTATTAGAGCGACCTTGATAGAAGCAGCCTAAATTGAGATTCAGGCCCAGTGCGCTGTGCAACAGCAGCAAAGCCACAAATTGCCAATTCATGTTCTCCGGAAAAGAAGGAAAGCTATTGTTATTCATGCTGAGACTGACCCTACATATTTGTGTATGATGGTGAATCAACAATTGTGTAACTCTTTTGTCACATACAAGCCTCACTGTGTGTGACCACGAGCTCCAATTCCAGTATCTTACTTCCCACTCAACTCCAGGCTCTCCTATTTATAGATTGAATTTTTATTTATTTATTTTATTAGTTATCTCGATTTCTTTTAATCATGAATGTAGTCTTCTTGTTTAATTCTGTGATGAATGGGGTTGTAATACATATTCTTTTAATTTTTCGATTTGTTTTTTGATCATTAAAGAAACTTTTTTTAAGCTGCAGGTTTTTATATTCGATGTTGGAATTATGTGAATACAAAGAAATTCAATAAAATCCATATTCGATGTGTTTCATGACTCCTCCTATTCCTTTTTTTTTTAGAAATTCATTTGATTATAAATACTCATCTTAAAGGAAGAAGAACATCTGCTTTAATTTGAAGCCAAAATTGGAATATTCTTTAATATTTCAAAAATGATACTTTCATCGAATTTTCAGTATTTCAAATTTATCGGTGTCACTGAGGTTTTATAAAATCAACTAAATTTATTAATTCCGAAAAATTCAGATAAATTTTTTTGAAAAAATCAATATGCTCCTTATCAACTACTACTAATCTACTATATGGTAAGTTTGTTATTCTTCTTTGCTCATAATATTAGAACTTAAACCCATACTGAAAATGAAGTTAATTAAAAATACCTCAAAGTGGTGTTCCAAGACTACAACCTAATTTCATGTATAAAATTTTTTGTCTGAGCTGGGCCAAAAAATGTAGGGGTATCGTACTATTGTGTTTGATTATTACCTGAAAATATCGTATGATTAACGTGTGATATAATTAGGGCGTGTTTTGTAGAGTGGTTTAGACTGGAAAAAAGGAAAAAAAACAAGGTTATTCCCACGTTTTGTAAGCTGGACAAATGAAAAGTGAGGCCCGAAAAAAAAGGCTGCGGCCCATCCAGCCCGGATGAATAGTGCCTATTTTCACTGCTTGGCTTGGTTAATTTGTCCACCAAAATTTAGGGATTATTCACTGTTTGAGAGGGATTTCCATCTCCTACCCTTCTGCCTCCTCTTTTTTCAATTCTCTCTCATCAACCCCTATGTCTCTTTCACATCTCTCAATCGTCGTTCCATGAATATCGGCGTTAGAGTCATGGCTGCCGTCGTCCCCAATCGGCGGTAATGGTAGCGTGAGGAGAAATCGCTGAAATTGGCAGTGACAATTTAGGAGATCTGAGCCACCGCCGTCCTAGACTCAGCGGTAATGCCGCACTCGTCGTTGTTTGGTCAATTCGGCCTCCTCGCTCAGCTCGGCTGAGGATGATTATGAGTGGCCTGTTAGGCAAATCGCCTATTCAATTCGGTTCGATTTTGGGGGTTCTTCGTGTTCATTTCTAGATTTTGGGATCCACTTCGTGTTAAATTCTTAATTTTGGTTGATTTCGTGTTCAATGTCGGATGTTACATTTGATTGGGGTATACTCTTCTCTTGATTCTGGTATTTGGGTGTCAATTTCTTTGAGTTCAATTTGTTTCTGGATTTCAAATTTCTTGTTTCTGTATTTGAGTTCATTTCATTTTAATTTTTGGATGGTAGTGATGGTCATTTCACATTGTACATGAATAATAATCCCAAAAATGATCCAATCTACAAAACAACTTCTTAAAAATTTTATCCATACATTATCCTATCTTGGGCCTGAAAATTTTATCCCAAATTAATTATCATATGATAACCCGTTCATGCTACAAAACGGGTTAACTGAAAATAACTAGTAATTAATCAACCAAGACCTGTTCAAAATGAGTGGCTAGCTAATGCCAAATTATCCAACTTGTCCACGTCTCTCATTTCAATGGTTGATTTTCAATTCTGATAAATTTACTAGACACTCATTGGACTCTTAATAATAAAATAAAAAATAAAAATCCACATGGAATCCTCTTAGTAATGTAACAACATCATCAACATTGCCATTTCTTGGTCATCAATTTGCATTAATTCGCTATAAATAACAATTCCAAAGAGTAGCCTCTCATCCCACAACTATCCTAATAGGAAAATATTAACTCAAGAAAAGAAATAGAAAAAATCCAGACTTGTGTTTGAAGAATGAGTTTCTTGTCAAGTATTTTAGGGTGTTTTGCGCGTTCATCTCCGACGCGTATCTAACACGACCTCCCAAATCTCCGACACGCAAGAATGAAAAGAAGTCGGCACATGCTCCAATTCCAGTATCTTAGAGCATCCGCAATGGTCGGTAGGCCAGCCATAGGCCAGCCATTCTCTCCCCTGCCACGTCAGCAACACTAAAAAACCCACCTGCCACATCAGATTTAGGCCAGCCGCAATAAAAATAATTCAAAAAATACTACATTACCGGAATTAAATTTACGGAATTAAAATTACGATTAAAATACGGAATTAAATTTACGACACATATACGGGAAAAATAATCCATTCCATTAAAAAAAAGTACAAAGATTTTTAAAAAAAAGTACATGATTTTTTTTTTAAAAAAGGGCTTCAACGCACGAGCCCCGCCACTCTCTACTCCTCATCGCCGTCGCCGTCGTCCTCGTCGCCGTCGCCGCTGCCGCCACCCGTGGTATCTGAGCCCACGTCGGAACCCCCTAGCCGTGTTCTCGCGATCTCTAAATCAGCACGCATGCTCTCGAGCATCTCGTGAAGAAACCTCTTCTCCGTGGGGTCAGTGGCGTTCTTCCACTCTCGGAAGACCTGGAACATCTGAGCCCGCGTTTGGTTACGCGAATGGAGAGTGTACTCGAGTGGGGCGGGTGGGAGGGCGGAGGACTGGACCTCGCGGGGCGATAGGGGGGATCCGCCCCTCGCAGCCCGCTGCGCCCGCTTCTGTCCAACCGGGAGGGGGCGACTAGTAAATGAAGGAGGGGATGGAAACTCCTCAGCATCCGGGGGGAGGTCGTGGGATCCGCCGCTGCTGCCGCTGTAGTCGCCGCTATAGTTCAGTCGCTGCTTCTTCGGCCACCCAGCGTCGCACCCCGCCCGGAACTTCTCGGAGTCCTTCAACAACAAGAAGCACTCCCAGAAGGTGAACTCCTTATACTTCCCCTCCATGGGGAACTGACTCGCGGCTATCCTCCGGGCGTCGTCCTCATTCTGCCCACTTCTGAGCTGACGGAGGGCGTTGGCGTACAAATTCGCAAAACGGCCCACCGCGGCCCTGGTGCGCTCCCACCCCTTCCGGACCTCCTCGTTGCTGAAGTCCTTCCCGTGCGGGCAGTGCCTCTTATAGGCAGCTCTATCTTCGCCCACATGTGGACGACCCGCTGGTTGTTCGCAACCAGCGGATCGTCGCACACCTCCAACCACCCCTTGGCCACCCCGGCATACTCATCCTCCGTCCATTTCCTCCGGCCAGTGGCAGCGGGCTGCGATGACTCGCCGACCGCCTTGCCCTTCCCCCTCCCCCTCGTCTTCTTCTTCGGCGCGGCCGGCGTCGCTGGAACGGGAGTATCATCTTTCCCGAGATCGATCCCCATATCATGCAATGACAGAAGGTCATCGCCAGAGAACTGCGTCTCCACCGGGGTCGACGTGTGAGACGAAGCCGTCAAAAAATCAAGCGAGGACCGATATACCGCGTCCCCTCCCGGTGACCCCTGCACCCCCCCGGCATCCCGGGATGCATACCGTGTTGCATACCCCCCTGCATCCCCCCCCTGCCACATCATCCCCATCATCTGCTGCTGCAGCTGGGGCATACCCCCCCACCCGGGCGCTGACTGCCCGCCGCTCCCCTGCCCGCCGCCCGGCATACCCCCTGGTTCCCCCCCATCGCCCCCCCCGGCGCACCAGCCATCATCCCCATCATCTGATTCCAAGGGATGTTAAACCCCGGGCCCATCTGCCCCCATCCAGATCCCACAGGTACCGTGGGAGTCTGAGATCCACTCGTCGCTGGACTGGACTCGTTGTTGTGATCCATCGCTCGATGATGCTCTTGTACAGAAAGTTAGAGAGAGAGAAAACTCGTTAAAACAAGTGGTGCAAATGAAAATGAAACAAAAATCGCGTTTATATATGATTTTAAAAAAAAAAATCAAAAATCGGCGCTGGCCGATCGCTGGCCGATCGCTGGCCGATCGGGCCGCCACAATGGCGGCTAGCCGATCGGCCAACGCTTCGGCCAGCGACGAGCGATCGGCCAGCCCACGCCGATCCGCTCGCCGAAATCGTCCTCGCCGATTGCAATGGTTCGGCTAGCCGATCACTAGCCGAGCATTGCGGATGCTCTTAGTTACCGCTCAACTCCAGATTCTCCTATTTATAGGTGCTGCCTTTGTGGATATAAATCTTTCTGTTTCTTTGAGTTGTGGTTTTGTTTTCATTGTTGAGAGAATTTTTCTTCACGTTGTGATTTTTTGTAGAAATTAAAAAAATCATACAATTGTTGAAGAAGATTTTTTCAGCTCACCTTTCATGACTCTGTTACCATTTTGTTTTGGTGAATTTGTATCCAAATATGACAATTGAAAATATAAAAAAAAATTTACACACCTAGATATCGCTAACAAGTCAAATAAAATCGTCTATTACTCCCTCCGTCCCCCATTTAGAGTAATATTTTTCCATTTCGGTCCGTTCCCAATTAAGAGTCACACTTCATTTTTACCATAAATAGTAAGTAGGTCCCACATTCCACTAACTCAATTCACTCACATTTTATTATAACATCAATATAAAAAAAATGGGTCTCACATTCCACTAACTTTTTCAACCAACTTATATTTATATTTTTTAAAACCCGTGCCCGGTCAAAGAATGACTCCTAATAGGGGACGGAGGGAGTAATACATACAACGATATCATTTCCTTAACATTTGTTAATATATTACACAAGTCCTTAAGCGATCATATTTTTTGCAGTTGAATGTTTGTGAACAAATTAAAATTTGATAATCTTTTAATTTTTTAAGCTATGGGTCAAACCAAGAAATTTTACAAAACTTCATTTGTCCGACAATTTAACCCTTAATTTATTAATATTCATGTTTCTCGTATACATTAGAAAGTTAAAATTGGGTTAAACACCTGACAGTTTGAATGCTCCATATTAAACATAATATAACAATTATTGATATGGTCTAATTACACTAATTTAGTTAATTCGTATTACTAATATATATACTACTCCCTTCGTCCCGCTTTAGCAGTCCCATTGACTTTTCTGCCCTATTTTTGTAAAAATAAAAAAAATAGTTAAAGAGGAGAAATGGTAACTTAAGAGAGAATAATATAGATAAGAGTCTTATCTACATTATTGTCTCTCTTACTTTACCATTTCTCCACTTTAATTATTTTTTATCATTTTTACAAAAAGAGGGCAGAAAAGTCAATGAGACTGCTAAAGCGGGACGGAGGGAGTACTAAGTATTCAATTTCATGGAATAAAAAATTTACTCCATGTGTCCCGTTATAAGCGAGACGTTTTTTGTCACGGAATTTTTAAAAATGACGTTTAAAGTGTTAAGTAGAGAGAGAATAAAATAAGATAAAGTAATTATGTTATAATTTGCCAAAAAAGAAAATGACTCAATTTAGAAGGGACGTACCAAAAAGAAATTCAAGTTGTTTATGTTGGGTTGGATGACGTACATGTTTCGATTTCTCTCTATTATCATGCCAAATACATTTAAATACATCACTCCTTCTTCCATGATTAAGTGTCTCACTTTTTCATCTGCGATGATTAAGTATCTCATTTACTATTTATAATTTTTAGTACTAGACTATACATTCAAACTAATTCTTCTTTATATTTTGTTATTCCCTCCGTCCCGCTTAAGATGGCACGTTTTCCTTTTTAGTCTGTCCCAACTAAGATGACACATTTCCTTTTTTGGTAACTTTCTCTCTCCAATTAATACACTCAACCACTTTTCTCACTCCTATTAAAATATTCATCTTTCTTTATCTCTCTACTTTAATACTTCCACCCATCTTCTCTCTCTCCAATTAAACACTTTAACTAGTAACTCCTAAAATTCTGTGCCGGCTAAGCAATGTGTCTTCTTAGCCGGGACGGAGGGAGTATAAAACTAACATCAATCTACATTATATTCCATCTATATTTTATTACATTTCTTAAAATTTTAGCTAAGCCATCTTTTGTCATTTAATCAAGAAAAAGGGGGCACATTATTTGTATTGTATAGTTCCAAATTCTAATATTATCAACAGACCGCTGGTGCGTGTCTTCCTCTTATTTGGACTTTTTGTGGAATTTTTCTTCTTATTTAAACAAGACTAAAGTCCAATTTTGGTCCCTTATATTTGATCTAAAATTTTTTTTGATCTCATACATTAAGCATGTGATCTTTTGATCCCTAACATATTATTTTGGTACATTTTGATCCCAAACATATTATTTTGGTCCAAAATAACTATTTTATGTTAAAATTAACAATCAAAATATTTAATCAATTTAATAACTTAATTATAATTTGGGACTAAAGTCCATTTTAGTAAAAAATGAAAAATAGTGCATGGACAAAGCCATCGTTGACTACTGACGAAGAAAAATCATAACGTCGAAATCAAAAACCAATAACAACATTTTGCTTGCTCATCAAGGTCACTCACTTTTCTATAAGTTGCTACTTACTTTTATGCAGCTTTGCATATAATCAACACGCATCTCTCTAAAATAATATTCCAAATATTCTCACGTACAGAAAGCTTTTAGTTATTTGCGTCGCCAATATAATCAATCATGTCTTTTTTCTCGAGCTTGTTCCGCTGCTTCAAGATTCCGTCGTCGTCGTCGTCGCCGCCGCCCTCGCCAAAGATAGACAAGGATAAACAAAAGTCGGCCCGTGCACCTATTCCCATGTCTTACTTTCCTATTAACTCTCAAATCTCACGCTTATAGTGTTTGATTTTACGTGCCTCCGAGGGATAGGCATGGTCTATTCATTGAAGCCCGCTCACATGATACGTGAAAGACAGACCAATCATATTCTAGCGAGATTCTATACCAAAATCAGTTGGTGACGAATCAGGATTGCTTAGATTTTTCTCGGGCCAAAACATGTAATTTGGCTCGAGCTTGAATTTTGTCAGGATTAGGAATATATTGCCTAGTCCGACCAATTTTCGTGTCGAACTGGAATCAAACTCTTGTCTGTCTTTGTAACTTCGACAATCTATAAGATCGTTGAATTTGTTTACCATATGTACTTATTATTGTCCGTTGTGACTGTGGCTAGACTTTTTTTGTAGGTGTATATATTATCGTATGTTTTAACTATTTGAATGGATGCAAGAAATAAACCATGTGATCAATTGTTAATTAATTATAACAAGAGTAATTATATAATGAAAATGATCTAATGTTGTTCCCTAGTGCACGGGAAGGAAGCGCAAATTCGTAAAAAATTAAATTGAAACGACTTTATTTTATAAGTTCATTTATATTGTGAAAATCGTTTTTGAAACATTTAGTAGCTCTTTAAACACTTGAAAATTCTAATAGATATTAAAGAGACAAAGTGAGTTTCAAATTAGTTTAGTGCATACGGTAATTTAGTTCACTTTTATATTTTCTGATTCATGTTTTTCTTCAAATTAGTTCCCGTTCCTTCAACTGGAAAAACTAAACCAGGACGCCCTCCTAAAACCAAACCGAGGTCCACCCCAAAGATGATCGAACTAAAACTTTCAGGTGAGCTAACCCTATTTCTGTAATTTATATTTTGTTCACAATTTTTCATTTAATTGAGATGATTAAAGTTTTGTTTATTATGCAATCTTGGTCCGTTCTGTTAAACAAAATATGTGTGAATTGAAGTGTGAAAACTTATGAGAGAAAAGAAAGTTCAATGTTGGGTGAATTTATTGGATGAAGTATTTTGGACTGATGTAACCGAATTTATCAAATTATATGATGAAGTGTGTTCAACATCATCTGAAGCTTTTTTTCAAATTCAACTGAAATTTTGTGTTGCGAAGTATATGTATGTCTAGATACTAAATTGATGAGTTGATTTTGACTGTATGATGATCTTGATTCAGTACCATGTTTAATCAAGTGATGTTTAATGTGAATCTAGTAATGTATACTCCCTCCCTCCGTCCCATAGAAATAAGTCATATTTCCTTTTTTGTCCGTCCCATACAAATAGTCTATATCCATTTATGACAACCTTTTCCTCATTCACTTTTACTTTATTATTTATGGGCTCCACTATTCACTACACAATTTCAACTACTTTTCCTCCTTCTCGCTTACTTTACCAATTATACATTAAAATCCGTGCCTATACCAAATGGTCTATCTCTATGGGACAGAGGGAATATATCCGTATTGGATTAATGTCAATTTGATAAAATTATATTAACTTTATCAATAGTCGATTCGTGAACTGAGCTTTTAGTGGGCTTCAGGCGGGCCTATCAATGGGTTACGAAAAAACTCAATCGCAGTCGTCTCACATCGATAAGCTCAGCCCAAAAGAAGACTACTGTATATGCAGGCCAAGCCCAATTATAAAGGCCCATTATTCTAATAATAGCAAATTAATCGTCATAGAAAATCTGGAGCGGCTCAGACTCAAAGCCTTGCACTTTTACCTGAATTTGAATCTCAATTTCATTTCCGGAAACCCTTGGGTTTTTACTTCTGCTATTTTGATTTCGAGACTAAATTTCCTGAATCTGGAGCAGACCAGACGCCGCCTTCTCTGGGAATGGAGGCTTCAAGGTTAGAAATTTGAATTAACATATCTCTTTATCTCATTTTTCTCGATTCGATTATTTTTCGGCGGATATATTCGTCTACTTGTTGATGTATGCTGTTGATTTTCTGTACTTGTGCTATTTCTTTTGGATTTAGTACGATGCTTTACGGCAGTTGTTGGTTATGAGATAATTTGGTTGTTTGTTAAAGTTGAATCTTTTGTTGGTAAGACTGTGATGTTGGGGTTAGGGTTTGCGAAGTTATGTGCATTGTTGTGATAGTGATTTCTACTAAATTGGCTGGGTTTATTCCATCCATACAGTTGCCAGATCATATATACTAGATTGTGGGGTTATTATTTATGTACTACTCCACTACTTTCGTTTCAAAATGTATAACTTCTCATCTCCTCTTTTTTTATCTTCTGTCATTGATGCAGGCTAATGTGTTCTGCATCGCTTTTTGGAGCGGTTTGGTTAGCCGGTTTTAGCACGCTTTCTAGTTCATAAACGCGATTTTAGCCGCAGCAGATGCTGGTTATGAGGTGGAAGCAAATTGCCTACAAATAGTACATGTCCGTGAAATTTTGGGGGAAGAGTAGTCATTGGTTAGACTAATAGGCAACAACTGTTGGGACCAAAAACCTATCATCGGCTGCCACCGCTCGCCGTCATGAGCAGCGCCAAATCCCGCAACTTCCGCCGCCGTTCCGGCGACGACGAAGACGAAGAAGCCAGTACCTTCGTCACACCATCCACCACCAAAACCTCTGCCACCACAAACAAACCTTCCACCACCAATAAACCCAAAAAGCCGACCCCTCAGTCCGGCACCAAAAGTCTCCTTTCATTCGCAGACGACGATGACGAAGAATCTCCGTTTTCTCGGCCACCGCCGAAGCCATCTTCCTCGTCTAGATTCCCCAAATCTTCGTCGGCTCACAAGCTCAGATCGTCAAAAGACCGAATTGCCCCTCACCCTCCATCTTCGTCCCTCCCCTCCAATGTCCAGCCACAGGCTGGTGTCTACACGAAAGAAGCCCTATTAGAGCTTCAGAAGAATACTAAAACCCTGGCCGCGCCTGCTCGGAATAGGCCAAAGCCCGACCCTGAGCCTGTTGTTGTGTTGAAGGGTTTGATCAAACCCGTAATTTCGAGCGAATTAGATGCCGCAGCTACTGGAAAAGGTCAGGATAGCAGTGATGATGATATGATGTTTGATCGGAGGGTCAAAGATTCAAGCGTTGAAGCTAAATTGAAGGATGTTCGGATAGGGCCGGGTTTTAGGGAGGATAAGGAAGGGATACCGGACCAGGCCACAATAGAAGCGATTAGGGCGAAGAGGGAGAGGCTGAGGCAGGCCAGGGCTGCAGCTCCGGATTACATAGCAATTGATGGAGGCAGTAATCATGGAGAGGCTGAAGGTCTGAGTGATGAAGAGCCGGAATTTCGAGGAAGGATTGGATTTTTTGGTGATAAAATTGGTGGGAGTGACAAGAAAGGTGTTTTCGAAGATTTTGGGGAGAGGCCAGTGCCAAAAGAGAGGGGAATGGAAGTAGTTAGCGATGAAGAGGATGATGAGGATAAGATGTGGGAGGAAGAGCAAGTGAGGAAAGGGTTGGGGAAGAGGCTGGATGATGGTATTGGGCTTCAAGGAGCGGGTGCTACTGTTGGCGGTTTAAGTAGGTTGCAATCTAGTTCAGGGAACCCTGCTGCACTTCCTAGTGGAATGCATCATCCTGCCCAAAATGTGGATGGTAGAAGTAGCTATAACAATGTCGGAGGGGCAAGTTTTGACATGTTTGGTGGTAGTGATATGTCAATTTCTCAGCAGGCTGAGCTTGCCAGAAAAGCCATGACTGAGAACCTGAAGAGGGTTCAGGAATCTCATGACCGAACAATGGTGTCTTTGGCGAAGACAGATGAAAATCTCTCTTCGTCTTTACTGAATGTTACTAGTCTGGAGGATTCCTTGTCGGCTGCCGGTGAGAAGTTCCTCTTTATGCAAAAGCTTCGTGAGTTTGTTTCTGTTATATGTGCGTTTTTGCAGGTATGAATATAAAGTTTCCTCTATAATGTTGGTTAATTCATTGTTTTGTGAACATGCTATGCTTCAGTACCTTGCTCTTTGTTACACTTTCATGGAACGTAATTCTGGATTTATGTTCATAGTTGAAATACAAAACCATTTCCCTTGAGTTTCTTTAGAGACTAGTCAGAAACCATTTAGTTGTTATGTACATATATTATACATAGACACACAAGTACTCTTCCACCAAAACAAACGAAGTATAAGTGGCCTAGTCTATTGAATAATTGTAGAAAAAGATAGTAGCATCTGTATGTCTGTGGTGGATATTGTGAATTAGATAGAACTTTTCCTTGTGAAATAATGATGCTAATGTAGAATGGTGGATTGGATGTAAAACCATGAATTTGTTGAATAACTGACAAGGCCAACATGAAGAATTCTAGACATTTGAATCATTGAAAGTATGTAAACTAGTGAAAGCAATATCAGAAACATTGAATGCAATTATCTATGACTTCTATATACTTTGCAACTGTTATCCAATTAGTTTCACAACCTTATCCCCTTTAGCACTCTGTATCATCTATCTGTAGAGAACTTGATTGAATTGCGCATAGAATCATCTAGTTGTGTCTTATAATCTACTATTATAATCCCCTTAGTAATGCTTGTTTTAATGTTCGGCTAAAGAGCCTTACTTATGTTTTGGCTTAATTTGCTTTGACAGCATAAAGCTCCTTTCATTGAGGAACTCGAAGAACAAATGCAGAAGCTTCATGAAGAACGTGCGAGAGCCATTGTAGAAAGAAGAGCTGCAGATAATGATGACGAAATATCTGAGATAGAATTAGCTATTGCTGCAGCACGGGTAGAACTCTCTAAAGGAAGCAGTGCAGAAAAAGTAGCGGCAGCCATCGCTGCTTCCCAGGCTGCCTCTGATAATGCAAGAGGAGCTAAAGGTGCACCAGTGGAGCTGGATGAATTTGGCCGAGATGTGAATCTGCAGAAACGGATGGATATTACTAGAAGATCAGAAGCTCGGAAACGAAGGCGAGCGAAAGCTGATTCAAAGAGGAAGTTGGCCATGGAAATTGACAGTTCCGTTCAACTTATGGAAGGAGAATTCAGCACTGATGAAAGTGATACTGAGACTAGTGCTCACGAGTCAACCCATAATCAATTACTTCTTGTTGCTGGCAAAATCTTTAGTGATGCAGCAGAGGAATATTCTCAATTTTCAATGGTTGTTGAAAAATTTGAGAAATGGAAGAAAGATTATGCCACAAGCTATCGCGATGCATATATGTCGTTAAGTATACCTGCTATTTTTTCACCTTATGTGAGATTGGAGCTTCTAAAGTGGGACCCACTTCATGAAGATGCAGATTTTATGGATATGAAATGGTACGCACTACACAAATTATTTTCTGGTTTGTTATTTCTTTAACCATAGTATAAAACACTCCCATTCTGGTTATTTATCATCCCTGTATAATTTTAGTTGAATAGTGTTTTGGAAAAACTGAGGACAAGTGCACAAAACAGGATAATGATTTAAACATCTTCATGTGTATGATTTCTTAGCTTTATTTTCTTGATACACATTATTTTTTTCCATTTATTGACTGGTAGTAGTCTCGGGGGTTTTCTCTATCTGTACATTTTGAGATTTTGCTTTGCAATTTTACAGCACTACTTGTAAAGACATGTTATTTTTAAAATATGTATTTGCTCTAGGAAACATGTTGAAACTTTGAAAGTTAGGGATGGTGGAGCCATGGAGGAGATACAATGCAAATAAAATTTATTGACTGATAATTCGTTTATTTATAAATTCAACTGTCTGTGTTTTATGTAGGTGTTCATTGCTCTTCAATTATGGCCTTCCGGAAGATGAAAATGGAAAGAATGGAGAGGATGCTGATGATGATGCAAATCTTATTCCTGAGCTGGTTGCAAAAGTCGCACTTCCTATTTTGCACCATCAGTTAGCCTTCTGTTGGGACATTCTTAGCACCCGTGAAACAAAGCATGCTATTTCTGCTATGGACATGGTCACAGAATTTGTAGGTTCCTCCAATTCAGCTGTTGGGAAACTGGTAGCTGTTCTTCGTGACCGTTTCACCACTGCTGTGAATGATTTGGTGGTAATGTTTCTAAACTTTATAAGCTTGGCCTTTCTTTGTATTAATGTGTCATATCAATATTTCTCAATGGCGTTTTCTACCGCATGATTTCTCAAATAGGTCCCCACATGGAGCCCACTTGAACTGGAGGTGGTACCTGGTGCAGCAAGAGTTGCTGCATATAGGTTTGGCACCTCTGTTCGTTTGTTGAGGAACATATCTTTGTGGAGTAAGGTTCTTGCTATTTCCGTCGTTGAGAAGATTGCTCTTGATGAACTATTGTGCGGCAAGATTCTTCCTCATCTGCGCAGCATACAGACAAACGTGCATGAAGCAATTATACGAACAGAGAGGGTGATTGCGTCACTTAATGATGTATGGACCGGTTCTAGTGTTACCGAGGATCGAAGGTATGGCTTCTTTGTATTTCATACTTTCATTTACTTTGCTTTGCAGCTCATTTTTGATGATATATTGGGATTTAATTACTACAAATCGATTTAATTACTGTATCCCTGACCTTACCATACTTGTATAGAAATTTTTTTCTAGTTTAATGGAGTAGTAAATATGAATATGCAATCAATAGAAAACTAAGTTGCGGTGTTGATTGAATGTAGCAAGAAACTGCATCCGTTGGTGGACTACGTGTTGCTGCTGGGGAAGGCTTTGGAGAGAAAGCGTGCTAGCGGTGGCATGGAGAGCGAAATGGGTAAATTGGTGAGACGATTGAGGAAGATGCTGGTGGAGCTGAACCAGTACGACCATGCAAGAGCATTGTCAAGAAGCTTCAATATCAAGGAAGCTATCTGATGTTGTCTCTGTACAATTTTGATGACAGTAGCCTTAACTGTGTCGTTGTTATACTAATACCCCTTTTGTATTGGTTACTATACTACCTCGTTAGTACATCAACCGTACTTATAATTAAGTATGAAATTGGCCTAACAATGACATACTACTACTTTATTGCAACTATATGAAGATTATCAAAAGGGTCGCCCTAGCATGGAAATTAAAGATACAGTTTTTGGAACAATAACTTGGCAACCACTAGTAAGTCAACTTTTAGACATATTTTTGAATTTGACACATTATAGTTTGACAAATTTTTGAATTTGAAGCGTTATAAAAGGGACACGCCAAAATTGATTTTGGAACCATTATTAATGGGTGATAAGTAAGAACTTCCTCCTAAAAAGAAGTATACAAAATAAATAATTAACAGAATTAAGAACAAAATCACAACATAAAGTGTAGAATCCTAGTAAAAATTAAGTGGTCCATACATATTGCCATGTGGTGTGTCCAACCAATCATAATTGAAAAAAAAAACTTATTTTTCTCTTTCTTTCGTTAATTGTGGCCTGAAACACGACAAATAAAAAATTTTATTTGTGGAAACAAATTGAATACTTCATAATTAAAACATAAAATCACATCATAATGATTCAGCAAGCCCAAAAAAAACTAGACATGAGAAGGACGTCGTTTTTATAATGGATAAATGAATTTAAATTTAAAGGCCGCGCCACGTAGGAATCAAACCTAAGAACAAATTAACCTCTCTACCGCTTGACCTACTCACACACATAAAGGACATCATATTAATTTGATACTTGATGACAAAGTGGAGATTTATTTATGTAGAATAATTATGTTAAGAAATGTATAAAAACTTCTTCTTTTTTTTGTCAAAATGGATATTTATTAGTACTGTCTTCATGAATATTTACAAAATAAAAACCTCTAAAATTAACATGGAACATGAATATTAGAGCATCCTTAACGCGGAGGGGCTGGGCCGCAAATCGCGAGTCCCGGCCCGGGCCATGCGCTAGACGGCGGCGAGTCACGGTCTGGGACGGTCCCGGGGCCGCAGTTCCGTCCCTGGGCCGCTCCCGAGGTCCGGCCCGACTCAGGGTTATGCGCATCGGGACGGGCCGCAAACCCCCAAAATTTTTATTTTTTTTTCTTTTTTTGATTTTTTTGCCATTTTATTATACCCATTTCTTCAACATTCTTCCACCAATTTCTCCATTTCTATCCTCTAAATTATTTCAATATTTTTTTTAGGATGTAATTTTTATTTTCTAGGTTTTAATAAATTTTTTTCCAAGGATTTGTAAAAAAAATTTCTCGAATTTTTAATTTTCTATTTTTCGACTGAACAATGAATTTTCCCGGTTTTAATTGTTCAAAGTATTCAATTTTACGAGTAAAATAGGTTGGAGTTGTGAATAGTGCAAAATAATAGTTGTGGCCCGAATGGTGGCCTGCGGGGTTAATGGAGTTGTAGCCTGGGACCCGAAATTTAGGGGAATGATGACGTGGAGGGGACTTGCAGCCCAAATCCGGAATGGAGTTAAGGATACCCTTATGGACTCGGATCCTCTGTTGTACCTCAAAGCACGGCATGAAATGCTGCTATAAAAGTCCATATTCTCCCATTTCATTGATAAACTTGCTAAGTAATTACTTCACAAAATTTCTTGTGTAAAATTAGTTTTCTACTTAGTAGTGGAGTAATATTTTATGTTGATTATTAGCTGTAAATAACGAGTAACTAGATAAGACCTCTTCAAAGTTCAAACTAAGTGACTCATTCCAACTATCCGACTTGTCCACGTCTCTCATTTCATTTATTTACTTTGTACTCCGTAATTCAATTCTGATACATTCACTCTCTTAATAATAAATAGAAACAAAAATAAAATAAGAATCCACATGGAATCCTCTTAGTAATGTAACAACATCATCAACATTGACATTTCTTGGTCATCAAATCTTGCATTGATTCACTATAAATAACCATTCCAAAGAGTAGCCTCTCATCACACAACCATTACAAACATAACACAACAAAGGAAATTACAAAAAATCCAGACTTGTGTTTGAAGAATGAGTTTCTTGACAATTATTTTAGGGTGTTTTGTGTGTTCGTCTTCTCGCGTATCAGACACGACCTCGCAAATCTCCGACAATAGTAAGCGCAAGAATGAAAAGAAGTCGGCACATGCTCCAATTCCAGTATCTTACTTCCCACTCAACTCCAGATTCTCCTATTTATAGGTGCTGCCTTTGTGGATATAAATCTCTCTGTTTCTTTGAGTTGTGGTTTTGTTTTCATTGTTGAGAGATTGTTTCTTTAAGTTGTGCTACTTTGTAGAAATTCAATAAAATTATACAATCGTTGAAGAAGATTTTTTTCAGCTTACCTTTCATGACTCTTTTACAACTTTAAGGCTCATTTGTATCATGAATTGTAACAAACTCTATCAATATATATATGTATAAGTATATGTATAGTGTGTACAAGGTCTCTTAATACAACATTAAGAATAAATAAAAGAATTAAATACATATATGATTTCCTATTACTACTATACATGCTTCTTATTCAAAAGATGTATTGAACTACACAAGGGCTCTTCCGCCCAACTTGATCCATTAGAATTTATTAAGTGTAGTAGAGCACTTAATTTATACACCTCAAAAGAGACTCTCACTTCCAATGTGGGACAACTAATACTAGTTAATTACTCCCTACATTCAAGACTTCAAGCTTAAATAAAGCTCAATCGTGCCCAACTTTAATCCACTATTTTTCACTCACTGAGAATTGGATTTGAGAAAGTGAATATACTACGATCATCTACGCGGAATGATTGATGCTATAGCATTTAATTTTAGAAAAATTAAATGTCTTGTCATATTTATTTGGTCAAAGTCCATTGACCGGGCACATATATTTAATCCATAATTCTAACAATTATAGGGATCTAGCATATCTTTTCATATTGTATCCACAGGGTCGCGTTAAAATAAAACCAACCTTCTAATCCAGAACCCAGAACTATCTCAATATTATGTATTAAAATTATCAACACAAAGACAAAACTTTCTCAATAGATCTGTGTTGATAAAATTATGTCTTTGTGTTGAGATTTAAATTTACATGTTATTTTGAGAAAGTTATATTTATATGTTGAGAAATTTCCAACATAATGTTGAAGTTCTGGGTTTTGGATTGGAAATTAGTTAGCATTTGATTATAACCCTGTATCCACATATATTATAAATATGTGTGGAGTCTCTCATAGGAATTAATCAATAAAATCATTATCGTTTGCCTAAGACTTGGATGCCGGATTTTAATCAACGGATCTAAACTCTCAACGCTGCGACGAAGACTCCTCCGCGCCAGTCCTATCGTTTGTCCGCCGACCCTTAAACGAGGGCGTCGGAATTGCAGTGTTACAGTTGTGAATTTGGACGGAATTCTCACGTTAGGAGCAGGAGGCTCTTAACATACTGGCGGTGTAAATATTTGACAGTCCATTTTGGTATTTGAAAAAAAATTACTAAGAAGATACCAATGATCATAAAGGTTAGAGTATTGTAAATAATATATTGAAAAACAAGAAGAAGATATTGATGATCAAAAAGGGTTGTTGAGCCATGGTCGTTAGCAATGGAGGCTGATTATGGGAGTGTCGATAAATATTAAACTTATTGATAGTGAGAAGAATGCTGCTAATGTATGTACATTATCTATTTTGCATGTTCTACTTTTACAGAAAGTTATGGTTGGTTTTGGTCCACATTTTGAGAATCAATCCTGTAATATATTGATTAAATTAAAGGTTCAATTTTGTCTCATCATTTGTAATGTTTATCTAAAACGTAAAAACTATGTAGGTAGACATAACAAAAGTTTTGATGATTGAAAAATCTATCAGTAGTCGAAATCAAACGCCGATAATATTCAAAATTACACACTGATAATGTAACATCCCGGAATTTAGAACCTTAATTTTAGAGCCCTAAAATTTATTATCGATGACGTGGAAGATGTGAATTATTTGATAAGTGAATTTATTACATGAGTTTATTTGATTGAGAAGTTTGAAAAGTCAAATTTGTTAACTATTATGATGTGGCATATGTGATTAATTAATTCATGAGATGAATTATTTGATTAAGGGTGAGTGAGAATATTAGAGAAAATTTCCATAAATACTAGGCACTATTTCTTTGTGATTTTCAAAAATCACATGTAGAAGGAAAGGAATTGTTTTATTTTGATTTGACCTCTTATTTGATTTCTTTCCATACCTAGAATTAAAATATTCTACCAAATCTTTCCATACTTCAAGAGATCCTTATCATACCTTATTTTAATTAATATTCAAAAAATCCATGCCTTAATTAGGCTCAAAATACACGCCTATTTCTAGGCCAATGGGGGAGAATTTTTATTTTATTTTGCTCCGTGATATTTTATTCTACTCCGTAAAATATACCAAAACAAAATCTTGGCTAATTAAAAAGCCTAGTTTTCAAAAATTACATGGAATATTGCCTTAGAGTCTATTTTTGTTAATTCTTCTTCCCTACTCCATAATATTTATTTTATTTATTGTGGAGAATAAGATCTTACCAAATATTCTATTCTAATTACCTAAAGATCTTGTTGATCACTATAAATAAGAGAACCCCTAACCCTAAACCCCATTATTTTCGCCCCCCCCCCCCCTCCTCTCACTCTCTCAAATTTTTCTTCTTCTACTCTCCAATATTTTGCTATCTTTTGGAGAAGAATTGAAGTTTAATCCAAGAATTCTTGAAGAACCAAGTCTCTACTTTGTTTCTACCGATCGTTTTCCTCTAAAAAGGTATTTTGTTTATATATAAGTGTTCTTTTCTTCTTCTCCATCTTTTTCTCCTTTCCAACCGATTAATCGGTCTCCTTGAACCCTCATGCATCTTCTTTGAGTGAGATTGGGATGAAAAGGGAAAGGGAATTTGGAACATGTGTGTGTGTGCGTGCGTGTGTGAGTGTGGCGTGAGTGTGTGTCGTGTGTGTGTGTGTTGTGTTGTGTGGTGTGCTTGATAGCTAAATATTCTTGTGTGATATATGTTGATGTTAGAACTAGGATTGAGATGTGAATGAAAGTCATATGAGGAACATGATCTTTGATTTGTGATAATAAGATGAATCGATGGGAAAAAGGGAAAGTGTTGAGACATGCATGAGTTAAGAGTTGTGATTGAATCTGATTGGTGAATATGTGCCTATATATGTGAATAAAAAGGTGAAACCTCGGTTGCGAAGCCAGATAACGGAAAAGCGAAACTACTTGAAACTTAAGCAGTCGAGGTGGGCTTTACTCTTAAAACTCTCTTTTATTTTTGTCAAAAAATATTGATTGGAGTTATAAGGGTGGTTTAACTGCTATGCCATGCCTATGTTTGTTTTATTGTGAGATTGTGTGTCTGATGCCTAGTTTGTGAGTTCGCTCCATTGGGCTATAGGGCTATGGATATGATTATACGAATTCGGGTCTGAGTATGGGCCGCAAACCCTATCAGACTGTGTACACGAGGGGATCGGGAGCCGTCCTAGCTAGTCGGCCGGTCTCGTGGGCGAAAAGCGTGGCCACGCTTTCGTCGCACCATGGAAAGATTGAGATTGTGATTGTGGAAATTGATGAGAAAATGGGAGATTATTTGATTGGCCAATCTATGAAAATATTTTGTGATACTCGATGATATTTTATTTGACAAATTGTAAAACTCGAGTTCACTTGGTAAGGGTGGCATAACTTATAAAATGTTTTCGCAACGAGCTCACTGAGTATTTCAAAATACTCAGCCCTGCATGTGTTTTCCTTATGTGCAGGTTGAATGACGACGAGCGGTGGCGGGTGTTGAGCATGATAATTAATTAAGATGGATGTTATGAACTTCAAGCGTAGTTGTGTCTTCATACATGGCTATTTTTTCTCTTGGTCGTTTTCCTTCTCTTGGTCGTTTTCCGCTGAGTTTTGATGCACCTTAGAGTTCGTCGTTTTTGAATATTTACATCTTTCCTTCGATTTGAGGCCTTAGACTTTTTCTTGTGATTTTATCTTAAATATTATGTCGTACTCTCGAGAATTTGATCGTTATTTATGATACCCCTTTCTCTTTCTCATTCAAGCTTTTAGGCTAAGTTGTTGCTTTAAATACTCTGATAGGTCTTTTAAATCTCTTGGTCAAAATTCTTTAAATGAAACCCTAGCCTTGTTCATTTCTTCGAGTCCGTTTGGTAGCAGTTGCCGCATTTATTGTACCCTAGGAGAGCGGGCTGTTACAGATAAGATACCCAATCGATCACTTAATCAACGAGTAAATTTCAGCTTGCCACGTTGATATTTTGATCTGATAATTGGAATAGTTTTCTAGGATAATTTATAAATAATGAAAAATGATGAATATAAAATGGCAAACACGGTCATATTTTTGGGTAAACTTCTTAAAAGATAAGAAAAAATTGACCCTAAACCCTATAGCCTACATGTTGGTGGGCTCAAATTTTTAAAAACTGATAATTAATATAATAAATTCTTATTGATGTATCAAATATCTCGTTAATTTAATATAATTTCAAGAACTCAATTGTCACTAGATTTATTATAATAGCAATTAATAGAAAATTAACATACAAAGGTCTCCGCCACAGAATCCTATATTAGACGGAATTCACAGTTTTATTTACCTATTGAGTGCAGACTTTATCTCAGTAATGTATTTATGAAAATAAAATCTTTGACAAAATCTTTGGTCAACTAAATCTGTACGTACATGTATTGCTTATATAAATATTGTACCATAGTAAGGGAGTTTTTGATATACATTATACAGCACCAAAATCAAATATTAATAAATTAAATATAAATAAAAAATCGAAAACAAATACACATAGCATTAGACCTAGCCCTATAAATATCTCTTGATAAACTCATCACCGGCTATAACAAGAACCATAATTCCAACAATTTCATCCAATATTCATACACATGGCAATGAACAACGATGTGGTGATAGAAATCCTCTTGCATCTTCCAGTTCGATCCCTCTTGATATTTAGATCTGTTTGCAAATTCTGGTGTGACGTCATTGATTCTACACGTTTTCGAGAGCTGCACACTGAGTTACATATCAACAACAATAACGACAACGGCGGCAAATCTGATGATGCAGTATATCTACAATTTACTCTTCCTGATGAGATAGGAATATTGAAACTATCAACAAAGCTTCTAGACAACGGGAAGTCGTTAAAATCGCATGACTTTCCGTCTTTCAACAGGACACATCATAGGACGGCTGATCCGAATAGGCGTTTAAAGGTAGCTGGGGCAGTTAAGGGTCTAATATGCATAAACACTTCTTCAGAAGAAAATATTCCATCCATAGTCATATGCAATCCTTTTCTAGATCAATTGAAGATTCTACCACTTCCTCACCGCCCTTCTTGTCAGTCGTGTGGAAGGACCCTTTGTTACCAACAGGTTGGAGTTGGCTTCGATGAAGATTACAAAGTGGTACAGCTGCGCTGATGTGCTACTCATGGATGCATTGTAAGCAAGCCTACCTATATTCGAGAAGGATGAATTCTTGGAGGAAGTTGGCTTTTGATCAAGAATTGTACATCCATGGTCCTATAAAGTCGTTGTGCAAGAATGGCTCCTTTGCACACTGGATAGGATGGCGGAGAGACTCACAGTTTGTCATACTAAGCTTTGATATGAAGAATGAAGTGTTTCTGACATTCACGATATCAGGTCATGTGCATGAGTCGTTTTACATGAATCTAGAGGTTCTTGCAAAGGATGAATGCTCGTTTGTTTTATTCGGATTATATAGTTCGCTAGTGGTGATGGTTTATGAGTCGAGAGTCGAAGGGAGTGAGCTTATATGGACTCGTGTGATGAATGTGGAACAACGTGTTTTACGGGATATGCCTCTTTGGAGGAGCGATGATTTTGCAGTGTTCAAGAAGCGTGATTGTGTGGTTTGGTGGTTGCTTGATTTTCTCGAAGAAAGGGTTTTGTTACTTTTGTATGATTGTCGTGCTCGGGAATTCATCACGCGTTTGGAGCTTCCGGAGACTTTGGCTATAGTTGAGTATGAAGGAAGCTTCATTTCACCTTAAGGCCCCTTAATTAGAGGCATAGGCATAATTTGGCCGAACTTTGTTATTTTAGGTTTGTTTACTCTTTTTATTGTGATTTTTTCCTTGGTTATCATTTTTAAGTTGTGATACTATATACTACTAATATATATTTCGCCCCCTCCTTTTATGATCCTGGATCCGCCACTAACTAAGGTCTTCTAAATTATTAAATCACGATGTTTGGGAAAAAGACTCTTAATTAATTTTCAATTAATTTTAAATCTCAAGCTCTAATAAATACACATTCTTTTTTAACACATAAAACTTCATCTCACATGAATCTGGCACCAAATGAAAATGCTTTTCTCGAATGTGGTTGTAGATACACTGGACTGCCCCAAATCGCTCAAGAAGTTGGGCACACGTCACATGTCATCTTCTAGCATCCATCCACGACCCAGCTTTGGAGAGAGCGAGGAGGAGCTCCGAGTGCACGACCTCCTTTTCAGCACACTCAGCAAGAAGCGCGAAAATTTTAATTCGTAGATTGAATTTTCTATTGAACCACAATCTTAGGATTTCGTAATTTAAGTTCATTTTATATGAAGTTGTAATTTTATTTATGAAGTGGTTTTTAGGTTATATACTGTGTAGTCGTTTTCAATTTATATAAAATAATGTAAGCTAATTAAATGTTGACACTAGGGTTGGCAAATCGTGCGTGTCGGGTCGTCATCGTGTCGACACGATAACGACACGAACACGATAACAACAAACACGAACACGACCCGTTAAGAAAACCTCAAACACGAACACGAATACGACCCGCTACCCTCAGACACGAACCCATTAATGACACGAACCGTTTCCAGTCAACACGACACGAACACGACACGAACCCATTAATGACACGAAAATAAGTATTGAAAAATGAAAATAATAAGAATAATAATATTAAAATATTATGTGTTAATAAGAATAATAATATTAAAATATTATGTGTTAACAGATAACACGAACACGACATGAAATTTTCGTGTCCTTAATGGGTCGACCCGATAAGGACACGAACACGATAAGCTCTGACACAAACCCATTAATTTCTTGCCGGTTCGTGTCGTGTTATCGTGTCGTGTCAAAAATTGACAGCCCTAGTTGACACCGAGACCGAGTCATGTTGCATATTGACTAACATAAAATACAAAATAAAAATAAATACTAGTATTGAGTAACTATCTGGTTTCTATATTCAAATCTTCTCAGAACCGCCAAACTAACTAACTGAATGCGCCAAATAAAAATCTAAGTCATATTCGTCTTTCGCAAACAGTCTCTCAAAAATCGAACTCAACCGCTTCTCTAATCGCGCGGAACTCTGTCGCTTTCGAAGAAACTCGCTGCGGAGCTGTGAAAAGTTTCTCAACCTCACCTCAACTTCACGTTAGGATTTCGGTATCATTCTGCTTTTTTGTTTTTACTGCGATCGTAGCTTAAACTGTATTGCATTGCACTTCCTTTACAATTGGGGCTTATTTGACGATATGCTTTCTTTGATTGCGAACTTTCTTTTCGGATCAAGTTAATGTTGGTTAAATTTTATGTAATTTAGTGTAGATTTGAGCTTAAACATGGATGGATTTAGGGTTTAGATCGTAATTTTCACTGCGGATGAAGTTAATGTTCGTTATATTTCTGTGTTTACTGTGGATTAAACATTCTTATGGTGGATTTAGGGTTTAGGTATGCGAATTTTCTGTTTATATTTCTGTTTTTTGCGAATTCTTCAACAATTACTATCTGGCTTTCTTTAATTGCTTGTCTTCATTCTTAAGGTCGTTAGATTTCTGTGTTTTAGAGTTGATTGGAGTTGAAACTTGGATTATTGGGTGGATTTGGGGTTTAGGTCGTTCTTGAAGTATTACTTGCGAATTTTCAATCTAGATGAGTCTTTTATGTTCGTTATTCAACAATTGGTTGTGAATTTTCTTTCTGGATGAGTTCTTTATGTTCATTCTTCAACAATTATATACTGTGGCTTTCTATAGTTGCGAATTTGAGCTTGGATTCTTTCATTGCGATGAAGTTTGATTTGATTTGCATTGTTGTGACATTTTAGGATTGAGATGGCATCTGGTTCACCTAATCCACAGCTCAACCCAACTCCATGGCCGTTTAATGACGGCGTGCTTTTCTCCAATGATCATATGGAGGTTCAAAGTGATGGGGTACTAGTTATTCCACATGTTCTAACAAATCACCAGGCTTCAGATTTGGTGGTGAAGCGCATTGGAGTTGGAAGAATTGGTGCTAGGTTCAAGGACAAGGATGAGGATGGAAAGGCTGTTAGAATTTGGTGTGAATGGCTAGGGAAAGTGGATTCCACCTCTGAGGAAGCTCCGAAGCATGACTTCGCTGTTGTTACCTTCTCCTACACCCATAACTTGGGGGGGATCCCGGTAGTTCAGGATCATAGTGGCTGCTCTGAGAGGACCTGCGATATCTGCCAACAGAGGCTCTTCCAAAACAAAGATGTTGCTGCTCTGTTAAATTTGAAGACTGGAAAGCTTGTATGCAGCACTAGGAACTGTTCAGGGGTTGGACATCATCTGAACTTCTCTTTTTCATTATTAGCCTACTTCCTTTTATAATTCTAGTATTTGATATTTCTCCAAATTAATACTCGTATGCAGTCATTCCATTTATGTCATGTTTCCTGTCTCATCAAGTGGATGCTGATCTTTGAGGCTGGATCATTCACTCAAACATTATGGCTGCCCAGGAATGAGAAAGAGGCTGAAGCCAAGTATGAAAACATGCACTTGCCTTTCTGTTCTCAATCCGAGGCACTGGGAAAATACTTGATGGGCAGGGCATACCACTTGACGAGAACGGTAAACAAATACCAGCTGATAAGGACGGCATACCCATACCAATTGAAGGGGAGGGTATACCAACTGTTGCCAAGTATCTAGAGAAGCCATATCATACTACCACTGAGGTTCTTTAGTTTCTGTATCTGAACCTTCACAGCCATATTAATGCTTCAAATTATTTGCATTAGTGTTCTCAAGGTTCTTTTTCTTTAATATTGCTAAAGCTAAAGCTAAATCTTTCTTCTGTTTTCATTCTAGATATCCGGCTATAGGAACATACTGCGTTCTGGTCACGATGCTTGGATGAAAAGTCCTGAAGCGTTGGATAACTACTCCTTGGGGTTTTACTTCCCTGAGCAACATGATGTTGCTGAAATAGATCAGGTCAAAGTTTGTCTGATCTTTGTTATACAATTCATGCCAATTGTATGCATATGCTACTACTGGCTAAGTAGTTTTATTTGGCATTGATGCTAACAAATATAATTTGATTGTTTATGTCAGCAAACGGTAGCGCATCTGCACCTGCTGGAATTCTACCGAGCAGATGATTAGATGGCTTCGCTGGAAAATGGAGGACCACCGAAAAATCAAGGGATGCTTTGCATAATACACGTTTAACCAGATTCTTCTGAGAAATCAATGGGATGCTTTACATAATACACATTTAACCAGATTCTTGCGTACATCGTATTCGCTTACATCTGTCTGCTGTAAATACATTCCACTCTTTTGTGATGATTTGCTTCGAATTCAGCAAGCTTTGTTGCTCTTTTTCAATTTCTATGTGCATATATAGTTAAGCAGGTAATAAGGTCACCTTCCTTGATCAACTGAGGAAAAAGTGACATCATTAACTTGAGTTCTTGGTAGAGGTCCTTGCCTGTTTGATATCCTATTAGACGTAAATATGTTACATTTTCATAACATAGATACTTAGATAAGCTCATCCAATATAATAATTAGGCAATAAGAGTTGAAGTATTAATATGTATTGGACTGTACTGGAGTTAATTTTATCCCAAAAAAATGAAATTTCGAAACCATAATTAGCATGCGACTAACAAGGTGCATCTTATTCATAGACTGGATTAGAAAATAATTAAGCGTGTAACAAGGTTTTGAAAAAGCATATGAGTAAAACTAAATTAAAGCAAATTGAAAAAACTTGAGCCAACAGGGACAATCTTCATTCTAATAGCAATATCCAGGTTATTAATTCATACATATTGTTTCTACATTGGTAGCTTTTCAATACATGTTGACGCAAAGAATTCGACACTTGTTCCTATGTAAAACCTATTTAGTTGAGACGATATATTGACAAAAAATCTTGCATATAATTTGTGGTGCGAGCAAAATACTTGACTAAGATACAAAATTTTGGCTGGCAAGTATTGTGAACGATGACATTTTAGAATAAATACATTTTTCACCTAAAACTGAATCTACCATTTTAATGTGTTTTCTTGCGTTCTTCCTGCATCAATAAATTTAACCGTAAACTCTACACTTTGCTTTAAGTTTTGTGCCCAAAATGAATCACCTTATATGAAAGAATAATATTATCTATGTAAACGTATCATAGATAGAAGTAGTATAATGTACTAAAGCAGTGGACTATATACAAAACCAACTTTGAGTATACTTTCTCAATTCAGTCATATATATATATGACATATGTATATGTATAGTGTGTGCAAGGTCTCTTAATACAACATTAAGAATAAATAAAAGAATTAAATACATATATGCTTTCCTATTACTACTATACATGCTCCTCATTCAAAAGATGTATTGAACTACACAAGGGAGACTTATGGAGCTATATGTATACCATCACAAGCCAGCAGAGTCTGGCCATGGCCGAATGCAACGCCACCAGAAGATCCCGTAGGCGTCCTGTGTGTCGTGCGTGAAGTTGAAGGATCACGCCACAAATGACATTGGTTGAGATGATGTTAGTCCTCATTGTGCCGAATGAGCGACTGTGGCATTGCACATGCATTCCGGGATTGGATATTTGGTGACGTCCCTCCCGGCCTTGCTAGTCCTGAGCTCCGGCTGGCCCAAGGAATCGCGGTGCAAGTCTTGGATGATGCTGTTGAACTCACTCTCCCCAACAGAGGACTCCATGAAATATTTCAGCATCTGTCTTTTGTTTGGGATTATAGTCTTCTTGTGCCCTGCATAGGCCCTCTGCCCCTGTGTTTTCAAACCAACACTTGATAAGCAACACAATTCATCAATAATCTTTCTCTACCTTACACACACACACACACACCATGTACCTGAATGGCATGCCCCATGTTCCCACCATGAGAAGCCATGAACACATCACTTCTCTCTGAAACTATGTAATCAATGGCGGCCATCAACGACGCTCGCTTTGCAAATGGCTCGAGCTCGCCCTGCAAGGCGAGGTCTTCTTTGTTGTAGAAGTGAGGAAACTCAGTTATGAGTGGAAGAAGTGTATCTTTCCCTCCCAATGGAAGCCCTCCAGCCCAATAGATTCTTGCACTCTTAGGAGCTCCCAAAGCTTTGAGCAACCTAAACACACAACATACACAGCTCAGTACTATAACTAGTAATTGGTGTTAGCAATTAGCAAAACTCCATTTTGTCTCATTCAAACCTTGCAACTTCCAAGGCATTTAAAGGGCACAGCCCGGCAAGTTTCCTCTGATCGTAGGTCATGTTTGATCTTGAGGTCAAGAGCTTGGGACGCGCCTTCCTCTCGTTACTTATCATCTGGTCATACTCAGGACCGAGCCCGGGAAGGCACCCCGTCCTCACCCACACATCCTTTTCCATTCTGAGATGGAGGGCGACATAAGGCCCCTTGCTCCTCATTCTCTCCGAAAGCCTGTTGCCTACTTCCGTGATATGAGGGGCGAATCGCAAGGCATGAAATGCAACCTGCAAATAGTCATTCCTGATCAACAACTGCACAAATTAACAAGATAGGTTCCATAACCACATAGCTATCTATCAAGATAATACCTTGCAGCGAAGCTTCTGAAGGTCGGAAGGAAGATCCTTCGAAAGCCTCGAATCCAAGCCACGCAACAGCAGCACACCATCCCTCCTAATCTGCATCAAACAAATGAGATACTCCACTTTATTAGACCATTCTTCCATTTCCCAATCCATTGATATAGAATTGAGCTAACATCAAGAATCAATTGAAGTGAGCCTTACCCGTCGAATGTAACGTGATCGAATCCATTCCGGCGAGGCGTGGAGTGGAGTTGTCTTCTCCTCCACCGGCCGTGTCATCAAATGTGTAGAAGGGAGTGAGTTCACTATCCTCACATCACCACCCAACACACTCTTGAAATGATCCAAATCAAATATATCAGAAAATTCACTGCAACAATCACAAAAAGCCACTTCATCAACCAATCCCAAAAATCACCATCACAGTAAAAATCAAGAAATGTTAAAAAGATCAAACCTTTCATCACCCCAGATAACATTAACTTGCAAAATGGGCACCACAAGAGCAGCGCCAAGAATCCTAGCAATCACGACGGCGTCAACGATCTGATTCCTCTGCTGATTCATGCCGCCGGAAACCACCACCAGCAGATACTTAGTCCTCTCCTGCACAATCCCACGGCTCTCTGTTTTGTACTTTTCACTGAATTCCAAACACGGCCTAAACCCCATTCCATCAGGCTGCTTCCAAAACTCACTCTTTTCAACAATTTCTTCCTCGCTCCCACCCACAATCATCCCCTGAGAACTCAACAGCCCCCGCGAGAGAAGAGAGCTCTGCCGCGAGATAAAACAGGGCTGACCGGAGAAGGGAATTTTGGGGTCGAATTTAGCCCACATCTTGAGCATCCACAGAGAGCAGAAGCAGAAAATCAAGAAAAAGAGGAATCTTGGGGTGTTGAGGAGATTCAAAGCGCGAGTCTTGCTCTTCTTCTTCTTGGGGGAATGCAGCAGAGACTCGAGAGAGGATTGGGAGATGGAGTTGATTATCTGAGACGGCACAGAGATGTAGCTCTGGTGCTTCTTCTTCGACACCGCCATGTGACACATTAAGACATACAATTTCAAGAGAGAGAGAGAGAGAGAGAGAGGTCTTTAATTGCAGAGACAAGAGTTAAATGGTGAATGGGTTTGAGTGAATTCGTATTAAATGGTGGTACAGGCACTAGGCTTTATAGCTTCGAGGGGAAGATTTTAGAGAGAGAGAGAGGGTGAGGGCGGCGGGAAGGGGAAGGCCGGGCAGAGTACGATCGATGATGACCGTTTGGCGATTTGTTTGGTGTTTATGTCAGTGTTTCTTTTGAATTTGTCTGCCGTTTTGTGTTTTATTTATAGCGTTTTGGCTTCTTCATAATTAGGGTTGTTAATCTGTATTAACAACTTCACCTTACGCCATTTTAAATTCGACTAATTCAATATCAGTATATCATTACTCACAATTAAGTTATTATGGAATGTTTCTTTTGTCTTGCTAATAGATTGTACTAATTGAAGATAACTATTATCCTATATTCTCGATGTATGCACATGCACGAGTATTTTGTGTTTGGACTCAATTTTTGTGGTATATTTTAAATTGTGTTTTAACGAGAAATTAAAATGAATAATTTAAAAAATGTTATCAACATATAGCTGTATAAAATTTAAACTACTATTGCAACTTGCAAGTTGTATTCTGTCAAGTGTAATTCTCAATAAAGCACCTACATTATTATATACTATCATCTTCAAAGATATGGTGAGTTCGTGACCTTCTATTAAAAAATTTATATGTAGTTTATATCTCCTATAATTGGCTGGCTAAACACGTCAAATGAAATTTAGTATAGTACATTGTTCGGAATGTCTAGTTGTGGAGGTATAAAACTCATGTGATCATAATTTTTTAGTTTATTGACTCAAAAATTGCAAACCTCATTTTTGAAAAATCTATTTAATAGTATAGTACTAGTATTTATTAAAATCATGTGCCATTTGCCAGTATTTTGATGATTGTCGTTTTAAATCATTGTAGAATATTTGACAATTACACAATTACATAAAGATATATTTACTACTAATTCTATTCAATTTGAATTGATACTCTACCGAGATATAAGTTGATACGATCATACAAACGCTTTCCCGCCGCCTCTATTAATCAATAATAAAATTGATTAGTTAAATTTTAGGGGTATTATGTATGTTTATCTTTACAATTCACATGCATTACTTCAAACTTGATCACTTGGTGTCTGGTGATTTAAACATATATCGAAGTAATTTAATATTTACTAATATTTGAAAACATAACAGTTGGATTACAGTCTACAGACACGAAATTTCGATGTGGACATATCAACTCCAATTTAACAAAAATAGGACCATTTTTCATAAAGTAATCTTTTATCCTCGTTTATATAAAATTATTACATATTGTAACACGTAATTGATATAACATAATGAAACATGAAAATAGACGGTTTAGCAGGTCTATTCAATATTAATAATATGAAATAAATTAATGTTTACAAGATCAGTTTCTATCAACGTTAGTTAGCCCGTTTACTTTGATTCGGCAATACTTCACGAGTTGGCTTTCGTATACATGCAAACAAAACACATTTATATTTTGTAAATAATTTAGAGGTGGGTGGATTTAGTTTTTCTTTTTTTATTTTAAATATAAACACACAATATAAAAAAATTTGAAAAATTGCATCATCTTCAAAATTCCTCACTCTTTCATCAGAATAATGTAGAAAATACAGTAGTTAACCATGCATGAGAAAATATTAACCTGAAAACTCAGCATGTTATGAGCCGATACACAAAGTAAACGGAGATTATATAAAGGAGAAATTCATCTATATAAAATAAATATAATGTCTATATAGAAACAGAAAAAAAGTGAATAATTATTAAAGAAAATGATGAAATCCCTATTTTGAATTGAGTTAATTTTAAAATGTGGCGTGAATTATGATGTGGAGCGGGAGATATTAATATATGTATATATTAATAGTATAATAGTGAGGAGGGGAGATCCACGCTCCACCTAGCTGCTGTATATAAATATGAAGTGTAAATTGACAAAATAATAGTAATAATAATAACGATAATAATAAATTTTAGTCAAATTCGTTTGGCAAATTTAAATTTTGGTTAAAAATATTCATGAATTCTGATATTTTTTTAAAAGATTTCCACGAATTCCAGTTTAGGTAAAATTGTATGGATCTGAAATTATGCGAAAATGAGACCGTTAGTTAATTTTTTCAATTTTTTCTGCACAGTTAACGAATAATTCAATTGTATCATCAATTTGAAATATATTTGTGCCAAAATCAACAACATATTACAAATAAAAAATTAAAACTTTTTATCATGGAAAATTGGAAAATATGATACAGTAACATATTTGTATTTCATATTATCCCTAAACCATAGCACCACAAAGAAGACTACACTTGTTTCTCAAACATAGCATATATACAGCCTAAACATGGGACTAGCTAGATTCAGACTATCCTTATTTCAGCAATATCTTCATTGCAAATATTTATTGCAATTTTTGTACTATTTGATTTAAGGGTATCACGAAGGATTACTTGGTTCATGGTGGAGAATTTACAAACTACAACCAAGTACCAAAAATTTTTCTATATTTAGGATTTAAAAAATCATGGTCCCAACTTGGGACCAGATCAGTTATAAAAACGAACAACCTTTGACATTGTAATAAATAAAATAATCATATTTTTCACAAGACTTCTCAAGAAAATACACCTTCTTTTTGTACATGTATGTTGTCCCTAATGTCGTGAATATGCAAAAGGAGCTTTCACAAATTACATTGATAAATCATTTCATTAAGAAGTAAGTTAATATGAAATTAAATTAAAAAATCACGAAATTTCTAGTTCGAATTCATATTTTTATACACGCTTTTTTTAGGCAATTTCTTGTATTTAATTATGATTATTATTATTATTATAGTTTTTCCTAGTGAAAACAGTTTTAATAAAGGATAAGTTAAAACAGAAGTTATAAAATGTTGCATTGGTCCCGTAGCTCAGTTGGTTAGAGCGTTGGTCTTATGAGCCGAAGGTCGCGGGTTCGAGCCCCGCCGGGACCACCTTCCGCTACCTGCCAATTCCATATATCTATTATTTTAATTATGTTTTTTTAAAAGAAAAAATTATAATTCTGTTAAATTTTCTAGTAGATTAAGGATTGTTGTCAAATAAATTAATAATGCACAGATTTATTGATAATTTAGCATGTAGTACTACGATTCGACCCCAAAGTAAGGGGCCTGTTTAAAATGCAACAGTTGTAATTTCATAATTGTTTTCTTTTCCATTTCTCGAAGCAAGATTGATGTATCATGCATGGATATATATGCCTGAGCCCCTGCATTGTGGGGTAAGTTGCTGCAGAGGAAAAAGTTGCAGTAATAATAAAAATAAAAATAATAGAAAAAGCAATCTCGAAATCTAGCTGGAAACACGCTGGTGATGTCTTTCCAGCATGGCAGAGGGTGACTTGTGGGAGTTGCAGATGCCACGTCGGCATGAACAGATACTGGTGGTGGGACCACCCCTCACAGAGGAATATGTTTTGTCCGTTTCCCACAGCTATACTTTTGTATTGTATCCATAGTCGATGTAGCGTAGATTAGATAATAAGACGGCTTTCTCGATTCAAAAAGTTTGAGCTTGGAACGAGTACATGAAATTATGAGCCCGTCGATTTTCAAAATTATATCTCAGGATTAGATATTTACGATTGAAATCTATTCCCTCCATCCATAAATAATAGATTTATTGTTGTTCGACAAAGATTTTAATGTAGAATTGATAAAGTAAGAGAGAGGAGGAGAAAAAGTAGATAAAGTAAGAGAGATAGGGAGAAAAAGTGAGTAAAGTATGAAAGAGGAAAGAAAAAGTGAGAAAAATATGAGAGATAAACTTTCTATTTTTTGAAAGTGATCTATTTTTTGTGGACGTCCCAAAATGGCAAAAGTGATCTAAGTGGACGGAGGGAGTATAATTTAATTATAGATGAATAATTATATGATAAATAAGAATAAACACTTTCTATAACTAAAATAATCTCAAAACTTAATCTTAAATGGATAATTAGATGATGATGAGTCATGCCAATCGAACGACACCATCAAGTATCACTAGTATTTTGTCACTCCACCATATCATCTCATTATGATTGGATTTGAATTTCAAGAAATTTGAAAAAAAAAAGTTAATGTAATAAGACTACGTGAGATATATTTATCAAAAGTAGTAAAAGATAAATAGAATATACTCGTATGAAATGAGAAATAGATTGAAAAAGAGATATAGGATATGCATTCGCGGGTGAAGGGAGTAATTTTCCAAAATCAATTAATGGACTCGGGCTCGTTGACGAGGTAGCAGAGTTGAGGCTCGGCATAAAATACCATTGCCTTGTTAATACGCTACATACCAAAAATGGCATAAATTACATTGCCTAGTTAGTTTGCTAGAATTAGGAGTATAACACATCATGTGATTAGTGTGTTTTTTGTTTTGCAAGCAAAGGGTTCATTTAACTTGGTGCCATTTGGCAATAATGACACCCTTTAAGACTGCCCAATCAAGATCGAGATTGGTAGGCTTTAAGTGGTTTGTTTGTTTCTTTTGTTAAATTCTAAATACGAGGAGTATTCTATTTTTTAAAAAAAAATTAATGTCATTGTCGATATTCAATTGGTCATGCATTTAGGATGATATGTTGCGATGATGGTGCCCATATGTTGAAGCAATGTTTCTTTTGCATGATGGATTGTTTGAATTTGGCTCTAGCATTTAAAGTGATTATTTGAAACACTTTTTTATAGTCTATTATGAGTAGGAATATAATCAGTTGATATAAATCCCTTCGTGTTGACATTTGTAACATATGTTACTGACATAATCGTCAATTATCAATTTGAGAAATTTGTTAACTTAATAGGACCCTTACGAGTATTTACACATATTTTTATGATGTGTTATCTCTAACTTTGAAGCTCAACTATAATTTAATAATTTAATACATTGGAACCACGAAACTGTATATTATTCCATTTCAAAATTGACATAAACTTATACTGTTAATGATAATTATATAGTGCACTTCATAAAAGCTGGAATATCACTTCGTATTTATTACTCGAAATCTCGAACTGTCATTCATATGATATACTCATATAGATAAAATTTGAAAAAGGTGTTGTAATAATGAGCGCAACTTGAAGAAATAGCAACCGATGTATAATTTGGAGAATGATTATTTTTCTTTCATTATGTTGCTGAATCTTCCTTGGAATGATTCATGGACTTATTTTTCAAGAATAATCGATCATTTTAATCATATCATCGTATCCTTATCAAGCTAACTCCTTCCAAGTTATTTTTTAAATAATATAATAATAATGATGAAAAATGGATAACTAATGGACCAACCGCTAAAATCATGACACGGAGATAAACACCACATTGATTATATCAATTATGAAAAAATGGATATATTTAGATAAGAATTAAAAAAAACGACAAATCTATATTATTGCTGCACGATTGTACAAAATGGTGAGGTATTGCATTTTAAATGTGTGATGAGTTATGTGAACACACTACTAGTCTACTACTACTACAAATTGAAAGTGATAATATCCTTATAATTTTTCTCCATTGACTTGATTAGAGATAATAAGTAGTATTTTTCAGAAGTAATAATATTAAGGAAAACTTTACTTTGAATTATGAGTTAGATTGATAAAAATAGATGATTAAGTATTGGAATGATAAACTGGTCAAAATAAACTAATAGTGTAATTAATCAATTTAGTAAATGAATTTGGATTATATTTATCAATTAATCCTATCACTTAAGTAAATGTTCTCTAACAATATTCTGATGATTCAAATGCAACTTTTTTTGCAACTATAACTTGCATACGCAACTTACGCAAGATTATGCCTTAAAAGGCATGTTTAAGGTTTGATACGAAGAGAGAAGGAAAATATATAGATACAAATTTAAGTCGACTTTGTTATGATAAATTAAGGGCATACTTTAGTACTACATCATCAACTCTTGAAATTTTCGAAACAAAAGTAGTATAGTGGTAATAAATTACTAAACTCTTGGAATTATGGAAATTTGGAGGTCACACGCCCTTTAAGCCACGTAAGTCATTCGATGATTGTAAGTCATTCGATGATTGTTGTATACTTCGAAAGAATGACGCATTGATGCATAAAAGAATATGAGTTGCCATTAATCAAGTTTGGTAAAATATTATTGCAGGGGGAATTTTTCATCCAGCTGACAAATTCCACAAGGTACAATTATTTGATCTCATCTAAACTCATTATTGTACTATTTTTAAATTTTCAACTATTGCATATAAGAAACAGGCGGAAATAAGGCGGCCCACTTTTTTGAGCAAAATAAAAATCAATTCTTTAAACACTATTTATTGGTCACAAAATTGCTGGCATATTTTGTAGGTTCATTGGTGAAAACTCATACTACAATAATTTCATAACGAATTAATCATTGATTCATTGTCAACTACATTTATGCCTTTGAGATGATCTTATACGATTAAATAAAACTGTTACTTTATGAGAGACATCTGAATTGTTTGATAAGAAATGTAAAGTTTAGATTTGAGATGTCAGAATATTATAAGACTTTGTATTGTATATATATCTACGTACATGTGTGTGTAGGCATGTACATATATAGACAATTCTATAGCATTGCTTGCAATCGTCCAACCATTTTTTTGTTATATTTAGATGAATTTTGTATTTTTTTTCTCTTTTATTTTTAAGAAATTTTGCAATTTCGTATGTATCTAATAAATCGTGTAGCTTGGTTTGTCCAAATTTATTCATAAATACAAAAATGTAATTTTGTAAGTCTGTTTTTAATTCCTAGCTACTTTCTAGTGTCTGGCCTAGGTGTATTTAATTTTACATCCGATGTCAAAAGCTGGTTGTCATGTTAAGAGTTTGACTTATACTATGAGTTATATCAATATTATTGGGAATTTAGCTAGTTAGAGCATCCACAATGGTGAGGAGATCGAGCAGACTCGTCCGACCATTGCAGGCGCCTGATGCAGCGGGTGCCCGAGTGGGACAACCGAAATATCGGTCATCTGGGCCAGTCGCTCGACGCGTTGGGCGATGCATCCGGCGCCCATTGCAGGGGCGTACCCGAGCCCGATCTCGATTCTTTTTCAATTTTTTTTTTATTCTTTAAAACATTATCAATACTCCATCCTCATTCACTTTTCACACACTTTCACACAATACTCCCTACTACTCTCTTTCTCTTCTCTTTTCTCACTTTCACATCAAGAATGGATCCGAGTTAATTCCCAAACCCGAATAGTGTCGACGACGATGTGCCGAAGTTTGGCAGCAGCGGCGGTAGAGGCCGAGGCGGCACTCGTTGTTGTTTTTTAAAATTTGTGGTGTTTAATATAATATATTTTGGTATTTTAGTAATTAATTAAAAACAAAAATGAAAAACAATAATATTAAAAATTGAATGTAAAATGAGTTTAATTTATAGAGCGAACACTAGGGCGAAACCATTACAGAAAGAAGGGACGGACTAAATAAAAATGATGTGGCAACCATTAGGGCGCCCACTAGAGCATCCATTACTCTTAATTCAAATTGTGAGTAAATATTAGAAAACCAGAATTCTAAATTCACAGTCCTTTAATTATGACTAGTGAAATGTTTCCACTGAAATAAAATTATACTAGTATATAATGTGGACGGACAACTACATTTCTATGCAAGTACGTAATTCGTACGTGTATGTGTGTGAATTTAATGTACGTGCAAATATATTTTAATTTCAGATAACACTCATTTAAATCACAAATTTTAGTTGATTTCTAATAATTCCACAATTCTAATAAAGTCATTTTTAATTATTCAGCCTTATAGGGATAGATTAAAAATTACGTTTGGAATGCTACTACTATTTCTTATAAAAGCACTTCCCCTGTTTTCAATAGTTGAAATAAAGTATAGAAAATTGCTACAGTGAAAACTACCTTATCAATCATTATTTCCACTATATATGTTTATGTTACACATGTCATATGCATTTGTCGTCAAGAAATGGTAGAATTATTCGATGAAATTAATGATATAGTAATGATAAAGCAATTATGAGTTAAGTATGTAACAACCAGTATAATTCAAGAGGTTGACAACAAAGTTGTACGAAAATAATAGGAGACAGATGATGTATGTGCTAATCATTTTCATATTTAATTTTCTCCAAACTTTTGTATTTTCTCGCGTATTTTTTTCTTAATAATTATTAGAACATATATTTTGCTTGCTAGTGGAATGGAAGTATAATTATTGAGTTGATTTAGCGTGAAGAAGACAGAACAGTTATTGCTAGTGTTGAAAACCTTCCCATTTTTGTAAGGAATTGAAAGAAAAAGTGGGGTATATAATTAATGCAATGAATTGTAAAACTTGAAAACGATTTTGAAGGAACAATTATCATCAAAAATTAAAATCATTATAAAGGTGTTTTCTGCGTTAAATTAATGTGGAGATCATATTATCATAGTTAGTCATTTATCAGTTTTAATTTACTATGGTTGGTAGGATTTATACTAGTCATTAGTCATGATAAGGACTACAAACTACCGTGATACATGTAAACAATATATAATTGTAATTGCAACCATAGAGTGACACATCTTTATTGTATTTTCTATCTTGTAACATAGTGTATACTAAAAAATGAAAATAAAAAATATTTCAACTTATTCACGTTTAAGTAGGCTTAAATTTGGTGTTTGAGGATTTGACAGTGAGTGTCTAACTAAAATCATTGTAAAATATTTACACAATCACGCTTTATAAATATTGACAACATTTGAAATTTATTTTAATAGTCACATAAGTCTAAGTAGGGATAAATCGTCGGTGCCCGTGGAATGCTGATTTTTTAAAGTTTGTTTTGTTGCTAAGCTATTTGTTTTCGTAACTCATTTTTTAAAAAAAATTATTGGCTACTTGTAAGAAAAAGTGAATGACGAATTGGGGAATATACCCAAACCAGAAAGCATCACAAGAAGAGAATGAAAATTTATAGTTTGTTAGCAAATTTAGACTTCAAATTCCATCACTTTCCCTCCCGAAAATAGAAAAAGGGTAAGAAGAAAGACTCGTATGACATCTCTGATTGTGGATTAAGAGTTGGTGTCCGAATTATCTCATCCTAATGGGTCCCGTTGATGATGATTTAAGATTTTGAATGATATTAGAGGATTTGTTGAATGCTAAAAAATGGTTCTTCTCTAAATTAATCTCGTTGTCTATACAGTTCAAGTGCTACCTTCTTGTTGTCTGCTTCTTAATTTTTTGCTTTGTTTGGTTTTGATTTTCTATAATTGTTTTTGCTATTAAACTTTTTATATTTTGGCCTAGTTGTGATCTTGTTTCTCATGGATTGATTTGAGCCTCTTTTGTTATCAAGAAAAAAAAGATTAAGAGCATTTTATTCCAATCAAGTAGCCTACAATTTTATGAAAATGACTCATTATTGAATAAATATTTCGATGGTCGGTTGTTGAATTAATTGAATAGGTAACCACCCAATAATCCGTGACACTTAGACTTAGTACTGTAATCCAGATGTTATCGGAGCTCAGTGAGTAACTAATGCTACCAAACCCAATTAACTTTCAATATGATTAGTCTCATTAATTTTCTTTGGTGGATTATGACCTCAAATTGCTGCCAACAACCCTATAGAGAAAATAACCCATTTCATAATTGAAACTATCATAATTAATATTCACCTAATTCAACTGGAGATAAAGTCAATTTTAGAGATATGACAATGTTTATGGTTTAGTTGGTGTTATCTTCGTGATTTTCTATTTTTTCTTTTGTGGTTAATTATATGATTTTTCATGTATCTTTTGTGGCTTGATTTTTGGTTTTCGCCTTTGTTGATCTGTGCGCTTTCTTTCTCGCCACCTTTTGGTGGATTATGACCTCAAATTGCTGCCAACAACCCTATAGAGAAAATAACCCATTTCATAATTGAAACTATCATAATTAATATTCACCTAATTCAACTGGAGATAAAGTCAATTTTAGAGATATGACGATGTTTATGGTTTAGTTGGTGTTATCTTCGTGATTTTCTATTTTTTCTTTTGTGGTTAATTATATGATTTTTCATGTATCTTTTGTGGCTTGATTTTTGGTTTTCGCCTTTGTTGATCTGTGCGCTTTCTTTCTCGCCACCTTTTCTTTCCGTTTACCGGCAATTACTTTGATGTGTGTTTTGTAATTGTTGTTTGAAGGTTCTTCGACTTAGAGCTATTGTGCAATTGGTAGCTGAGATAGACAAGTAACACATTAGAATATGCATTGTACACTCGTACGCTTTATTTTTATTCTCTTGTGTTTATCCTATTTTTCTTATGAAATAGTTTTGGATAGGGAAAGTTATTGTCTATACTGAAATTCATTGTTTTTAATTGTTATTTATATTATAAATTGCTTTTTGTACCGTTATTTCATTACCACAAATTAGATATATATTTTTAATCATGTAATGTATATGTACCCAACTTAATTATTAAATAATTAATATAAAACGGTCCAAAGGTATAAAAGAGACACACACGAAGCAGCTGGGGTTAAAATCAGGCTGATATAGGAGTTGAACTACCATATTTGACTATGAATAGATGTGTTATAAAATAGTTAAGTTAGGTGGAAATTGATATCATTTTATTTTAAAATCAGTAATAATCGGAATCAAAGCACCAAGGGGTTGTTATGTCCAGTTCTTAAGAAATGTGATAGTATATGGGATCCAAAGCATTGCGGATTATTATACTAATCAAATATTCAATGCTAAGTTTAATCAAGAGGTTTATAAGTTAATTATTTCTTGAGATAACAAATACTAGTGGAGTATTAATTATTTACATATTCACTAGTACTGCTAGACATTTTTTCTCTAATGTATTTCTCATACAATATTCAACAAATAAGTCTCAAAGTTCAAGAAGAATAGCGTATTACTTAATTTGTGGAGTATTTAGTAATGTATGATTGTGCATTTTATATGCTTTTAAAAAGTTAGAAATTCTTTGTTCACTAACTCAATATAAAATCAGTGATACGATTGGTAACTTAGAATTTAGAAATATATATATTTATATGTTTCTTCTCCTGTAAGTTGAGTATTAACTAATTACTTTTAAGGCTATAAGTAGTGGTAGTGGTTTATGAGTAATTCTTTTTATTTGAGAGCACACTTAAATATAAACTTGTAAAATTTTAATGTAATATGGAGTATTTTAATAGTATCTCTTTTTATGAATGTAATGATATTTATTTATGTGAATGCATAAATTGTTGACCATTATAACATGTATATATAGATAACTAGTTATATGTTGAACAAGTAAAATAAAATAATTCGTCAAAGTTAATTAGTACCAATAATTTTATTTATAAAAAACATATTGTGATTAAGAGTCTGTATATATATTTTATAAATCCATGTGAAACCTGACAATTCTGATCAAAATTCAATATTCGAAACAATATCATCTTAAGGTATGTGCTAGAGAATAAAGAGAGGGAGAAGTACTATATAATAATATTAGAACTACTTATTTTTGTTACTTTGGGCAAACCGGTCGGTCCATTTTGCACATAAAATTGTTCAAACATCTGCAATAATGCTGCCCTATATGATATCATTCCCAAGTTTAGGATAAGTGGAAATAAAAAATGCAAAGAAATAAAATACACAAAACATACCAAAAATAATATGATGGGACGTAGAGGTTCATTGAATTTAATTAGGCCTCTGATATAGGTGAAATAAAACTATGGCAATAAATCTTGCATGTGAATTCTGACTATTCTTAGCTTGCTCTTTATCCCCAATGACTTCTTGAACTGAGTGTTTCACAATTATAAATTCAAGATTTATATATAGTTTAGTTTATCAACTTCACATACTTTATAATTAATCAAGTACAGTAAATATTTATTATTTTAAATAAATAAAAAATAACCAAATGTTATGAGTAGTTAAATTTTGCTACATATCCTAAGCTTTAAATATTGAATTAGGTCTCATTTGTATGAAATTATGTTGCATTGATCCCTTCTTTCTTGTTTTGGGGAGGAGTTGCTCTATCAATACTTTTTTCTCATCCAAAGTCTGACAAAAAAGGGAATATATATATATCCAAATTTAGTGGCATTTATTGTGTGTTGGGTGTAGAACAAGTTGTGAATTCATGCTCAACAAATCACAATTTTCTCTTTCCGTTACAAGAAATTTTTTTATATCCTCCTCTTTACTCTCAATATCAATAAAGCCTAAAACACTAAAAACACACATGATCTTCTCAACATAAAATAGGCAAGCTTAATAAATTTTTTTACCCATTCCTAGCTTCATGTAGCATTACGAGAACAGTGACTTCGAAACAATTATATTATTCTTTATATGGTGAGCAATAAATTAATTAATGATCAAAATAAATAGAATTTGTCTGACATTAGCAATATAGAGTACTAATTCTTAAATCAAATTCAAACCAATTCATGAACATGTATGCATCAAAATCCCTCACAAATCACATTACTATATATTATTCCAACTCAAAATGAATGCATTATATAAAAAATGTTTAAAAGTTATATATTTGTGTGGACTCAAAGTCTTGTGATGACTGGAAATGAGTAGGATATGTTAAATGCACTTTAGATGGATGGGATGAGTAAAATATGAGAAACCAAAACAAAAAATGTTATGATTTTAGGAAACAAATAAAAGAAAAACCCATGTTATTTAGCATGTGGAGATTGTCTCCTTGCCATGTGCATTTAATCACATCCAATTTGTTGAACTCCCATTAATCCCAATGACTTGTATTTTGGGCCCTATTTTTCTTATACCTTTTGAGGATACATAGTGTAAAAAGGAGTGCTTCTCAACATTCATGGACCATATATTGTTTGTCAAGCAATACTTTTGTGGGGTTATTAACCAGTCAATTTCTTCACTTTTTGGACCTACCAATGTATGTATAATTTCATTTGTGGCTGTCTTTGATAGGAAAGAAAAATAATTCTCTTGTGGGGTTTGAGTCTATCAATTTCCTTTTATACAATTAAATTGTTTGCAACTGCATTTTTGTTTCATTTGTTAGGACACTAATGAATTCATTGTGTATGTTTCTTTTTGTTTAGATATATCCTTTATTATTTTTATTTTATAATTAGAGAAGGCTAGTCTGTTGTGTCCCAATGTGCTCTAATTTATTTAATATTTATGGTAAAAATATAAATATGTATAATAAACTCTAATTACTATTTGATGACTTAGGAACAAAGTTATTTTTGAAGATGAACCCAAATTGGGAGATGGAGAATAAGTTATTGCTTTGGAGGCTAGGTTAATGGATCAAAGGGTGGTGTCCAAAATTTTCCTTTTTACAAGGGCAAATGTATGAGAAGCTGGTCCAAATAGAAGATGGTCGGTTGGACTATAAGCTTAGGACCAAGAATACAATCAAAGATGATTGAAGAGATGACCTCCTTCTTGCCTTCGATTTGTTGCTTTGTGCTTTGTTTTGCGGTCTTACTTGTTGTTTGAGTTTGTTGCGTGTTTTGTGTGCTTTTTTGGGGGACTGTATATCGTTGTTTGGTTGATTAATTTTGCATTGACTTTAGGCTTTTGAGGCTTTAGACTGTGCTGTTTTGGATTGCTGCTTCAATATTTTTGGGGCTAAGCACTATTGATTAAAAAAGAACTCTAATCACTATTCATTTTTAAAAAAATTACACACCCTACTAATGATTAATCATCTATTGAAGATTAGCTAGAAAAATTATGATAAACATTAGCTATATCAACGAAGCCTAAGAAATAAAAAATAATTTAAAACACAAGAGATTGAAATTTAGAATAAAAAAACTTATTTGAAAACTAAAATAACTAAAATAAGTTGATTGTGGAACAAGAACATGAAATAAAATATGGTAGAATATCCCATGTGGTCCGTACCACCTATATTGAATTATAAACAATGATTATTTACCTTTATTTATTTTACTAATTTCATTCCAATCTTTGGAATATATTAATTTATCTCTAATTTTTAGTAATTGTATAATTATATTCCATTTTTTTTTTTAATTTACAAACTCTATCACAATATTATATCAATGTAAACAGGAGTAATATTAATGCATACATGATACAACTTATTTTAGGAGCAAAATAATAGATCACCGTTCGACACGTCATGTCACGATTCATTGCTGACGTGACTTTTTGACAATAAAAATTAAAAAAATTTGGGATATTCGTGTAGTTAAGGGAGTGTTATATTGCTAACTCAATACCTAATTGCTAATTACAACTAAATAATAGTCATTAGATATTCAAATTAAGGGGCTAGATCATCAACCAAGAAATATCAATACGATCAACAAAAAACGTCAATAAAGTTATAGGATTAATTCCATAAAATATCAATAGGGGTATTAATGTCAATTAACTATATGTTTAGTTATAACTAACTTTTAAAAGAAATCCCAAAACTTTAAATTCATATAACATATATCAAATTAAAGATAATTTTATAAGGATTCCAACGATATCATATATGCATATGTTCCGACGTCAAAATTTGAAAAAAAATTCAAAAAATTTTCAATTTTTTCGTAAAGCAGAAATGTCAACATACTATATAAAATATGTCAATATAATACATGTAGAATGTCAATATAAGCAATGGGTTAACATTCTTAAAGCATTGTGTTGACATTCTCAAAGCATTGTGTTGATATTTCCGAAACACTATATTGACATTTTCATCTAAAACCCTAATTTGGCGTTAATCTTTTTTGATTTTATTAATAAAAACGAAAATTACGCGTGGCAAATTGTAGACCACACATTTTCTAAAATTCTATGGCCTTAAATTAGTTATAGTTAGCAATTAAATGATGAGTTAGCAATTGATCACTCCCCGTGTAGGTTATGGATAAAATTGATAAATTCCAGAACTCGAAATAAAATTTATAAAATCATTAGAAGTTAGGACTTAGGATACATCATCCATCATTTCATAACCTGATATACTCGTATTTGAGAAGAAGAGGGATCAAAACTTGGGCTTAACTGACTGTAGTGAGTTTTGGGCCGAATATAATGTTTAGCCCAATAGAAAAAATGAGGATAAGTAGCGAAGTTGTTGACGTGAAAGCCCATAAATTGAGATCCAAAATATTTGGAATTAGAGAAAATGAATTTTGTTTTTTATTTATTTTTCCGTGAAACATTTTAAAAGCGCATGAGATGCTATAACTCGGTAAATGTTTCAATTTATGCTAATGCGTTTTGTCAACTTTATAAATGCAATACGAAATTCTTAATGAAGAGTAGTAAAACAATGAATTTTTAAAAAAAGCTCTAGAAAAATTTTATTCAACGAATGGTGTATCGACTCGGTTTTAGACTTTTAGTTCTTTTTGGTTTTGCAGATTTTAGTTGCTGACGTTTTGTGCCACGATTTCTTTCCCTGTGAGAATAGTGGTGCAGTCTTGTTAACTGAGGCAAGGCAGAGATGAATACTCCCTCCGTCCCATATCCCTCCGTCCCATAAAGATTGTCCCATTTTAACTGGACACGAGTTTTAAAAAATGTAATGAAAAGTGAGTTGAAAAAGTTAGTGGAAGGTGTATTCTACTTTTATATATTAATTTTATAATAAAATGTGAGTAGGAATGAGTTAATGGAATATGAGATTCACTACTAAAAATGAAAATGGTAAAAAGTGAAATGAGACAATCTTTGTAAGATGGACGAAAATGAAAAAATGGGACAATCTTTGTGGGATGGAGGGAGTAATAAATAATACTAGTTGTTTCGTTTCGTTAAATAGTTTGGTGCATTATTTTATAGGCTAACTGATGGTCGTGTCAAACTTCCATTCAATTTTCTTCATGTTGAAAATGTCTTCGTTGGATTGAGCGAACGAAGCTACACATTCTTTTACTTACATGGACTTTTCAACTACAATTGACTTGGTAGTAATTAAATCAAAGAAGTCAATTGCGTGAACATCCCAAATTGTTGGCAATGTATCCTTGGACAGTTTCAAACCTTCTAGTTATTAGTAACATTTATTTAAAATAACATAGGTTACACAGATGTCAAAACAAGGCTATCCTGCCACAGCTCTAATTGAAAGTCCTTGAATACGTTTCAATCCACAAGAAAACTCTTCAATTCTATCAACTTATAAATAAAAAGAAATCATCTGATATGGTTAGATATGGCCTTTGCACACATACTATTCCTATTAATCTTTCCTTCTCTGTCAGCCATTCTTGCAGCCGGCCAAACCGACTGCCCCATAAAGCCAAACTCAGCTGCCATATCTGCCGGTAGCAACGACTCTCCTTGGCTTTCGCCTTCTGAGGAGTTCGCCTTTGGCTTTCGTCTTCTCCCGCACTCTGCCCCCAACGACGAAGACCGCTTCTTGCTATCAATATGGTTCAACAAAATACCAGAACAAACCATAGTTTGGTCCAAGAACGACCATCCAGTTCCCCGCAGATCGAAAATCCAGCTTACTAACGAAGGCCAGCTCGTTCTCTACAACCATCAAAATGTCGAACAATGGAGGGCCGACATAGAGAGCCAAGAAGCAAGCTGCGCTGCCATGCTCGATTCGGGAAACTTCGTGCTAATGAACGCAACAAGTCCGATTTGGGAGACCTTCAACGTTCCCACCGACACCATCTTGCCCTCTCAGAGGCTAAGCATGGGCGGAAGCCTCACTTCTCGCCAGTCAGATACCGATTACTCGAATGGAAGATTCCAGCTCCGGATGCAAAAGGATGGGAACCTTGTGCTCTACACTCTATTCTTGCCTACTCAAGATGTAAATGGTGCTTATTGGTCTAGTAGAACTAACAAAACCCCGTCCCAGCTCGTCTTTGATGAGGCCGGTTACATATACATACGAGCAGCAGGCAACGAAAACACACACAACCTCACTAAAGACAACGTTATGGGATCGAGACAAGATTTTTGGTTCCTGGCTAGGCTTGATGCTGATGGAGTTTTCAGGCACTATCATCGCCGGAGAGGAAACTCTGCTGCTGTTGGAAGTTGCCCTTCGTCTTGGTCCGTTGTTCAAACAACTCCGGATGATATTTGCAGCGCGATCATAGGGGATGTTGGAAGTGGAGCTTGTGGATACAACAGCTACTGTGTCAATTCCAATGGCAGGCCTAGTTGTGAATGCCCCCAAGGATACTCTTTTTTGGATCCACTCAATACCTTTGGAGGCTGCAAACCAGACTTCCCATCGCCTAGCTGCTACCAGAATGGATGGGAAACCGACTCTGAGTCGGTAGATTTTAAGGAACTCAACAACACTGACTGGCCCTTTACAGATTATGAGCTTCAGGAAGGGCCAAATGTGAATAAAGATACCTGCAAACAGTTCTGCCTGCTTGATTGTTTCTGCGCAGTTGCAATCTACAACGAGAACAGATGTTGGAAGAAACGGTTTCCTCTCTCGAACGGAAGAAAATCCGATAATGTGAACAGGATAGCCTTGATTAAGGTCCCACGGAACAATGTGACAACAGCCTCGTGTCCTGCAAAAAAAGATCGGTCCGCTTTAGTTATCCTTCTATCAGCTTTTCTTGGAAGCTCAATTTTCCTCAACTGTCTTCTGCTAGGAGCTATAGGGGTGGTTTCCTTCTTGGTGTATCACAATAAGTTTTTGAATCTGAAGTCATCTAACTCAACTGTGTATGGAATGAGAGTGTACTCGTATAAAGAGCTCGAGAAGGCAAGTGGTGGCTTCAAGGAGAATCTAGGAAGAGGATCCTTTGGAACTGTCTATAAAGGATATGATTCGAAGAGATACATTGCGATCAAGAGGCTCGACAAGGTGGAGAAGCAGGGAGAAAAGGAGTTTGCAACTGAAGTGAAGGCGATTGGACAGACTCACCACAAGAACTTAGTGACCTTGCTTGGCTACTGCAACGAAGGAGATCACCGCCTTTTGGTGTACGAGTACATGAGCAACGGATCTCTAGCTGACCATCTCTTCGGCCTAACAAAGCCTCACTGGAACCAGCGAATGCAGATTGCGCTTGGCATTGCTCGGGGGCTGGCCTACTTGCACGAAGAGTGCAGCTCACAGATCATACACTGTGATGTGAAGCCTCAGAACATACTCCTGGACGAGTACCTCGCTCCAAAGATATCCGACTTTGGCATGGCGAAGCTGTTACTGACCGAGCAGAGCCGGGCTGCAAGGACTCATATCAGAGGGACGGTCGGGTACTTTGCACCGGAATGGTTTAGGAAGGCTTCTGTGAGCACAAAAGTGGACGTGTATAGCTTTGGAGTGATGCTGCTTGAGATCATCTGCTGCACTTCGAGTGTGGGATTCGCGATGGGAGATGAGGACGAGGCGTTGATTGATTGGGTGTACGAGTGCTACAGCAAGAAGAGAGTGGATGCATTGGTGGAGAATGACGAGGAAGCAAGGAACGAGATGAAGAGTGTGGAGAGGGTGGTGATGGTGGGGATTTGGTGTATTCAAGAAGAAGCAAGTTTGAGGCCATCAATGAGAAGAGTTGCTCAGATGCTTGAAGGTGTGGGTCCAGTCTCTGTGCCTCCTCGCCCTTCCATCTTTATATCCTCTTGACAATCTGGATTTCCTCATATTGATCTTAGATAGATCAAAGATGCATGTATTGATTTTTTATTTTTTATTTTTGTAAATAAAACAGTAGGAATATTAGTTATACAATTGCACTAAACAAAATACTCCACTTCATATAACGTAGATATAAAAGATGTATCGAATTTTATAAATTTTAAGAGTATCCACAGTGGGAGGGCCGCGGCCCTTGGCCCGGAGTCGGCCCAGGCGCGGCCCCCCACTACCGAGGCGCAAGGTGGACGAGGGGCAGGGGGGTGGACGAGAGAGGGCCGAGCTCTCGGCCAGGCCGAGGCCCTTGGGCACGCGACTCGGCTCGCCACTGCAAGGGCCGAGAGCCGCGGCCCAGGCCATGGTTTCAATTTTTTTTTTTTTTTTTTTTCAGTTTTTGTGTTAATTTTAGGGAGAAGATGAAGTGGAGAGAGTGTATGTGACGAAAATTAAACGGTAGTTTTCAAAAAAATTTGCATTAATTTAGGAAACAAATCAATCTCAATCACTAAATCCCTATTAAATTGGTCATCTTTTTAATTAAGGATTGTGATTTCAATTCACACCCTATTTATGGAAATAATTAAAATTCAAATTTTCAATAAATATATTTACTGTAATTGTCAAATTTTTTAAAATTAATTTAGATTTTTTTAATATTATAGTCCAATAATTTTTATTCTAGCTAATTTAAAATATAACAAAAAAATGTAAGAAAATAATTTTAATTGGTAGCTCGGAGGGCCACTATTGTGGTGGCCAAGTTTTCATGGGCAGGGCCAAGTTTGTTGGACATGCTCAAGAAATGATGGCTTGGGCATGCCCAAGAGGGCCACCACTGTGCACACTCTAAGGTGATTTTGCCATTTCCTTGAAAGTGTTATGTACTTCTGTATGAGTATAGGTGTTATCTTCATTATTATCTTGGAAACTAAGTAGATATTTAAGCATGTTTCATACAAATATTTATTACTACCATTTATATCTGCAATGATAAGCTATAATTAATAAAAAAAACATTCTGGCATGCAAAGTAAATGATGTTCATACATTGATATAGAGATAATGCTATAACTAAGTTCAGACTATAGTAAATGGTAGTAGTAAATGTGGGACGCTTACTTCTCATCCAGTTAAATCCAAATTATTGTTTCATTATAATACTACTCCAATTAAGAATGTTATGTATTGACATAGACCGGGCAGTGTACCATCTTCAACTAAATTTGACTACAGTTAAGTTCTAATTTATTTCTATCGATTATACTTAAGTGATTTAGTATAAATTTCAGTTTGAATTTTTGAAAATGAGGTTTGCATATTTTTTTCAAACAAAAAAATATATCAAAAGTAGTCTTTTTCTCCACACTCTAAGACCATGTTTATCAGTCATTTATGGTCGACCTCCATGTCACCAAGCAATTAAAAAAAAAAGAAAATTATATAAAAAGGTCTCTCTCTCTCCTTGGCCATGGTTGCATTCCATTTAACCATGCAACCAGTGGTCGCTCCATCTCATTTCACAATGCAACCAATAAGATTGTGCCACAATCTCATTTGTTGCTTAATATATTTTTTAAAATTTATATATCTTTAATATATTATATTAAAAAATTATAAAAATTATATCAACATTCACATTTGATATAGTTTTTTCATACAAAAAATCTCTATCTTTTCTTCTTGTATAATTATTTTTATTTTAATGTCTAATTTTCCTCTTCTGTTGGTTCATCAATTAGGTATTACTACAATTTTTATAATTTATATTTTTTATTTGTTTATTTTTATAATGTTTAGTTTTTTTATTTATTGTGTTTTTTATTAATAAATTTATTCTGCAATGATAAATATTTCATGTAATAATATTATTATTAAAAGGTAATATAAAAATAAATATTATAATGGTGTGGTTGGGTGGTCATTGATAAACTATGACAAAATGTGTGGTTGGGTTGGATGAATATTGATGATATGGAAGATAATGTGGAAGAGATAGAAATAAATTAAATATTAAAAAAGTAGATGGTTGGGTTGGATTGGATGGTTGCTGATAAAGATAGTCTAACAGTTGAACTGATCAAACTTGTACACATGTGTACAAGTGTTCAACTCCTCAGTACTCAAAGGTGTGCAACTAGTGATAAAAATACCCTAAGATCATATTTGGTAGGAGTGATAACTCATCTAGAGATGAAAATCTACGAACAAAAATAACATTTTAGCTTCAAAGAGTAATCATACTCTGGTCAGTAATCATACTCTGGTCAAAGAGTAATTACTTTTAGCTTCAAGAATATATATACCCTCAGGCCTCAAACAATAGACCATCTCATCCCAATGCAAAGAATGTTTTTTTTCAACACTATTTAAAGATTTTAAAGCAATAGTATATAATTAGTTATAAGCATTAAAATTAGAAATACTCCTATGATGATTAGCTATCTTTTAATTGTATCTTCTAAAGAGAAGAAATATTATGCTATACACATTATTTTAATTAAAAAAAAACTGATTATATTAATAGTACTCCACATTCTAAAATATTCAAATAGGGAAATACTAGTAATAATTATAGAAAGAAAAAGGATGGAAGGAAAAAAAGAGATAAAAATAAATCATTCGTTGAGGAATCCCCACGTGGGAAATGAGTCCGTAGGCGAGTCAACTCGCTTCCGAAACAAAATTAGAGGCGGAATTCAAAACCCTCTTCTTCGTTTCAATTCAATAAACCTATTTCACGTCCGCGTATCTCAACACACTCTCAAGCTCGCTAATTCTACGTACAAATTCCGATCCTTCAATCGTATACGCTTATTCCGTTGTGTTAAACTCGCCGAATTGCCAACATTCTCCACATTTCTCTGCGCCGCGCTTGCAATTTTCGGAGTTGCTGCTAGGGTTTCATAGCTCATAGCTTTAACCAATTGCGAATCCTCGATCTCCGGAAGCTGGCTATGGACGAGTACGGGCCTTACGACAGTAGCGGTCAGTAATTGAGTAGAATTTTCCACCGCTCCGTTGTTATTTGTGTTTATTGGGAATTAGTTTATTTTTTGGGGGTTTGTAAATAATGCTGGTGTTAGGGTTTGCGAAGTTATGTGCATTGTTGTGATAGTGAAATCTTGTAAATTGACTGGGTTTATTTCATCCATACAATTGCCATTGGGAATGGGTGTTCTTGAATTTTACTTTCAAGAATGGATTTTGGGAATGTGTTGTTTGGTTTCTATCTAACTAGCTTAATGATTTATCAGGCATCCATTGCAATAAGTTGATGTACATATCGAAATTCCGCCTAATTCTGCAACTTGCAAACTATTCAAATCATATATACTGCAACATTGTTTCAGTAATTTTTAGTTTGTGAGGTTATTATTTATGTACTACAACTGGTACAGATATAAAGATGGCCTTTTTATTAGTCAGTTTGCTAAAGGAGCATTTTGAGTCCACTGTTTGCTTCGGCCTTGTATTATGTCATGTGTCTAGCTGGCTATATGATGGAGTTGTCCTTAATTGCGATAGATATCACTTAGAAAGTTTAAACTTTATGAATGTTCATTAAGTGTGACGAAATACTTTTGTACGAGTACTGCACTTTTTCTCGGAGAAGGCTTAATCAGTTACTGTAATTTATGAACATGATGGGTAATTGTTATATTTATGTTCTTTGGCAATAATTCCTATAGTTTTAGTGATAATTTTACCCTGAATGTCAATGGCTATATATCTTTACTCAATATCCTTTTGGGTTGTGTTTCTTCCATTCCTAGAGTGGGATATCTGGTTTCCATCATTTGAGTTGAAATGTGCATATCCACGAATAGGTTTATGATGCAGCATTGATTTTTCCAGGAGCTGTCATCTTTATATACATTCCACATGGTCATTTGTACAATGCAAATTGAAACCCTGTAACATGAGAAGCCTATGATTCCTCTTGTAAATCTTTCCTTTGGTCATTTGAATCTGAAACTGTAGAATATTGCAGCCTGCAATATCATCAACCAAGTATAAGTAGTTAAAGTGGCTATATTTGCTTATCACTATTTTTTTAATGCTGTAGAGATAAAATCACAGACGCAAGTCCTGTTCGTGAATTAGAAAACTAGGTTTCCATATCCTTATTCGTTCAGTTATCTCAGTACTCATGTATGCTGAAATTTAGGAAGACTTGAGATGTGAAGCATCATATCACCTTGAAAATGGTTAATGGGTATTCTGTGTCTACTTAGTTTTTGTATTTTGGGAGGTGATCTCCTGTTAGAAAACTAGGTTTCCAGATCCTTATTTTATATTTTTGTGTTAATTGGACAGCTAAAAGTCTATCCCAGTTTTTTGTCAATAAATTTCAGTTTGACTAGCATTAGATTATGTACTGCTAAATTAAATTTCTTTTTCATATGGGAATCAAGATTGCCTTTCCTTTGGATGACGATATACACTTGCCATTTCTAATTCCAATCTCTCATGACCTTTCTAATGGGGTAGATCAAAAGCTACAGTTATTATTAGCATTCAGAGGGTTCAAGCTCTCCTTTTATGGACTTAGTCTTAGCTCTATGAGCTTTGAGGGATCTGAGCCTCCTCTCCTCTTTCCATTTTGGTGTTGCTTCAGGAACTGATGATGATTTCCCCCCACCACATCAAAATAGAATGTCAAGAGGAGGTCGCATTTCTGGTAATGGAAGGCCTGCTGCTGTGGGTTCTATGCCATATCCCAGGATGTATGAAGATACTGATATGGAAACTAAAATTCACCAGCTTGAGCAAGAAGCATACAGTTCAGTTTTAAGAGCCTTTAAAGCTCAAGCTGATGCCATTTCTTGGGTAAGCCTATATTTTTTAAATATATTTGGCCTGTGGATAAAATAGTACTGTATATTTTTATGATCATTATAAATGACGTTAAATCTATAATTCAGGAGAAGGAAGGTTTAATTACCGAGCTTAGGAAAGAATTAAGATTATCAAATGAAGAGCACAGGGACCTCCTAAACAGGGTTAATGCAGATGAAACAATTCGAAGGATAAGGTTTTATATACGAGAAGAGAGTTTTGTTTACTTACTGGAAAGGAACATATGAGTTCATTAATCTGATGAAATGACTTTTCTGTTTTCCACCCAAATTTTGGGATACACCATCAGGGAATGGAGACAGTCGGGTGGTGCTCTTCAACCAGTCATGCATAATGCTTCTCAAGCCGGCCGTGAACCATTACCTAGTCCATCCATCTCAGCTTCTCGCAAGAAACAGAAGAATGCTTCCTCGTTACCTTCTCAGTCCTTTGGTGGGCCAACTCCTTCTTTCCATCCCCAGTCAATGGCTGCAGCTAATCAGCCATCTTCATCAGCAGCTAAGCGTGGACCCATGATTGGTGCGAAAGGAAAAAAGCATAAATCAGTGAGTTAAAAGTTTCGCTATTAAACTGCTAATGCTAGACACCTTCTGTTTCTAATGTGAGTTTGTAACATGTTTTACTTCTCAGATGCCTCCTGGTGCATCTTCAATGAAAATGCAGTATCCTTCTGGTCCAGCTGGAAGGGGTCAATTTAGTAACCGTATGGCTGGTGGCCTTGCAACTGAACCTGTAGAAGGAGCATCATTTGATTCATTGATTGGAAGGAAAGTCAGAACTAGGTGGCCTGATGATAATAACTTCTATGAAGCTGTTATAACTAATTTTAATCCTATTGAGGTATATCTAACATGTAATGATTTATAAACTACCTTAATAGTTAATACTTCTTTGTACTCAAATATCTCCATATGCTCTTTTTCCAGGGACGGCATTGTCTTGTTTATGATCTAGGTACTAATCATGAAACAATAGAGTGGGTTGACCTTACTGAGGTAGATACATGCTTTATATTATTTCATATAAGATTTTATATATATTTGTTTGATCGTTATATTTATTTGTTTATGATATCTTTAGCATTGTTTATTATAATATGTGAGATAGAAACATATTTAGCAGAAACCAAATATTATCTAAGTTCTTGTGTGAAAATATGAAATACCTGATGCTCTGAGAATGTTACATGCGGAACCTGTGATTTGAATCTGTAGATTCTGTAGGCGACATAGACTTTTGCTCTGAGGAGGCTTAATTGAATGCTACTTTCTACTTTATGGTGGTAATAAATAAAGAAGACTAAAGCCCAAATTGGTCCTTTACATTCTTTTTGGTCATACACGTTAAAAGTGATGCTTATGGTCCTAAACGATATGTTTTCGTCCATATTTAATGGTTTCGTCAATAAGTTAATGGCCAACAACATTGTGACCAGATTAGTAACTTATTGCATTTTAAATTGAAAATTAAAAGGAACATAATGTCCTTTTTGAAATCTAAGTATTTCTTAACTTTTATAATTAGAATGATATTTGATTCACTAATCTGGTCAAAATTTTGTTGACTGTCAACTTTTTGACGGAACCATTAAGTGTGGACTAAAACATGCCAGAGCTATCGCACCTAATGTGTAGGACCACAAAAAGTATTTTCGAGCAAATGTAGAGGACCAATTTTTAAATTAGTCAATAAAGATGCTGAACATTTAAACTCTTCAACTGAATTCTGTAGAAAGAAAAGTGCTCCTTAATTCTTTACTTTTGATTATGCATCAATTTGTTGCATCTTTGGGCCAGTATTGAATGTGTGTGTTCAGGTTATTGATTAAGCCACAAATAGGTTTCTGATGAATTCTTGCTAATTTTTCTTTGGAAAAATGCAATGCAGTTACGATTTGTTGTTCTACCTCAAGGTTTCTGATGCTAATATATCATCGTTTTCTATTGTAATGTAGACTTGCATTATCACTGCCATTACACGAGTTTGATAAATAATCTTGCTGACATTGCATGTCGGAATTTTTTGATGCTCATAATAATGAGTGAATCCTCTTGAGCATTTTTATGAAGTAATTTGAGGTTAACTTGTCTGAGGGATGCCTGTGATTGGCTCTGCTTGAGCCTAATTTCATATTGATGACCAGGATATGGACACAATATCAAAGACAGAATAAAAAGAATTAAAGGCGAAAAAAAATGATTGAAATATATTAATGTACAAGGTGCTTCTTTCAGTGCGGCATGATATTCATGAAAGTATCCCAAAGAAGATAAAAAGGATAAAAAGATAAATAAATAACAAAAGAAAGAAAAAAAAGGAAGATATTGATTGTATATATGATGATGTTGATACTTCATACTGGAATGAGGGTCTTATATGTTCGGTATTCTGTTGGTAGATTTCTCCTGAAGATATACAGTGGGAAGGTGATGACCCTGGAATTTTCCATCATGGGGGTTATGGCGGACCAGGTCATGGACCGAGTAGACATCTTGGGCGGGATAGTGCTCCAGGTGCTGGAAGAGGGCGGGGAATGGCGAAAGGTCAATCCAGAAAGGACTTCCAACCATCACAGAATGGCATCGGAAAGAAGGGACCAGATGACATTCAGTTGCTTCACACCGACACTCTAATTAAGGAGGTATAAAGTTAGGGTCTACTTCGTACGCACTGTTATGGTGGTTTGTGTAAATTAACTGGTAAACTGTGGCAGGTAGAGAGGGTTTTTAGTGCTAATCATCCAGACCCTGTAGAGATAGAGAAGGCAAAGAAAGTGCTGAAGGTCAGAGAGTGATACTTGGTTTATTTTTTAGTTGTTTCTACATGGGACAACCGCAAGTTTAACCTTTTGAAAAAACAGGAGCATGAACAATCTCTTACTGAGGCAATTGCAAGGCTAGGTGATTTATCTGATGGGGAGAGTGGTACGTTATTTTTGATCTAATAATGAAAGCTTCATGTTTATTTCTTTCTCATGAAAAAGTTTGGACTTTTCCCATTCATTCTCTGCTGCATTTTGTGTTTTTAAGCTTTTAGTCTTGGTTAGAACAAAATAATAGTAGTATATATTTTTTCTATATAAAAAAAAGTTCTATGCAGTTATTGTGTTCATTCAAAGTCTATGCCATTGCCATTCCTTACTTCTTCCTAACATATCCTTACAGATGAGGGTGGCCGCTTTTTACATGCACAAGCTATGGATAGGGAATGATAAACATCATTGAAATTATTGGCGACATGGATGGAAAGATATAGAGTAGTGCTGGCGACTAAGGTCTGTTTCTGACTATCATGCATCAACATGGTAAAGTTCCAGCTCTGACGTCAGGATTTTGTTGTATAATGGTTTAATTCAGCTAAGTTTCGTAATAGTTTGTCGGTTTTAGTTCAGGCGAAAGTCATTACAGGTCGGTTTCCCTTCATTAACTGGATAGTGCTAGCGTGCGTATATGTTCACTAACAGTTGCCATTAAGGTGTAGTCATGTACAAATTGTGTTCATGTTGAGGTTTAGCTTCTCTTATTTAAAATTTTGGCATTGACAATGGCGGGTTATTAAATAATAGCCAAAGGCATAGTGTTTATTTCTGCGGGCCTTCTTTCACTTTTTCTAGCTACTTATCATAATGTGTGGTGATATGCATACTTATCACATAGTATTTTGGAGTAATTTATTTGGGCTATATGTACATATGTAATTGATAAATGTAAAATCAGAATCCCAATTTGTTTCGAGGGTGTCAGAATGATTGAAGATATGTGCAGGATGAAGCCATCTTCAGCTAAGAGGAGACCTTAGAGCATCTATAGTGGTACTGGTGCTACTTTTGCGGCTGGTGTACGACTGCTATCATTGCGGCGCCACTGCAAGTGGAGGGATGCGACTGCCGGGATACCTGCTCTGTTTGCGGCCAAACAGATGGCAAAAAGTAGATAATAAAATCTCATATCTATAGAAAACCCTACGAATAATACCCTTCACGCTGATTTTCAATTCTAAGAATGAAGAGATTCGTGGAGAATAAAGATTAATTCACAACATTATTACACCGTGTAATGTTGTGAATTTACACGTACCAAAGATTAAAAAAAAGAACAAATACCTAGAAATGTCATCTGAGGTAAAAACTAGAGTGCAAGGTATTCTTTTTACACAGATTTCACATAACACATTTTGGATGCGGAAATACCCATGATTAAGAGTTTTATTAAACATTAAATTTAATCACAAAGTAAGAAATCAAACACCATTATATTGCTGTAGATTTCTAGAAAGTAGAGAAATGTACGAAATGCAACTGAAGAAGAGAGTAAATTTTCAGCAACCATAGTATTTGGCTGTTTACAATATGAGGTCGCTCTGACATTATTTGCATTATGCCTAAACCATTTACCCAATGGAAATATATCTGAGGGGAAGGGAAGATAATGTTTAACGCAAACCCAGAACTTGATGTCACACTACAGAGAAATCATTATCTGCTTTTATGTCTAATACTAATGATACTAGTGAATTAGTTAATAAGAAGCAGATTACACAAACTGGTTAAGCCAATGAGTTCCGTAATTCAGCAGCGGAATGAGCAAAATGGCATCTCTCTCCGAAAGTGCACAATCCCTTGGGGAATTTCTCGCACATCTTCTTCTTATAATGGCTGCTGCTGTTTGGTGGACCTCCATGACCATACGAGCCTCCCATAGAATGATGGTGATTCTCTTGATGACCGGATGAGGATTCAGTGATATTCATAATGAGTTGGCGTACCATCGAACTAGCCTCCTTTATCTGATCGAATGTTCCTTCAAGCTCAATATTCCGCTGACTCGAATCTGTCTCGTGCTCCTTTATGGAAAGCTTAACACCAGTCTGCCGGCAAATCTGCTTTGAGTTGGCACCATTTTTTCCAATAATGGGCCCAGCAAAGGATGCGTCAATGCTGATTTTAGCAGTTGCTGATGCGCCAAAGTTTCCCACAGATTGTTGGGATGACTCATGGCGTTGGGAATACCCACCTCTCATTCGTTGATCATCGAATCCTGGAGTGGCTGGCTTGCCAAGCTCCATCTCGCTATGGGCAAAGTGGCATTTGTTTCCATATCTGCATCCCTCAGGAGTGTTTAACCTGTTGCAAAGCTTTGTTTTCATGTTCGGGGACGGTGAATCAGAAAAGGATGGTGTATTCCTTCCAACAGGCGCAGCAATCTTAACACCCATGTTTGCTAACTGGGTGTGAGCACTGTACCCAGGAACATAATGCTGAAAATGGCAAGCATCGCCAAAAGAGCACCCTGCCGTGCTGCAATCACCAAATAATAGAAATGAGAAGATTCAAAAGAGCTTCCAATGATCATATTCCAGTCAATGACTCAAATCATTACCAAAGTCCCAATAACTGGGAAGAAAGTAATAGACTAAAAACGCACAATATCAATAAGCATTATTATAGAGTTTATAATGTTATTTTTTAATTGCAAACCTAACTAGTCTCCATGAAAGATGATACAAAACCTGCCCACACATAAATGGATAAAAAGAGGTGCATTTTGCATTATTTGCTTCTGCTTTTCCAGTTCACATATTAACACATTATGAGGCAGGAACCAGTGATTTAAGCTTCAACCGCTCCATGAAACTTGTACTACCAACTTATAGTTTACATACTATTTGGTTGCTAGTATACACAATTTTCTAAAGTAACATACTTCAATAGTAGAAGCTTATGGTTTACATAGATTAAGATTATAACCTGAAAAACTTCGTGCAAGGCTTTGATTTGCTTCCTACACCAGTTGTAAACGAGTCCATTTCTGTACCAGAAAGTTGATTTCTTTCTTCAGTTAATATTTCAATGGCTTTTACATCCATCATTAAAGAACATCTTCATCCAGTGATGATGCCATAACAACTGGCAGATATGTAAAATTTTACCAATAGTGTTTTCCTGGTAGACTTGGGAAATTTCCTAAATAATCATTAAGTGGCAATGCCCAATAAAAATTGATACCCAATAACCAAGAACATAAGGCCTAAAAACAAAACACACTACATATAGTTAAGTGGATCAGTATTTTCTAGAAAGCTCTACACAAACAAACCGAATTTAGATGTAGATTTCTGTAGGTTAATATTATCATTCAATCTTACCCAATTTACCCAAAGCATTCCTTTTGTAGAAAAAAATAATTCAAAGCCACTGGAATCTGCTTACTGTTTTAGCAACAGGAGATTCAACTTTAACAAACAACCAAATCATCTCATAACCAACAACTGACGTAAAGCATCGTACTAAATCCAAACGAAATAGCACAAGTACAGCAAATCAACAGCACACATCAAAAAGTAGACAAATATATCCGCCGAAAAATAATTGAATCGAAAAATATGAGATAAAGAGATGCGTTAATTCAAATTTCCAACCTTCTCTCGACCTTTTGAAGCCTCCATTCCCAGAGAAGGCGGCGTCTGGTCTGCCCCTTTTGCGCCCGAAATCCATTATCACGGCTATATCAAAATTGCAAAAATAAAAAATTGGAAGAGAGAAACAAAAATATTCGCACAGAAATTGAGGGAATTTAGTTTTGAAATCAAAAAAGCAGAAGAAGAAAAAACCCTAGGGTTTCCGGAACTGAAATTAGATTCAAATTCAGTTAAAAGTGCGAAGCATTGAATCGCTCCGGATTTTCTATGAAATTGGGCCTTTGTTATTGGGCTTGGCCTGCATATATATCAGCCTTCTTTTCTTACAATTTGTTTATTTTACTGATTGGTTTTTTTATTAGAATTAAACTTGTAAAATTAGGAGAGGACTGCGATTGAGTTTTTCGGTAAGGCCCACCTCAAGCCCGTTAGAAGCCCAGTTCATGTTCGAATCAGATAAAACTCACGACTATTAATCTTATATAAAATATTTTTAATTAATTTGATATAACCAAAATAAATTTGTGATACATTCACATGTCATGTAATAATAATCCGAACTAATTCCCTACATTGATTGTTAATCATTGGATGATATATTAGAAATGCTCTTTTATATAAGTTTGCCTTTGATAAAGTTTCAATGATTTAGAATAATTATTAGACGGAATTAACAATGTAGGAATGGTGAATTTAAGAAATAAGAATTGCATTTGATAAAGTTTCAATGATTTAGAATAATTATTTGATGGAAATAAAAATGTAGGAATGGTGAATTTAAGAAATAAGAATTGAAGATTATGACGCCACTTGGGACCAGATTTAATAGAGAATTTAATAATATTATATAATGATAAAAGTTTGAGAAAAAGAAATTTTGAGATGAGTTGGAATAGAGATGATGTAGGTTATGCATAATGATTGTGAACGTGGATTATGGGCATTGACTACACATTTTCAATTCGAGTGCCAAAAACTGGAAACTTTCAAGGAAGCACTAGCATTGAACTTTGTTGTCAAAATAAAGAATTTTGGGTAATCTAATTATCATTATATATGCTTCCATTATCTCAATGAATATCATTATCTCAATGAATATTGATGACCAACCATTCATGATATTCATTAGGGAGGTGGGTTGTATGTTGACTGATACTACTATACTATAGAGTACAGGGATTTGTGTCTTTTTTGGATTTATACAATATAATATCGTGACAAGTTTGTATATATCACAATATCATTATTGTTTTATTTTAATCAAGTTGTGGGTTATTTGATTACTACTCTTTAAATCTAGAGAATTCAGATTTTGTATGAATATTGTGTCGTAGTATAAAATTTATTTGCATTTTTATCATGTCATATTATTATCAGGCTTTTATTGGGTTGTTCTCGTGTCATTATCATATTATTAGTGTGTTTTTTTTTAAATGGAGTGGGGGTCGTGTTCGTTTTTATGTTGAGGGCTTGCTTAACTAGTCGTGTTCGAATATGAACTTGTTAAATTATGTCATGGCGATAAAGACTCCTCTCACATGATTTACCTTGCCTTATTATCAGCATCATTTACGCTATGACATTTAGTTACTAGTGAAATGTGTCAATGTAGGCAGGCGATTTTTTTTATATATATTATCTTTTTATATTTGTTTTTTTCCCATCCTCCATTAAAAAATAGGTGCTCCAAATTGATAATATTTGACAAAAGATTACATGTCTCAAAGACGTTTTGCATAAATTATTACGCTTTTTGAATATTTAGGATTTACAGTCCCAGCAATCTTGGTGGATAATCAATCTCTAATGATTATTGATTCATGTGTTATAACGTGCCAAAAGGTCTATGTTAGCCGTGTTTAGGTAGAATGCTAAAGTCAAATAATAATTGCCCTTGTTCAATAACAGTACCATTCTTTATATTTATTTCTCCAAAATATATTGCTTTCATAAACCAATGTTTCAAGAAAAGTCCTACTATTACTTGGTCATATTAATTTGCCATGTATAGGGTTTGTTTTAGTTTCCATGTTCTAATCATTTCTTTCTTAAAAGGAGTAATTGGTGATTTGCAATCATTTCAGAATCTTCTATCTATAATTTTTCCAACATCCCAATATTTAAAATCGTGCATGCATTAATTAAAAAAAAAGACGGCTAAGGACATTTTCTAATATTATTAAGGGCGCTAATTTATGTTTCTAATTATACCATCAATACTTTATAAAATGTTCTTATTGTTGGGTCCCAACTAAAATTTGAGGACACAATTGAAACGTCCTTAAAAAGAAAAAAATTAAGATAATTTGTCATCAACTTAGAGACGCTTTCTTTTGCGTCTTAAATTGTGATTATTTTAAAAAAAATTCAAATGATATTAATTAATTGCGTCTAATTTTTGTGTCATTAGTAATGACCCGTTGAAATAAAGTACTGGATCTCCGGTTCAAGCTCATCGGATTTCATCCTTTAAGGGGGTGTTCGATTGGCAAGACTTAATCTAATGATTAAATATGCATCATGTTTGGTTCATAAGATTGATCCCCACAACTTAATCCTAGATGGATAGTCCCATGATAATTAGTCATAGCCTTGCCCCTCCAACTAAAATAATCCATCAACTTAATCCTAGATCGATAGTCTCATGATATTAGTCATGACAACCGAACGTCACCTAAATTTCTATCTACTTGCTTATTAAGAAAACAAACAAAAAAAAAAGACAAAACATGTGGGCATATAATTTTAGAGCTATAATATTTATAAAATGATAGGTGATTCATGAATCCAAATATTGGCCAGAATGAGTGCATTTCGACATTTAAATCTTCAGTCTTCACTACCTAGATTCTTTGTTGGTTGTTAGTTAATGATTTCCTTTTGAGGAAATTTTCAGTGATAAGAATGAAAAGGGGTTGAAAGTTGAAACCGTGTTTCACAGTCAAACAAAATCTTGGATATCTTGCTTTCTTTCATATGTTTCAACGCCAAAATATATGGTTTCGTTTTTTCAAAGCCCAAATAATTACACATATATTGGCGTGTTGAAAATGGCAACTTTTCTTATTTTCTTGGAGATTTCTTACAAGAAAATTGTTCACAAACCACCACCTAGTATGACTATCGCTGGACCATCTCTAACTCTGACTTGTTTATTTTCTTAGATGAATATATGTGATTAGGTCGCTCCATGTTTATTTGAATTGGTAGACTGGGACATTTAAAGTGTATTTAATGACTCAATCTAGTGTTTGATCAGTGGAGACGCAGAAATATTTATCGATAGGGGCTGAAATTTCTAAATTTTGTTTTAGAGTATACATTTGAGTAATGTAGATAATTTGTAGGGGCTTTTACACTATAATTTACACCAAATTTGAATAAATTTTAAAAACAATTAATAGAAAAAAGTAAAAAAAAAAAAAAATCATTGAGGGCTTAAGCCCCTCCCCCAATATGAACAAACTATAATGAATTTTGATATAAGTATTAAAAAAGTTAATTGGAAATTTACAATATTAAAAATAGACAAAAATTTTCAGACATATCATATTTAAAAATTTAGAATATATATTTGTAGCTACTAATTTTATTAAAATCATAAATATATAAGAGATATTATCATGTAAGTATACAAACACACTTAACTTTTTAAATCTTTTGCCTTTGAACATAAATATATATAAGAGATATTAGCATGTAAATATACAAACTAAACTATACATGTGTTTCAAAACTACGCAGATTCTTTTAAAGTAAAATTTGCGAACTTATATACGAATTTAAATATCCATATTTGATGGATGTAAGACTTACGTATTGTTTAGTTAAAGAAAATGCAAGAATCATACACATATTAATGAACGCCATTGTTTTATTCTAACAACTCTAGCTATTTACTTGACCGGCAAATACATAAATAAGTAATGTACAATAGTAAAATAATAGTAGGAGTACCAGGTTTCTACTCTAAGTAAAGTTAACAACGATAATGATTTATTTTTATTTTCAACAGAGTAATAATTTATTATTAGAAATGTAATCTTGATTTCTTGCTGGTACATTCTCATACATTCCCTCGATTACCCTGTCCCATCGCGCATAAAAAAAAAAGAAAAAGAAAATTATAAAATGTGACAATAGCACATTAATATTTTAGTTAAATAAAAACAAAATCCAGAGTCAACTATCTTAATTCTTAAGTTTCTCAACATATTCATTACGTGTGCATGGCTAAAATCAACTAACCTAAGTGATGTAACTCAACCTTATCTTGAGTAGTAGAGAAATGGCTGTCGTCGACTTTTCAATTTTTCGAAAAGTAACAAAAAGATATGGTTAATTTATCACTAACCATAAAGTCATTTCCATATAATAATGCAATCTTCTCTTTGCTGATTGATTGATTTATTAGTGTTAAAAATGGGCCCCACGTCATCCTCTATTTCATTCTCCTAATTTTCACTATTATTATTATATAGTTTGACTTGTAAGCATAGGAAAATAAGTGTATTTGATTTTGCAAACAGATAATGATTTTTAGGCATATACGTATTATTTTAGTTAATGCTACCAAATAAGTGGGCACCAACTCTTTTTGGTGTAAAAGCACAAGTTGTCCATGTAAATTGTAAAACCAAATCTAGTGTCACAAATTAGATAAAGATAAGGGCAAGACTGTCACGTTCAAAATCTTTGAATTGGGATCTCAAAATATTTTCGATTCTTGATTCGTTTATTCGCTCTATACATTCAGTCATGTCATGCATGTGAATGCTCTTCTGCAGTTTCATTTTATCTCTGCCTAACTCAATTTTTTGTGTCACTTTTGTTTAACTTTCAGGCTTTTAGCATATATTCCGCCGTTAGTTATTATTATTATTATTATTATTATTATTATTATTATTATTATTATTATTATTATTATTATTTTGAACTGTTTATTAAAATTAGTTTTGTTTATTTATGATAGGTTTCTCTAATAAGTTGGATCTTATTTTTTTACTAATAATATTAAAAAAAAAAACTATACTCCATATTTGTTTTTCTTATTTTATCAATTTTGCATTAAAGCTTGTATCGGTGACTACCAAGACTATTTTTCTTGTAGGTGGAGATAGAAGTATTTTTGGACAGTTGATGCTTACTTGACTTGGAGACTACGGATATGAAGGAGCTTACCAGGTCTATTTAAAAAAAATTCTAATTGAATCTTTAAAATTTTCAAATGTTAAATAAATTATTATATTATGCAAAAGCTTCTATATTAATGATCCCCGAATTGCTAAAGTATATATTTTCACACACACTAATTAAAATTACAAATCTTTTTTGTCTGCTTCTGCATTTGCTCATGGGACTACAATGGGATGAATCGACCTCACCCAACCGTACCTAAAATTGTTCTTGTTTTTGGGATTTTGGATAATTTATTTTTAAATATTTTTGTTTTCCAATAGTGCCATTTATTTCTTAAGCAACTGCAAGCCAATTTAAATAAATTTTACTCTAAAACACATTTTGAATAATAGTCACATACAGTACTTACCATCGATTTTAATTTTCTTTTTCTGATTGACATTATATATATGACCTACATAAATGAATGGCCTGCAAATTAAACATATTGATAAGCTGAAAACATGCTATGTAGCAACATAAGAGCTAGCGTGAGGCTCATCAGTACCATATTAAATGATGCATGATCATATGTAAACCTAATCATATATAGTACATTGTAATAATTGAAAAAAATGAAAGCATCCAATGAGACCAAACATGTGTTTATATCTAAATGTCTCAAACACAATAAAGTATTGATTTGTTCTTCTTTTACATCATCTATTTAACCTAAATCACATCAATATACAATATTCCCTTTAATATATGCTAACCTATTTTTTTGACTAAATCTAATTTTTTGACCCATCAACCAAGGAGGAAAATCTGGATTAGGATTATTTGTATGATGGATACAAAACCCCAAAAGAATATTTTCAAATTTCAAAAATATGAACAGAATTTTATGACACAGAGATTAACTTTGAAGGAAAGTCCTCGTGACATATCCTATCCTTAAATCAAATAATTTCGAATCCCACTTTAATTTTCACTTAATGGCTAAGAAATGAAATGAGTACATAGATTTATCACTAAGAATAACAAATATAAACCAACCACTCCGTCAAAGATTTATCACAAACGTCACACAAATTAAAAGTAATCAACAATCCATCATTAGGTTTATCTCAAAGCATTATACATACACTTTATAGAAAGTAATTAATTTGAATTTAGAAATAGGAAAAGGGTCATCTTCTTCTTGTTTTGTTTTTATTGCTTAATTAATGATGAAGATGGTTTGGCAATGAATGAGATAGACAGATAAACCAAGAAAACGTAGCACAAATCATTGGGTGACATACAATATTGGCAGTTGAAGTTTCTAGTTAGGTGATTGGATCATGTGATAATGTCTCCTTCACTATTAACTATTAATAACTATACATCTAAAATTTCTCAATCAGGTTTATCAAAATGGGACCCTTGGTCGGTTACTTATACTATTAATCATCAAATCTTTCTATGCATGATTTTACTTTTTTATTTGAAGTTTAACTTTACAATTATCTGTCCTATACATTTGTTCATTTGTTTTCTAAATTTTTGGTGACCCTTCCACCACGCCATAGATCGATTACACAATCAGTATTTTATCAGTATATTTTATCCGATCAAAACTTTAATTATTCGTTTCTGACTATAGTTAACGAATTAATATTATACTTTCTCTCTTCCATTAAAAATAAAACGTTTTTCTTTTTAGATTTTTCCCATTAAAAATGAAACGTTTCTTAAAATGAAAATAATATCATCTCTATTTTCATCTTTCTTACTATCTCTTCTTATTAACTCATAAAACAACACTACATAAAATTTCATGCCGAAAAGTAAATATTTCATTTTTAATGACAAAGAGGGTATCCATCTAGATATGTTTGTACGTAAAGTTATCTTGGCATTGATTACAATACTGGTAATACTTAAGGAAATGGAAATACATGAAAGATCTTCATTGAGTACTATTATACATATAGTTCTAAATTTTTAATTGTCTTATATATTCCTGTCTTAACAATTAATATGATTAGATCTGGATTTATAATAATTTTTTGCGTATTGAGCATGTAAACACAAAATTATTAATTATATGAATCTAGTTATGGGCTTAATTTGATACAACTGTTTGGAATTCATGTGCATGTCAATCTTAAAAAAAAAAATATTATATGAAACAGATCCAGAGTCATAATATATATTATGAGTTGAACAAACAAATAAAATAGTTGAGAAATTATATATTAACTGTACCATATGTTATTTGATCATGAACTTGCATTCTTTTCAATACAGTAATTAATCAAGGTTCAATATTCTAAAGTTCAATATTCTAATTTACTTCATATATGATTCAGTTCATTCATCATATACCATAATTATGAAATTGCAATTGATTTGTACATCCCAATAAATAACATAGTATTAGTGGATTTTATTTGTTCATTGATGAATTGCGAAATTGATCATCAGCTGCATTATTGCATATAATTTATAGACTCCTTGTTATGTTTCCTCCATTAAGAATTGACACGTACAACGAAATCAATATAACTTAAGTCTAATATTTAAATAGAACCGTCTGTATATGTAATGATTAATTGGTCCTTCACTAAAATTTAATTTAATATGTAGTATGTATTTACATATGACCAATGAGAAATATATTAGTAGTAGTTTTTTGGTGCTCGCACAACATCCAACACTTAGTTTTGGACACGCACGAATAGTGTTAGCATCATTAATGAGAATTGACACAACTAATATTTTGGTTTATTTGGTAGGAGATGAGAGTGACTATTGGTGATTACATAATACGTGGAGCTACAATAATTGGAAAAAAACAAAATGATGGATGGCCAAAATGTGTCCCGTGGGAAATTAAAATAAATCAATTGGACAAAATAAATTCTATATAAAGCAATTGATATAGATGGTCCATATATATATGGATGACTCATTACTCATTCACATAATACAAAGGGTGCCAAGACATATAATAATATACGTACACATAAAGTTTAAGTAACAAATTACTTTAATCAAATAAACATTTGATTGGTAATTTCTACTATCAAATTTAAAACTAAAGCTCCTACTAAGAGTATCATGAAACTCGTGATTCTTGATAATATAGTTGAGCTGATTTTTCAGATTTATGTAACAGCTGTCATTTTACATTCTTTGAAATTGGCAATATATATAGTTTACATAATTGCTGTTGATTTTATTTGATTAGTACTATTCCAATATTCTAGATATATATTGACTTTCATATGAACTAAATTGTAAGGCAAAGACCAATTTATAAGTCTGAATTTATTGTTCCAAATTTAACTAAGTGGATGGGAAATTGACTGATCATGGTAGAAGTAGAACAATGTGGTGGGATAATCAAATTGCCCTTTCAATACGTTACCAGAATCCAAATTTACACATTCAATTCCATGTGACAGGAATTCATTTTTCACAGATCATGAATGAAGGAGGAACCACAATGTACGTTTTTCTTAAATAGTCATGATTTTAAATCGCCATTGCACTAGAGTGACGGTGGTGGAATGCATCACTTTTATGTTATGTTTGAGCTTTATCCGAATTTGAAAAATTTTCCGTACAACATAGATATATCACATGGAATAAATTCATAATTATCATTTGTGACATGTTAGTATAATTTAGGGGTTGCCGAGAAAAATTAGAAAATTTGATCAAAGTTTAGTCTGTCCTGCAATTTTTGGATAAGCAGAAAAATTTCAAAGTTTGAATTTGTCCGCATTCATTCTCTAACGAGTTTTTGGGTGGAATAGTATTTGTTATTACAGTTGAGAATCTATACGCAGATGTCACATGAGAGATGGACAATGTCGCCCATTCGTGCTGAAAACAGTGTCTTTTAGTTGAAAATCATCAACAATATATTGATTATTGCACGTAGGTGATCATATATTTTGTCAATGAATAGTTACGAATAAATCTAAATTTCATGGTTTTGCCGACTGATTTTAAAACAGCGGGGTAGATCACAATTTGACAAAGCTTCTACTTTTTCAGTAATTTGTCCTAAAACTTAATTTCGCAAGTTCAAATCTCACTACTTACTTCTATTTTCAAAAATATTCTAAATTTTATTAAATTCATGATATTCAACTCAATTTATTTGCACATGTTTGGAACTAAGATTTACACATTCATTTAATAACGAAATTCAGAATGATCAAAAGTTTTTTAAGTCAATCTAGATGTTTGTTTTTCTTTTTCTCAATTTCATTACCGTAGAAATTGCAACTCAATCTACTAGGAGCTCAAATTTCGAAACACCAAATAATTCAGCTGTATGCATCAAACAATGAATTTCACAACAAAATCACAATGAGAATAACCTAATAGAAATACACTTAAAAAATGTCATTCAATTTTGAATTTCAATATTGGACTACTATCTAAATATCAATTTGAAACTAATCATGCAAATAAAATAAAGAATCATTCGCAATAAATTGAAAAACAATGATATGATTGAATCCCTTTAAAATGTAATGTGATTTATGAAAAGCAATGATATAAAATGATAGATACTTCCATATAAAAAGGTGAGAAATGATAAAAGAAGAAAGCAATGATATCACGTGCGGGGAGTCAAGTCACGTGGGAGAGTAATTGGAAAAAAATGAAAGAAGAAAGAATAATAGGGGAATGTACTTGGGTGGTGTGTAGTAATAATTGGTGGTGATAAAAATGGGACCTCCCTTTAGCAGACACATTCATAAATATGCCAACTTTGTCCCCAATTACAATCCATCATTATATATTTATCTGAAATTTCGATTTTTCAAGATTTATTATGGGTATTTCCACGCCTTCCTCTACTCTATTATTGTGGCTCCAATAATTATTATTTATGACTTTAATCAATCAATTCTAAAAACAATTAGACAATGGACTGACACTCTTAGCCTAAACCATGCCTTGAAGCACGGGACATCCCAACATACTTCCACCTATCATGCCTATTCATCACTTTCTTCTTTTTTCATTTATGATTATCTAAGTTATTTTTTACATAACACCATCATTATTATGATTGTCTATGAAATGTTTAAAGGAGTGCATGAATCATGGTGTTAATATATGTCGTTTATGAGTATATCTTTCCATCAAGTATATTCTATCCGATTTCATGTTCATACTTCATTGCTATTTGATTTTGCTTATCAAAATTAATAAGAAAATAAAATTATTTATAACTTATTATGATTTAGTGGGCCTATTTATCCATAACCAAAAATCAAGCACCATGGAAACATATTTAGTCAATTAAGAAAGTTAATTTTTTCAAAAAAAATATATACTTATATTTTAAAAAGTGTTTTTAATCTTAGTGTCCCAGTTAAAATTACGGGACACAAATGAAAGTGTCATAGAAAAATAAAAGATTAAAATATATGAATAATTGTGACTTCAACTTATGGATATTTTTATTTCCGCCCTCAATTTTAAACATGTTTCATAATTTTTCAATATAAGTAATTTAATCATGTTTCATAATTAGTTAATTACCAATTATAAGGATCATCGGTACATGTCATGGTCTTATAAGCTTATAATGTACTCCGTATCTTCTTTATACGAATTTCAGTTTTCAAATTTTAATTATGATCTCAAGCCATTTTTGATATAAAAATTGAATTAATTATACTCAATAACTCATTGTTCTATTAAAATTTGAAGCTTGATCCTGATCAACACATATAGTAATAATTTACCTGTGTTAGTTAGTTCGAAATTCCAATATAAAACATGTGTATGTCAGAACTAAAAAAACAAAATTGAAACCATCATTTTTTATTAACAAAAGAAACTACCAAGATTCTGTTAAATAGCGCGTGTGCGTTTCAAGCCATATATATTGCGCCAGTGTTAAATAAATCAAACAATATTAAACATTCGTGTATTAGATTGAGTCAATCTATCTACACGTATACTCTATATAGTTGCATGTCAGTTAAATATTACACAATGAATACATAAGTTTATTTGACTTTCCACATGAGAATCTCAGTCCAAAGACTCCCTTACTTTTTCTTACACAAAACACTCTTATAATAATATTTAAATAAAAACTTTATGAAAAACAAGAAACACTCCATTTCAAATTGCATTTTCTTTCTTATAGTACTAGCATTAAGAATAAAAAACAAAATCAGACTGTTACATAATGGTCAAAAGGAAAATAAGAAGGCAGGTGGAGACCATTTTCCATTCAGAAATCAATGCAAAAAATAAAAATGAAAATAAAAAATCATTAAATTACTTTTTCACTGTCCCAAACTAATTTGTGTATTCTCCACAAAATCGACATAGGATGAGCTGAAAAATTTGCTCAAGATGCAGAGATTCATCACCATCAAACAATCAAAACAAAACCCCTCGTTCCAAACACCAAACACAAAACCAAAAAAAAAAAGAAAAAAACAAGACAAGACCTAATTTACTTTTTTGCCCCTTTCATATTTACAAGTAAATCATCACTAAACAATCAAGACGCCGCCGGCTGATTAGGATGCGCCGCCGCCGCCGCCTGCGGAAACGGGTAAAATCTCGGCCTCGCCAGCGGAAACGGAATAGCCTTCGGGATATTATTCGATTCCCCCTTCGCTGCAGCGGCGACCGGCGCTACGGCGGCGGCGGCGGTGGTCGTGGAGGCCACGCGCTCACACGAAGGGCACATGGTGAGCGTGGTGGCGGGGAGTTGCATGTAGAATGGATTTGAAGTCTTGAGAGCTCTCAGCTCTTGTAATTCCTTGTGAAGTCTCCTGTTTTCTTCCGTCAGCGTTTCGCAGCATCTCTTCAAGTACTCACAATCCACCTCCGTCTGCTTCAGCTTCGTTCTGCAAATTCAATATATAAAATAATAAATACAAATAAACACACATATTTATTTAATTAATTAATTAATCTGTGTTCACACCTTGCTCTTCTATTCTGGAACCACACCTCCACCTGCCTCGCTCTCAGATTCAGCTGCTTCGCCAGCGCCAGTTTTTGCTTCTGCGCCAAGAAAAAAATTAAACCATCAGAAACGGATCAAAATCGAATCTTTAATCGTGGGAACGAGAGGGTTTTGTGATTACTGACCGGATTGAGGGTGTTGTGCTCCTTAAAGCTCTCTTCAAGAAACGCCGATTGCTCTTTCGAGAGGCGGAGCTTCTTCCGCGTGTTGAGCGCGTTGTCGTCGTCGTCGTCGTTGTCGTTGCCGGCGCCCTCGAATTCGCGCTTGTTCGCCGACGAGGCCTCCTCCGCCGCCGGCGTCCGGTTCACGTCCAAGCCCTTCCCCGACGACCCATTTTCCGAGCTCCCTTTTCACATAAATCCGTAAATCAAACCTCAATTTTAAATACTTAAACACATAAATTCGAAGCTAGAAACTACCATTATCAGAAGACCAGAGGCGAGGAACAGGAGCGAGAGGGAGAAGATTCAGCTGCAGAGGAGTTTCGGTTTCCTCTTGATTATCATCGCTTCCATCCTCCGCCGATGTATCATCGTCTTCGCCGTTTTCCTTGGAGCTAAGCCCCAAAGACATGCAGAAATCGAAGCCGGTGGGCTTGGTGAGATCTTGATTTGAGGAGGAGTTGTTGTCTTTCAGGAATCCTAGGGATTTTGAGGCATCCCCCAAGCTCAAGCCAAGCTCCATTTTGTGAGAGTAAAAGAGGAGTTTGGATATGAGAGAGGAAAGAGTCTTTATAAAGATTCAACACAAATGTTTGTTTAAGAGAGAGAGGGAGGGGGACAAGGAGGAGTAGGAGTAGACCAAACATGTACCAAGTCTACTTTTTCTATCACTTTGAAATTTAATTTAATGATTTGGGATTATCTTTTTTCACAACTTTTTAAGGATTTCTTTTTTTGGGGGATTAAGAAATTTTAAGTGGTGATGATTAGCATAATGGGGGGTTTGACCGACATACTCATGTTGACAAAAGATCACACGTGAAAGCCCTATTTTTATGAGGCCAAGACATGTCCCTCTTTCAAGATTTTGGGGGACCCTGCCTAAATCCCCTTTTCATGCTTTACAAACACACCTATGCTTTTCTTTGCCTTTTAATTAATACCCTAGCTTAATTAATTGGTGTAGTAGTACTAATTTGGGGCGTTAGTCAACATTTGGTGAAAAACTATAGCTAAATTAGTGACTCTAGTACAATTATATAACTTGTTTATTTTCGTGCCTCAAGAAAAAATAAACATATTTTATTATCTTGTCCTAGAAAAGCTGAAAGGTGGAAAGTAAATATAGTTGTTTTTCTAACCAAGTGTGGGGGTATAATTGATTTTTAAATGGTTAGTGTTGGATGAGTACAATTAGGTTAAGAGCATTCACAATGATTGACTAGTCGGCGTCCTAGCTGTTAAGTGAAAGAAATAGGCCTGAGAGGTCGGGCGTGGACGAAAGGCGTTGCCGATCGCTCGCCGCCTATTGTGCGACAAGTTATCGTCTAACGAGTTTAGTTAATTTTTTATTATTTCAACTCTTTATATATGACTCGTTGCGTTTCATTTTATTCACACCACTTATAAATTAATACGAATATTTATATTGTTTCAACTATTTATTTCCTATAACTTTGATTTAATTATTTTTAGTGAGTTTTTTTTTTCCTTTTGTTTTCCGTAACAATCCAATCATTCTCTATACTTATTATTTTTTCTATGGAATAACAAGACATTCATGAATCTGGGAATCATGAGACTTCTTGCATGTTGATATTAATAATAATAGCTCATCCATTCCATAATGAGAGTCTAGCACTTTTTCCCATTTTAATTTTTTCAAATTTAACCTTTTAATAATATTTCACTAATGCTGCATATAAACTTTATTCAATCAGGAAGAATTATGAATTACTTAAGCAAATGTTTAGTCAAAACTAATTTCGAAATTATAATTTTAAAAATCAAATGTCTAAAGATAAATACTTACTGCTAGTAGGAGTAAGTAATACAGAAAAGAATCTAAAATAATACTGAAAAAAATACATAAACGAGTACATATTACAGTGATAATAACATTTGTATAATTATAATTGTATATTTAATTGTAACGAGTATCCGGATTTCACATATATATTATGGGAAGCTTTTGAAATATAGTATAGTATGAAATAATGAAAAGTACTAATACTCTTGTTCAGTAAATTATCAAGCTAGACAGCTAAAGTACTTAATTTAGATGATTAAATGAAGAAATTATATTTATTTAAATTCAAATTTATATCCAGACATTTTGTATTTCAATTTAAAATATTAAATCTAAATTATATTCATGTCTTCATATTAAATATAATCTTGATTTTTATAGTATATTTTTCATGTATGAGAATTCGCAGTCATCACCCAGGACAAATAATTAAAGTGTAAACCATATTAGACAAACTAAAACATGCTAATTACTAGTAACAAATTAGGCACATATTTGACCATTCAAGGCAGCTAAATCACTACATTATAATCGACGACAAGCAATGTGAATTAGGTGGTCCACCAGACAGTAACAAGATGAGTGCCATGATTTCGAAAACTAATAAAATAATAATAATAATAATAATAATAATAATAATAATAATAATAATAGTAGTAATAATAATAATAATAATAATAGTAGTAATAATAATAATAATAATATTATTATTATTACTATTATTATTATTATTATTATTATTATTATTATTATTATTATTATTATTATTTCAGGAGAATGAATTGTGGTTGGTTGTATGGCGAGTCGGTGGGACTGTATAGGACAGGGTGTCTGACGCATGGAGAAATGGACGTAATTTTGTTGGACAAATAAAAATGGGTTTCTTTTGTATGATTAATTTTGTATGATTATTACACAATACTACCAATTCTCTCGCATCAATCAAAAACATATTTTACTTCATTTTACATAAGTACCCCTCATCAATATCCCAGATGTTGGGTTAATCATACGCCACACCCACATTCCAACAACATTACTAACTCGCTTATGAAATTAAAATATAGGAGTATGTTGCTATTAAGGAATTAAGGATGGCTATTAGAAAAAGAAATTAGAAAAGAAAGAAAAATATACCATGGTTTAATTTAATAAGTACTTAAGAGTCTTGGTCTCTTGGACAAGGATTAATATATCTTCGATACACAAAAATGTAGTAAGTAATTAATTGTGGTAAGAGTCTTGGAGAAGGTTTGTTTCTTTTAGATTCTTAGACATTAGTGACTCATAAAAAAAAAATTGCTGGCTTGATATAATTTTGTAAACACACATGTTAATCTCGCAATAATTGTATCTACATCAATTGCTAATTACTAACTCCCTCTTTAAATATTGTCCCACTTTGATCTCGTACAAGTTTTAAAAAATATAATGAAAAGTGAATTAAAAATGTTAGTGGAATGTGTATCCTATTTTTATATATTAGTTTATAATAAAATGTGAGTATGAATGAGTTAGTGAAATATGGGTCCACTACCAGAACTGGTAAAAAGTGAAATGAGACAAATTTTATGGAACGGACGAAAATGAAAAAATGGGACAAACTTTCAGGAATGGAGCTCGTATATGAATTTAATTGGCAACTATAAAATACTCCATATGATACAGCACAACCGACAGCAAATCATGAAGAAATAATTAAAAAAATTCTTGCAATCTTTCTTAACAAATTTGCTCTCTCATTATTAGTATGAACTACGACGTTGTTAGAATTCAATACACGCGTGATTTCACCAATCATCACAATTTGTTCGAATAAACTATGTATGGTGTTGACCTAATTCTTGACCAGGGCATGCCTTATTAATACATTATAAATGTAATGGACAAAATTTTAGGTTACACCATAACTGCAACTCTCTTGTAATGAAATCTACTTTGGTAAAGATTTGTTAATATTGTGATAATAAACAATTTAGACTATGATGACAGAAGAATTTATAGTTATGCACCGTAGGGTGCGTTATATTGCTAACGTTTTAAGTTGCTAACTCTGCTAACTCATCAACGTAGTGTATTAAAAATGTTAACTTGATAACATTAAATGTCAATATAGTATATTGAAATGTCAACAAAATTATATGTTGACATTTTAATATTATCATATTAACATTTTTAATATAATCTGTTGATGAGTTAACAGAGTTACCAACTTAAGAAAGTTAGTAATTGATCACAGACTCTAAACACCCTTATAATAAATATTACTAGTATTATGCATGCGATGAATATTTATTTGATACTCCATGTTATAATAATAAACCACTAACACTATGATGATAAATACAATGATAAACTAGATCAAATGAAACTACAATCCCTTATTACGAGATACTATGCACGTGATAAAGATTTTATAACAATATGATGATAAATCATCAACAGTGTGACACGTTGATTATGGTTGAGAAACAATTATAAAAGATGTGAGAAGATAAAGTAGATTATGAAATCTCGACGTGAATTAAGAGTGAGATTTACATGAATTACGGTAGCGCAAATACTCCATAAAATAGATTTAGAGAGAGAGAGATTCACGTCAATTAAGGTTATAGATAGATGAAATTTTAAAATATACCATAACTGTTTATAATTGCTATGCTTTGTCATTTTTTATATTATATGAGATCTAACATCCTATTTTCTATGGTAAAATTTAAAATTTCAGATTCAGTTATTGGTTAAACTTAAAGTGAAATAAAAAGATTGAAGAGTACTATAGTTTTTTACTCTAAAATTTTTTGACGAGGAGAATTGATACAAAATCGAATAGTATTTGAGGGAAACATATTAATTTATTATTTATTTTTTTATATGCTTATTAAAATACTTTCGTATGGAAAAATAGTTACATATGAGCTCTTTATGAATATAAATATCGAGTACTCCATATCATAAAATTCCACGTGTCATGGTCCAAGTCATGAGTAGGAATTACATCTATATGAAGTGTAAATAAAGGGGGCGAACGAAGATTTGACTAAGTTATTAAAGCTCTACGAAAGTAACGCTCCATTAATTTGTCACTTTTTTGTTAGTCTATAACTTAATGATCATTAATGTCTAATGATTTCTTTTCAACCACGTAGACTCTTATTAAATAGAAATGAATAGCGAAATTATATCATTTCCCGACATCTCTGATTTCAATCTAAAATAAACATACTTAAAAATTAAATTAATATGAGAAAATTTGTCATATAGCTATTTGGAGTGAAAATACTTAGTGAAGAGTCATGCATATTCACTTTTTAATAATTACTCCATCCATTTCCCACAAATATCTCATATTACCATTTTAGAATGTCCGCGATTATTTATCCCTTTTTAATTTTACTTCTTCCGTTTCTAATAATTCGTCATCATTTGACACGACACAAGTTTTAAGTAATGTAATAAAAAGTGAGTTGTAAAAATTAGTGGCATTTGAGTCATACTTTTATATATGGGTTTTATAATAAAATATAAGTATAAATGATGTTAGCGCCACTATAAAAAATGGTAAAAGTGAAATGTGACAAATATTTAAGGACAAACCGAAATGGAAATAAGTGATAAATTTTCAGGGATGGGGGTACTATTTTTAGTAAATGAACATCATATATACTATTCTCTCCGTCTCTCGTAATTTGTCAGCATTTGACCCGACACGAATTTTAAGAAATGTAATAGAGAGCGGATTGAAAAACAGTGACATATGAATCCTACTTTTATATATTAATTTTATAATAAAATGTGAGTGTGAATGAGTAAGTGGAATGTGAGGTCCATTATCAAAAATAGTAAGAGTGAAAAATGATATTAGGGACATATGAAAATGGAAATAAGTAACAAATTTTCAGGGACGGAAGGACGAGTTATTCGTACCGAGGGTTCGAATCCCTCTCTTTCCGTTTCCGTTGGTTACTTTATTTATTTATATTTTATATATTAATATTCTATTTTATTATTTTTTTTTCAATTTTTAAAAATCTTAGTGAAACGTGTGAATAGATAAAATCCTAAGAAAATATTAATTTTATTAATAAATAAGCGGAATCGATGAAATCTTGCTTGGTCTTCACTGGGAACTTGAGACGGAAGGAGTAACTCATTTTATTATAAAATTAATACTCACTTCGTCTCTGAAAAGTATGAATATATTTGATTATACGTGGATTTTAACGCATGATTGGTAAAGTAAGAGAAAGGTTTAGAAATGATAATGGAAGTAATTTTAGTAGAGAGTGACATCCACATTATTAGGAGCGTAGTTAAATTTTCAAAATTAGAAAATTCATTTTTTTTAAGGATTGGCTATAAAGGAAATAGTTTATATTTTTAGAGCAAGAGGGAGTAGTATATAAAAAGTGAACACAAGTTTTATTAACTTTTAATCTAATTTTCTTTAAATACTTTAAAAATTCTATGATGAGACAAAGTAAGATATACAAAATAATAAGGACTAATTTGTACCAAAAATACATGAGGGGGCAAAACTGGTACGAGTTGGATTAGGAATATAACAATTGTTGATGTATAATTAATGCAATTAATGTTTTGATATTTGATATTCAAGAGAGAAAAATTAATGCTGACGGTCGTTGTCACGTGCATGTGCGCCACGTAGACAATGAGAAATCCAAACCACTAACGAAATTAGACCTCTCGACATTTCCACGCATTTTTCCATGTAATTAAAATTTTAAATTATCCTTGTAATATTATGATTAAAGTTTTTACTCTAATTGCAACATCTAACATTTACTTCATCCACTAGATCAGTGCGTTCAAACTCAACTACCAATCGCAAATATGAATTTCACTTCATATTGAAATGAAATGCTATTTAGTATTTGTGTTTTTTTTTGTTCTAAAAAATTATCATTGCAATTATCAACTTTATAAATCACATAAAAACTAAAAACACAATTTATTATATTTTCTTTAATTTTCGTAGAGATGAATAAGTTAGATCGTAAAATGTGCACTCTTTACAAACATGGATGTATTTGCTAATGCTATATATATTAACCTTGTATTTAAAACTTATAATACTATGTCCTTGGAAAGTACAACCTCAAAAATTATGTGAAGAATAAATTCGCACCAATAGAAATTAAGGGATGTAGATAGATGCGTGAAAATATACAATAATTGCAACCTAACGTTGTATTCTCATAGTAACGTGAAAAAAACGAAGTTTGTCCGTAATTCATGTTCCACTCTTTAAATGCAAATTTGATTTATGTGTTTTTAAATGCAAGAAACTCAATGAGCATGACCACATTAAACATGGTCTGTCCACTTTCTCATTTAAAGTTTTCTTTGACTTTGCCCACTTTGCCACTCATGTGACATGATCATACACGTTTCTTTTTTATATTTGCCAAATATGTGTTTCATTTCATTTTTATTAAATTTTTATGTATAAAGATCATTTGAGTTTTTTGTTTGCATTTCATATCTATGTTTAGTCATAGGATAATGAAATTAAAAAAAAAAATCTAAAACTTGCACTATTAAGAATAGCAGTATTTCTTTTGAGATGAATTGGATAATAAAATTATAAAAGAAAATGATTGCGGAGACTCATTTGTGGTTGGAAGCAAAAATAAGTTGGACGAGAAAAAGTCGACCAATCATGTGTGTGTGAATTGGATTAAAAATGGCCCTATAACAAATTGAAGCTTGAGAAGAAATGATTATTATGCTTTTCTTCCTCGAAATTCTCTATTTCAAATGCTTTGACAAACAAATGACACAAACTTTATTTATTTTCAGATTGTTATGAGAAGAGAATTTTTTTCTCAACTGTAATTACATTTCGCCAATCTTAAAGTAGACGAAAAGTAATGATATTCAATTCCTTACAAGAAAAAAGTAGTTCAAGATCAAATAGTTAGTGTAGGGACCCCTACCTAATTACAAATATTTGAACAAGAAATTTTTTTATGACAATTCAATATGGACTCCTGAAGTTTAAGCAAATCACTATGTATGTATGCATGTATGTATGTATGTATGTATGTATGGATGGATGGATGGATGGATGGATGGTTGGAGATGTAGCATGTGAAGTGTGGGACAAAGTGATGCACAGTGTGAGGGGGACAAGTCTCCAACAAGAGCAATCATTGGCATGAAGAGAGCTGAGTGTACAGTCTCATTTTAAGCAAAATTTTGTGTATGTATGTATATGTATGGGAGTGGGGTGGGGGGCCAAGTGCAAGAGGCAGTCCTCCTGTGGTATGAGTATGAGTATGACCAATTATTGCACCACTGATTGAGTTGCTTTTCTGCTTTATATTTGTCCCACAAGTCCTTTTCAGACCTGCCCACACCCCTGTCTTCTTTATTCCACCTCTACTTCATTTCTATGCATCTTTTGTTTGGGGGTGGACTGAAGATCTTCTTCAATCTTGGACTCATTTCCCTACCCTGATTAATCAAGAGTTTCAAATCAGAATACCCATCTCATTTTGGGCATTGCCAATAAAAATGCTTTTTAAAAAGAGGATGCTTTTCCTCCAACTCATGATTAATAGATTGCTTCCAATTCCATCACCTTACTTCATTACACAGTAAATAGCAGAGTGGTGTTTGCTAGTTATAGCATTGGAACAGTAACAGTGTTATAATTGCCCCCTGAGATATGAAAGCATTTGTTAGTGCAAGATTAATAGGCAATAATTCCAGAATGTAGCAAGTAAGGTATTGGGTATTCAAAAAACCACATTTATGTTGATGAATGCAAAGCAATAGAATAAATAGGGTGAAATGCCAGTGAGCTTTGAGAAGTTCAGTGTTTCTTATTACCTTATGAGCTTCTCAAAAGTAAGGATATTTCTCTCAAAACAAGATTTGTAGTTGATAAACTGTTTATAAAAAAGTAAGGAGATCCAAAAACTTATTTTCCAAATAGATCCTATTTTGGCAAAAATGTTATTTGGTCATTTTAAACTAGTATAGTACTAGTATATTTTCAATCAGTCAAAGTGCAGTTTTTTTGAAACATGAGCTAAGTTCATATATGTTAACATGATCATTGCAAATTCACCCTCCTATCTTGGGAACCTCTGTTCCATCATATAGCAAAAACCAGGGATGTTACTTTTGCTATGGAAGGCAATATCTTTATTTATTTGAAATGATAAGATTAGAACAAAACAGGAATATGATAATGAAATAAACAGAATAATGAAAGAACATAACTTAAAGAGAGGTAGCAATGAATATATCCTTGACTATCAAAGAGCTAGATTTAGCATGTTGTTCAGCCAAATACAATACACCATCAAATATGTCAGATATGACTCACGTTTCAGACAAACGAGATTGTTATTAAAGTTTGTGGTCACACATAGAAAGAACTTATACATAGTAATTATGAAAGCAATGTTAGTAATCCCTGTCAAATTTGTAACACTAAACTACTATGTTCAATAGTATCTCAAGAATTGAAATTCAGTTGAGCATATGAATGGAATTACCACCATTTCTGCAACAGCAGCATGTGACACACAAACACACACACATAAATCTAGCTTCCTAACTCTCTCGATTCTATGAGCTTTAGGCCGTTGACGGACCTTCATGTTCAACCCAGATGGCATCTCACACTCACCCTCATCTCCACCACTGTTCCCATGAATCAGAATTACATTGTCACCAGACACATTGTAAAGAACTTGAATCAACATAGCTACCCGAGACAATAACAAGCCGAACAAAACAAGTGACCACAACAGGTTAACACATGATCTGTAGCTGGTGAAGATATGAAGATGTTTGAACATAAGAATCAACATACCATCAACTAGTACACAAGTTAACAACTGACCACATATATTACAATCACAAAACTACCACCTCTTTACACTCCTTCTTGGTCGGTGAATCCATCGCGCACGACAATGCCAGCATCTGCCCCACCAAATGCGAACTACCCATATTAGTCTATTACTCTTCTTATCTACTGGGCCTATATCATCAGTTTCATCAAGAATTCCACTCTCAACATCCCTGTGACAGTCACTCTCATGTCTCAAGGTATTTACATCAAATTACCCAACAAACTTAAGAAATTTTGCATTTAAGTATTGAACCATAAGGCCTTAGAGCTCAAGCTTTAGAGTGTTCATACAATTTTCTCCTCTTTTTTTTTTTATCAATTTTCTTTTCTTTTAGCCATGATTTTTTATTGATATAGACCGTCTTTTATTAAAATTACTACTATAAATCAATAGATAAAACTCGAACATCACTTTTCAACATAAAACTATAATAACTCCACTCAATGTCATTCAAACCATTTACTCCCAATCTCACCACCACCAACTACTTAATTCCCAAAAGAAGTGCTAGTAGCACTTCAATTGCAGGGAAATAGACTGATATAGCAATTCTTTATAAATTTATTTTGTGGATTAATGTTTTCAACAAAAAATACAGGCTTAAAAGGCTGAAACTGGCTTACTAGGAATTTATGAGGGATTAGACATCTATGAGGGTTGAGTCATAACCCCTAATGCCTGTATAACTCTCATGCATCAATATCACACAACATTCAACAAATTCAAACTCGAAAATTGCATTTAGTTTTATAAATTTATCTTGTTTTTCAAAACTTGATTTACTTTATCTCATTAACTCAAGAAATTGAATTCAAACAACGCTATTTTTCATAAATCAACTAATGAAAATCATTCAAACTCCACTTATGTTTTCTTTCAATTTTAGAAAATAGAAGTATGTTTGAATGGTTTTCATTAATTGTCAGTCGGCAAATAAGTCACATATAGAGAGTTGATTCATCACTAGGCAGCCTAAAATTGAATCTCAAATTTGTCAAGAAACGGCCGCTATACTTTCGTCAAGAAACTACCGCTTCATTTATGCTCATATACACTATACACAAATATTCATTAGTTGGTATATATATTCATGATAGTGAGTGAATTTTTTACGAGTCCAATTCATTTAAGCCAGCCAGAGTGCCAGACTACTATTCTTTCAAGAAGCCCGATCGAGACTCAAATTATGGAAAGGCCCGTTAAAAGAATAATCCTAGCTGCCAACCCTTTTAAACAAACGATTCACTATTCTTGGAAATTAAACTAGTACTAATAAAAAACACATTAAAAATACTAAAAATATAAAATGATAAGAGAAAAAAAAAAAAAAAACGCCTTCAAAGAACTTCTCCAAATCATGATAATCCGATACAAATAGTTAAGTGATAAAGCTAGTATGTTCCATCTCCACCACTATATCCTCCTTCCGCCGCCGCCGCTCCGTCAACACCTGCTCCACCGTCCATCCCCAAAACATCCACACAAAAGCCATTACCTCCTGCCCCTCCGCCACCGCCACCGCCTACACCAAACACTTCCTGAAAAAGAACTCCCGTCGCCGTCTGAGCAATGCCTCCGGCTACGCCTTCCACCGCCGCAAGCAAGACTTGATTCCCCAGCGTATTCACCGGCCTCACCCCTCCATAAACCGGCTGCCCCGCCACCACGCCTCCTTGATTATTCGGCCGATTCTGCGCCGCTGGAACGAACGACCTCGGCCGCTGCACAGGCGGAGGAACGACCGCGGCGACGCAGGTCAAATGGACGTCGAATTCGCAGGCGGCGCAGCGGTAGAGCCACGTCTTAGACCCAAGCTTCTTGCATACATCGCAGGAGAAGGAGTTTCCCTGGTAGGGCGCGGAGAAGGTGAGGGCGAGGGCGTGGTTGTGGAGGCGGTGGGTGAGGCTGAGCGGGAGGGAAGCGCAGGTGGTGTGGAGATCAACGCCGCAGGGGCTGCAGTGGTAGGAGAAGGCGTCGCCGTGGTTGCCGCAGGCGTCGCAGTTGAAGAGGCCCTCGGGGTAGACGGGCTTCGGGTAGAGGGTGAGGGCGTGCTGGTGGTCGAAGGGGTGCGTGATTTGGTGCGGGAGCTGGCTGCATTTCGGGTGGAGCCCAAAGCTGCAGTTGCTAATTATGCAGACGTAGGTTGCGGCTGCCGCGGCGGTGGGGAGGTTGCAGGCGGAGCAGTGTGGGGTTGGGGGGTTGTTGGAGAGGTGGAGGGGGTGTGGGTGGCTGAAATGGGTGATGGAAGGTGGCTCTGCGGCGGTGGCGGTGGTGGTTGGCTTCCCCATTTGAGATTGATTATACAAGTTTTTGCATGGTGGTTTAGTTTATGTAGTTGATGATTGACCATGTTAAGGGGGAAGAAGACAAAGATGGTTTACTTGTGCAAATTTGCAAAGTCAACCGTGATTGGATCAGGGCAGTTGGCTGTTGAGGTCAACTTATGAGGTGGGAGGAACAACGTCGGCGATACCACATAGTTTGACATGGTCGTCACTTGTCATAAATATGTCTCAATTTGTCATTAAATACTTTGGTAAAATATTTCATTATCATGCACTCTCCTGAACATTTCATTATAAAATTAACAATTCATATTCTACTAACTTTTTTTTATATACTTTTCTTCACATTTTATAAAAACACAATACCGAATTAAAAGAGACTTTAGATTATTGATGAAGGGATTATGCAAAAGAAAATCAAAGAAACTCATTTTTTTTGTCTATTTTTATTATATATGGAGTACATTATTGGTCAAGCTCACAAGTTTTAAATAAATGTGATGAGGAGACTAAAATAATTAATTCATTTGATATACTACAAGTGGATTAGTGATGCACCATAATGCAGGGGAAGACTTGTTCTGTTGGCACGAGGAATCAGAAATCAATTGGGCAACGCGAAAATGACAATATTTTCCAATACGAAAGATTTTAAATTTGATTTGATGTGATTTGATCCAGCTAATACGTATTCCACTTGATGAAATGAAAGAGGCTGTTATCTACCCTTAATCAAAGCATTTTTCAATATCTTAATCTAATCATTTTTCAATACCTTATTGTTAAAATTTACTAATAAAATCTACTCCAGAGATATATTACTGGTTATTGCTCAATTAGGTATGGAGAAAGTGAACTTGATAGTTACAAGCCCAAGTTATAGGAAATTAACTACGTGCTGAATAAATCCACGAATCTTGTAAATTGTAATGTATTGCTCCCTCCGCCGCTATTTATTGTCTCATTTTGGCTTGGTATGAGTTACTTCCTCCGTCCGCGAATAGGAGTCTCGTTTCTCCATTTTAGTCCGACTGTGAATATGAGTCATTTTTACCATAAATGGTAATAGGGTCCCAACTTCCACTAACTTATTCCACTCACATTTCATCAACTTATTCCACTAACATCTTATAATAAAACTAATACTCCTATATATAAGTGGGATTCGCATTCCATTAACTTATTCAGCGCATTTATCTTTACATTTCATAAAATACGTACCCAAACCAAATATGACTCTTATTATGAGACAAATGGAGTATAATAGTAGAATTTAAGTAAAATGAGTTAATTGAATGATGGGTCCACATCTACTTAAAATGAAAAAGAAAAAGTAAATAAGATTTTAAATCACAAACATTCCAAATGGCAAAATGCGACTTTAAATCATGGACAAAAGATATTGAATTTACTTATGAGGTAGGTTCATATATTTTCATTTAGTAAAAAGAAATGCGACTTTAAATCATGGACAAAAGATATAGAATTTACTTACGAGGAGGTAGGTTCATATATTTTCATTTAGTAAAGAGATGATCAGAATAAGTTTCTCATCTGAGTAAGGATGAATTTAATGCATCTTATTTGACTTTATGAGCATCCTTTCCACAAGATTAAATAACCAGCAGGGCCAGCCTAACATTTAATTCTCCGGCTTGATATATCAGTCAACCAAGACTTGTTTGCTTGAATGAGTAAAAGATGACTACTCCCTCATAAATCCTCATTTCAACAATTAATACACTAAGCGATAGGGACTAACCAAATGGACAGAAATCGAGCCCTTGACCTCATGTTTAAGAGACGAGAACCAAATGGGCAGAAATCGAACCCTTGGCCTCATGTTTAAGGGACGAGATGCTGAATCACCACACCAACAATATTGATTCAGATCACCTTTATTTACAAATACAATTGTATAGAGCACAACATTCAATAATTTTATTTGGAAACTTCTCAAGTCCAAATTGGTAGAAAAACACAATGACTGTAAACAGAAACAGAATCAGACAAGCCATCCTTTTCAGGCTTGGATATTCAGAGCAGTCCTCCAATAAAGTCTAGCCCTCCTCCGCCGCCACCAAGTAAAGATTCCAGTCCTCCGCCACCAAGCAAAGATTCCAATCCTCCTACTCCATTAATATCAAGGCCACTGCGATTGAGAGCAGACATCAACTGCATCATCTGCTGCAACTGCCTATCACCACCGCCTCGGCCCGCCTGAGCCAACGCATTATTAATCTGAATCATCTGCATCATCTGTTCATTCGCAGGAACACCCAAAGCAGCACCACAATGAGGGCGAGGCGCCGCAGTAGCCGCGCATTTCAAATGCGCATCAAATCCACACGCGATGCACCTATAGAGCCAGTGATCCCCGCCATGGAAGCTGCAGACATCGCACACGAAGCTCTTGGTATCGTAAGGGGCCGCGAACGCGAGCCCGAGCTTGTGAGCATGGCGCGGCGTGGCCAGGGACAGGGGCGCGGCGGCGCAGAGTATGTGCAGGTCGAGGCCGCAGGGCTTGCAGTGGTAGGAGAAGCCGGAGCCGCGCTGGGCGCAGGCGTCGCAGCTGAACTCGCCGCCGGCGTAGGCCGGCTCAGCGAGGAGTGTGAGAGGGTGTTCCTTGTGGAAAGGGTGGGTGATGGCGTTGGGCATTTGGAAGCATTTTTGGTGGAGGAAGAAAGAGCAGATTGTGCAGGAGTAGATCATGCCGGAGAGCTTCAGCTTGCATCCTGAACAACAAGATGGATTGGTGGCGCCGCCGTCGGCATGGGAGATGAGAGTCAACGGGTGTGGATGGCTGAAATGGGATTCACTCTGTATCCTTCCCATTTTGGAGCCACAACATACAAATCCTAGCACTAGTGATCATTTTTATTTAAGGTTAATTGATTGACTTTTGAAGAGGTCAACTTTTATTAGGGGTATTATAAATAGGAGTTTTTGTTATCTCTTGAATTATTCATTGAAGAAATACAATTATCTTTTATTATATTTTACTTTTCTTGTCGTTGTTCATTGGTTGCTCGATGGAATTCCTTCTGCGAACAGACGTCTTTAATCTGGCGATTTCTAGCCATTATTCTCCGTAACGTGTTTACTCGTATCAATGTGTAGTTATTTAAACTATTGCCTAGATAAATGTACATGTCAGTAACTCAACTTTAAGTAAACTAGATCTATATTTTTTCTCCTTAGACCATCTCCAACAGTACTGCAAAACCTAAAATGCAGTAGAAAAACACCTCCAATGGTACTGCAAAACCAATCCCATTATAGATTTTTAAAGAAAAAATACCTATCTTTTGGTTTGCACTAGAAGTATACCAAAAACGCTTTTCATAGTTTGAGTTATTGCATTCAAGTCCAAATCAATTTATATTTATCAAAATAGAAGAATAGAAGATAGAAAAATTAAAATATAGAAGAAGAGAAGATAGAAAAGTTAAAATACAGAAGATTGAAAAACTTACAGACACATTTTAGCGGCGCGAGGAAGAAGAAGCGTGAAATAATAACCTAATCCAATCTTATTTATATTTGATTAGTTATTAAATAGTTGGCTGGCCCATATTATTATCATTATATTATTCAACATAATTATAAAAAATCTATTATTTTACTTAGAGTCGTTACTTTTCAATACATAATCAAATTTTCTTAGATATATTAATAATTTATCGGTACATATAAATATGGAATCAATATTTTTGCAGAATTTTATTAGATAGATTAATAACTTAGCGGTACATATAGATTTACGGAATCAATTATTTTATTTGTTAATTAAATACTATACGTACATTAATATTATTCAAACCAAATATGTTATTAAATATAACAGAAAATAGTTAAACATTAGTAATTAAATACTATACGTACATTAATATTGTTCGAACATTGAGTTTTAGTTATTTTATGTGTACGTCGTAGTATGTTTATGTACTTGTGGTATTTTAAAATGAATTTTAATTTTGAGTTTTAGTTATTTTATGTGTACATTGTAATATTTTTTTATAGTATTTTTTATTTTTTTAAAATTTTATAATTTATTATTTAATAAATAATAGATTTCATATTTAGTTATATTAATTAATAAATCTTATATTATTATTTAATTTAATTAAGATATTGACAAAGTGTCATGGGGTTAGTGTATAATTTAGATGAAATATATTGGTATGATTGAAAAGTATAAAAAGTTAGTGTGTGAGGAATATTCTTTTAGGTTTGAGTTTAGTGTAAATGGTTGGAGCAAAATCAATATTTAGTGTGACATTTACACTAAAATAGCTTTGAGTTTAGTGCAATGGTTGAAGATGCTCTTTAATAGTAGTACTCAAAAACCAATCTCATTTTTGCTTTTTGAGAAAAAAATACCTATCTTTAGGTTTACACTAAACAAAAACCTAAAAGTTTTTCAAATTTTGTGAATAAAAAATGCATAATATAGAGAATATTCTTTTAAGTTTGAGTTTGGTATAAATGGTTGGAGTAAAATCATATTTGATGTTATATTTACACTAAAATGAATTTGAGTTTAGTTTAAATTGTTTGAGATGCTCTTATGACCTTTGCCTCTTCACTAAATGAAGACTGTGTGTGGCATTAGTCAAATCAGTCTATAAAAAATTTTCAAACTGGTGGAGGCTGATCATGAGTATCTATTTTCCTTCAAGTCTATAGAGAAGAAATACCACGCTCAGGCTAATTTGCATGATTTGTTGTCCCAAAAATTTTTATGCTAGCTCCAGAGAGAAACGACAATTTTGTTTGAGCACGACATGTCTAGATTATTAAAAATAAAATAAATTCACTTGATAGATTATATAAAGAAAACCATAAATATCGTATCAGACTAAGGCAATCTATTAATTGTAATCATATGATGCAACACTCCTTTCTCGTGAAGATGTATATTTGGCTAATTATTCAATAACTTAAATATGTTTTTTTCTTAGTACTATTATCATTAGGTAGGCTTAGAATATTACTCTCTCCGTCCCACAAAGATAATCTCACTTTGATCCGGCACGAGTTTTAGAAATATAATGAAAAGTGAATTGAAAAAGAGTCCTACTTTTAAAGTATTAGTTTTATAATAAAATGTGAGTAGGAATGGATTGGTGAAATATGAGGTCCACCACCAAAAAATGGTAAAAGTGAAATGAGACAAACTTTGTAGGACGGACCGAAATGGAAAAATGGGACAATCTTTGTGGGACGGAGGGAGTATTAGGCTTCGGAAAACAAGACGCTTATGACTCAACCAAACACCCCCGCAAATAATCAAGAGCTAATAAAGATGAAGAATTCTAGTTAGAGACAGCAAAATAGAAGAGCGGAGCAGTGAAACTGAAAAGGTATACATTATAAATGATAAATCATATTAGGGCTTTTTTTATAAATAACAAACTATATCAGAGACGGAATAATAAGAAAATAGTTCATATTTTTCAGAGATAGATGCATTTAATAAGTCTATATTTGCCTATAATAATGTACCTTTGTTTTTAGAAGAACTTAATATATGTGAGACGGTTGCGAATAGAGGCGAGCGGGATGAGACAGCACACCGCACGTCCGCACACTTGAGAGGGAAAATTAGCAGCCGCAAGCCAAACACACGTCTTAGCCACTTAGATGGTGCCATTGGCATTGCTGACACTCCCGAAATGTGAGCATTTTCAAAACAAGATTTTATTTATGAAAATCAATTGAAAATATAAACATGTGTCAAAATTCATAATGACTCATACTTAAGTTGGCCCTGAATAGGAAAAAAAAAAAAATACTACGACGTACTACTTAATTTGTGGAGTAAGATATAGTACTGTAGTACTTAAGTAAATCCTACACATCCGGAAAGTTTGTAGTACTAGTATAAATTATTTTCTCACCCTATTTGTTAGTGTATTCATTTTGGCATACACTCTAGTACATATAGCAACCAAATTGATTCTACATCAAGTGTCACGAGTTCCTGAATTGTGAATGATATATACTGTGTACATTTTAAATTTTTCGTCCATTTCAATTTGTTGGTTTAAGATGAAGTTTGATTTCTCTATCACATGTGTACAATTAATTCAACGTTATAGTTATACACATAACATGTATAATAATTCGTTGATAATTAAATTTGCATTATAGTTTGTGTATGTGTACAGTGTATATGTAGTTCGCGATCTTATCTAGTAGACACGACTCATACAAAAACTAAAATATAACCAAGTATTATAATTCGTTGTAATTAAATTTGTGTTATAGCTAGTGCATGTGTATATGCAGTTCGCGATCTTATCCAGTAGACACCACTCAAACAAAAACTAAAAAATGTGACAGTTCTTTTTCTATCCTTCTCTCCCCATAATCACGAAAATCTAAACATGCCAACAAACTCATACAGCCGGACTTACCATCGCTATCGTTCATCGGCAATCTACAGTCTACACCAGTTAATTTGATATTCGGTCTCCGCCACCTCTCCAACAAGTAGCTAGAGCCCCGTCATGTCCCTCAAGCTAGGATTCCGCCTTGGTTCAGATGATTTTACCTTATTTTTACCAAAAATTTATATATGTGATCACAGTTGCGAGCGGTGTTGTATGGGCTGACACTATGAGACAGTTCATGTGAAAGGAAAAACTGGCGACCGCTCGCCTGACATACGTGTGGTGCATGTTGCACGCTCAACCACTGAGATGGTGTCATTGCCGACATACCTTGGAATGCGAGCATTTGAGCATTATCAACTGATAAAAGAAAAAGTTAATTATAGACATCTAATTTATTGATGAACAATTAAAACAAAAGGCAACTGCTAAAAATCACAACGATCCATACTTAAGTCGGCCCCTTAATCGGTAAAACATTATACTTCTTGTGAGATATATTTAAGTAAATCCTATACATTTAGAAAGTTTTTATCAATTATTTTCTCACCCCATTTGTTAGTGTATTGGTTGTAGCATACATTGAATAAATTAATAATGCACATTTTCCCACCTCTTATCGCTATGTATTTGGAAATAGGATTTTCTCACCCCATTTGTTAGCGCATTCTTTGTGGAATACAATGAATAAATTAATCATGCATATTTGGGGAAGTTTTTATAAGTATTTTCCACCTCATCATATATCTATGTATTTAGAAATAGGCTTCCCACACACAATGGAAACTTGTTGATTTAGTACTATATAGAAAATTATGACTATTTAATACAAAATGATTGTCTAGTTGGACCAATATATCTAAGGGATAACTAAAAGTCATTAAAGTTAAAAAAACCCATTCACTTCTTCTGACCACGAGTAAACAAAATCATATAGTACTATTATAGCTAGTTATAACTTTTGCATAATAATTGAAATATTTCACGGGGTTTAGAATATTTTAGAGCCTAATTTATAATAAGTGTATGTTTGGTACTCATTTTATTTCAAATCACTCGTAATAAGATTTTAGCATCTCCTAAAATATCCCTCACTCTTCACGTTCACGCTCTTTTGCAGTTACCGCGAGAGAAGCTACTACCTAGAGGCTAAGGTAATTGCTTTCTGTTTGGCAAAATTTAGTTGGGAAAATAGCTATTGCAGGAGATCTCAGGGTTTACCATACAGATTCAAGCCTCTTCGCATTTTCCCCTAGGTTTTGTGTCAGCGCCAATTTCTCAAATCTTCTAATTAGGATTTTATTGATTTGATTTACGCTTAATATGGGATAATATGAAACTGATTGAGGTTTGCTTTCAGCAATTGTGTTATATTTTTATAGAATGCAGAAACGAAACAGGGCTATTTTAAATGTTGAATGTTGGAAAAGTTGCGAAGAGGGTTTAAATTAACCTAATATTATTATTTTATTTTATTTTATTTTTTTCTGGTGAAATACACTAGTAGAAGTTTGTTTTCAGCTTTTTGGTTAAACTGTTTAGGGCCATTATTGTGTTATTGCTTGTTGGATGATTTGTTGTTTTTACTGATCATTCTGTTTTTTCTTGTGAGAATACATCTAGATGTATTGTTTTAGAGATTACTGTGTTTACAGGAGGCTCATGGATTTTCATTTTTATGTTTAGTGTTGTTGTGTTGCTTTAGTGAAGATACATTGGCTTTTAGGCAATATGAGTGGAGCTTTTCAAGGTTCATATCTTGTTCTTGCTTGTTTGTGGCGCATTTATTTTCATTTTCATGGATAGTATAACTTCAATTAGATTGATTATTTCCCATTTTGATCATTTGCTTGATGTGTGTTGTGTTCTGATCTAGCTCACTTCATGTATTGTGCTGTGGTTTCGTTTTTATTAGTCCTTCAAGTAGTTACTGCTGTGTGTTTTATCTTCAAGCAGTGACTTAACATTTGCTTTTCTTACTGATTTGAGCTACAGCTTGTTATCGGTTTTACGCACTTTTCTAGCTGAGGCCTGAGCTTCAAACCGCACTTAAGACATGAGTAATGTGACCGAAGGTTAGTGACTCTACTCATTAATCTTGTAAAAAGTTAGTATTTTTTTAACTGATACAATGATGTGTACTTATTGCTGTAATTTAAAAATAGATAGCAACGATACGGGGTATAGTAGGCCTCTTGAAGGGATGGCAGGTGTTATTGCATTACTTGGTAAAATGCATGAGGATACAAATGTTACACTGCTACATTTGTTCACTCGGATTGGACATGAGGTTGATTTAAGCAAAACGAGAAGGGAGTTGTTCAATCTCTTGGGTAATATTCCCGATCTTTCACTCACTGACAAATTCGTTGTTTGTGAGACTCTTGGAGGAAATCCGGCACGGCTAGATCTGTTTATGGGGCTGCCTGATTCTGTGAAACCTGCATATGTCTTGCGTGTTCTCAAGGAGAGGGGGCAGCGTCAGGAATAAGCAATCTTTGTAACCAAGTATTGGCTGCGTTGTAGGGAAGCTTTTGGTGATATGTAATTTGTTACTTTTGGTTACCGGAAATATGAGAACTTTTGGTGATATGTAAAGATTGTGACCTTATATGGTAGTAGTACTAAATTGAAATCTGGATGTGTCAATTTAATTTGTTATTATTCTTGATTGAAAATTGTGGAGACTGCTTGTGTACTAGATTTGTTAACAAAGTATAATAATTTTTTTTAAACGTTTTATTAAAAAAACTAAGTCACAATAAACCAATTTTAGATGCATAAGAATTTTGTTTTGAATCAGAATAGAGCTGGAACTGCAGTTCGACGAGTCCTATCTGTCGGCGTCGCTGCAGGACTTCTGAAGCAGGAGATGGAACATCATTGTCTTGAAACTTTTGAAGCCTTTTGTGTACGCGCCCGTATTGAATTTCTCGACGTGTGTCATGGGTCGTAGATGGCCCCCTTTGGCCGCTATAATTGCCTCCATTTTTTCGTGTCCAGGGTGATGCATGAGCTCATCATCTACTACATGGTCCAGCAGCAGCTGACCTTGTGGCGCATTCACCGCCTTTATTATGCTCCACGGCTTGGTTTTGGCAGCAGAGGTGGTAGTTAAGAAAGTCTTAATTTCATGATACTAGTTTATGGTGACTAATTCGTTATCTCGAGATAGTTTGATTTTAGGGTGACTAATCCACATGATTTGTTATCCTTCCCATTTTTGGAGCCACAACTTCTACTTCCAAGCACAAATATATAAACATGCCACCAAACCCACCGGGGCCACGGGGGCTGCCATTCATCGGGATTCTGCACCGGATCGACGACCGATCTCCGCACACGTACATCCGCCGCCTCTCCAACAAGTACGGCCCCGTCATGTCCCTCAAGCTCGGACTCCGGCCAGTCGCTGTGATTTCCTCTGCAGATGCCGTGAAAGAGATCATGAAATCACACGATGGATTGATAGACTGCTTGGTATGAATAAAAAGTTTGGCAAGAATTTTCATGACATGGATTCTTTCTATGAAGAACTAATTGAAGAGCATATGGATCCGAATAGGCCGAAATCTATGGAGGGAGACATCATTGATGTATTGCTACGGATTAAAGAAAATGGAACGACGTCGTTTGAGCTTACATTGGACCACGTCAAAGCACTACTTATGGTATATATATGTTAATGTAATGAATATTGTATTTGGTTAGTTAATTTGAGTGAACATATTATGACTATTGTAGCCTTGTTTGTAGAATGTTTCAGCTGCGTTCGTGTGGGCGATGGCAGTGTTGGTGAAGAAGCCTTTGTTGATGAAGAAATTGCAAGCGGAGATAAGGCAGTTAGCCGGAGAGAAGTATTTGATCGATAAAAAGACATAGAGAAACTTCCGTATTTAAGGGCAGTTGTGAAGGAGAGTTTGAGCTTGTATCCACCGGCTCCACTTTTAGTACTACTAGAGACGACCAAGAAATGTAGTGTAAATGGTTATGAAATCGAAGGTGGAAGTACGGTGTATGTCAATGCTTGGGCTATTGCAAGAGATCCAGCAATGTGGGAAAACGAGGATGAGTTCTTGCCAGAGAGGTTTTTGGAGTCTGACCTTGATCCGAGGGGCCAGCCTCCGGAGTTGATCCCTTTTGTATTCGGGAGAAGGTGTCCGGGGATCAGAATGGCTATGGCTGAGATGGAACTTGCATTGGCAAATGTTGTGTGCAAATTTGATTGGGAATTGCCAGTTGGAATGAAGGAAGCGGATATCGATTTTGAGGTTTTGCCCGGAATCACAATGCATAAGAAGAATGCTCTTCGCCACCTTCCCAAGCTTGTGATTGCATAGATCTTTATAGACTATCTACTTATTATAAATTAGGCTCTAAAATGTTCTAAACCCTGTGAAATATTTCGATTATTATGCAAAAGTTATAACTAGCTATAATAGTACTATATGATTTTGTTTACTTGTGGTCAGAAGTGAACGGGTTTTTGAACCTTAATGACTTTTAGTTATCCCTTAGATATATTGGTCCAACTAGACAGTCATTTTGTATTAAATAGTCATAACTTTCTATATAGTACTCCCTCCGTCCCATAAAAATTGAGTCGTATTCCTTTTTAGTCCGTCCCAATAAAGTTGAGTCATTTCCTTTTTTAACTAAAGACAAAACATCTAATCACTCTTATTTTATTCCATCATTTACTTTACTCTCTCTTATCTTTCCTACTTTTTTTCATCTCTCATATTTATTTAATATAAATTCTTAATCTCCGTGCCCAAAAGTTTTGTCTCAACTTTTATGGGACGGAGGGAGTACTAATCAACAAGTTTCCCTCGTGTGGGAAGCCTATTTCCAAAGAGTGATGCTAAATGGCCATAATGTGGCCGGCCATAAAAATAAAATATTAATAAAAATCTGTACATTTAATGCTAATTTAGTTGAAGTTAGGTCATCTTGAAAGTATCATTTTTCTAAATTGTTTTAACCTTGTGCATAAATAGGGGGTAGAGTACAATTAATAATAAATAATCTTGGAAATATTGAATTGTGTATATGTACGTTTCCTTTGTGTCATACTATTTCTTTCGGGTTTTTCTCTTTTCTTTGTACTTTTATTTATGTTTTAATATATTACTCTCTCCGTCCTACTTTAGGAGTCCCGGTTTACCATTTTTTAATGTCCAACTTTAAGAGTCCCGGTTGGAATATTCCATAATTGGTAATAGGTCCCACACTCTGCTCATCTTTTCCCACTCATATTTTATTATAAAACTAATATATATATAAGTAGGACTCACATTCCACTATTTTTTTTCACCAACTTTCCTTTACATTTCTTAAAACCCGTGCCGAACTCAACCGGGACTCCTAAAGTGGGACGGAGGGAGTATTATTTAATTTTTTTATATATAACTACTTTTAAATTAGAATATAAATATATTCATGATATTAAAATTCTATAATTGGTATTTAGATTCACTTACAAATGAAATAATTTAAACTATATTATATTTAACATTAATATTTAAATAACTTATAAATAAAATAAATGTAACATTATACTATAAAATTATTTTATATAAAATTAATTCAAATGTTTTGAGGAATGATTGTTCCAATATTAAAAGTGTAATATGGTATATTGAAAATATATTATTATTAAATAATATAGTACTCTCTCCGTCTGCGAATAGGAGTTCCGTTTTTCTATTTTAGTCCGCCCCGCGAATAGAAGTACTTATGAAATTGATGGATGGAGATTAATTGACATCTTTAAAATAAATTTGTGCAGGACACTTAATAAGAAAATATTTAATTAATTCTTAGTAAAATAGAAATAGTACAAGTAATTTGGGATGAGAAAAAAAAATTCTAATAGTATTAGATGGATGTAGCAGTAACTAGTAGTAGTAAATTGTACAATATGAATTGTCATTTAAAGGTACAAATGATACAATAAGGTCCTACAAAGCAAGGAATATTATTGTTATAAACAAACTCAATAATACAATATCATATACAATTGAATTTAATACTACTATAATATATTGAAATTTACAATCACAAAAATTGAATCAAGGATTAATGATATTTCCACCTGAGATTGGAAATATAATGCAAATAAATAGTGTACAATGCAAATTAGTTATAATGCAATCCGTGGAAATTCGCTTACAATTTATATTATAGATAGTTTATTTCTCATTATTGATAATTTATTTTGCATTATATACCGTCTATATCTATAATGTAAAAATAAATTTTATAATGCAAAATACACAGTATACAATGCAATCTACGAAAAATTTACCTACAATGCCTACTAATGTTTTGCTTAACAACATTATTATTTTGCACTATATGTGTCCCATGGCAGCTTGAGATTGGAAGGATGTTAATTGTTTTTGAAGTATTGAATTAATTAATAATTATTATCATATAATAGTAACTATTTTAATATTGATCTAATAATACATATATTTATTATGATACCATATTTAATATAGTTAGAAATCATATTAAACTAGATGACTATATTATAAGATAAAAACAACCATAACTATACCAATAATAATAACAACTAATCAATCGGCACCTTTAATTGTTCAATTTAGTCCAAAATCAATTGAAACAATCAATTATTCAAATAAATCTATTAATACTAACTATTGATATATAATGAAGGAAAAATGAAATACTACGTACCTTGTGTAAGAATCTTACATGAACATCTTCATCGTTTAATGCACATTTAGTATTATTTGTTTTATTTTATATATTTAATTTAATTTTAATATGTTAAAAATATTATTCATATTTTCAATTCTACAAAATTTATAAAATTTAAAACCTCATTTGTTTTTTTTGTTTTTTTATTCATTGATGGTTTAATGCTTAATTTTTTAACTTTCATTAATGATACAACATTAAAAATTATACGAATTATGATTGTTATATAAGTATATAATGAGTGTCATTAGTTAATATTGTTAAGTTGTTTTATTAAATATATGACTCACCGTATTCAAAATTGTTCGTTAAATTCTACTATGATATATTAAGACAAATATTTAACAATATAATTGTTCAATCAAAATTAATTTAATCGGGGAGATCGAATATAAGTGGAAATCAATCGATTAATATGTGTTAACGTATTTTATAATGTATAGTCTAGATTAATAATTTAATTATGTTAAAATATGAAATAGAAATATAATTAACTATATATACCAATATATCACATTATAAGAATAAAAAAGAGCGTATTATCTAAATGAAATAATATTATTACTATTACTTACTTATATTTCTCTTTGACTGATTTTAATAAATAGAATACTTTTTTTAAAAGTTTATTTTTACTTGAGTCTATATAGTGATGAAATATTCACTTTTTTATAATTGAGATAGGCTAGATAAACTAAAATTTAGAAGAAATGAGAAAAGGAATAAAAGGTGGGAAATTTGCATACTCTTGAAGGATATGTTATAATAGACCAGTGGAGAAGCCATTTTTTTTTATTCTCCGGCGAAGAAGTAAGGATGAATAAATGCATTAAAGATTTGTAGTTATTCAATAGTGATTGGATAAGTAAATGCATACTATAAAAAGGACAATTAAGTAAAAATACTAAAGCACTCAAAACTGAACTTAATATATTTAATATTTTAGAAATTTAATTACTATTATATCCTTGTGTGGCCAGTCATAATGTGGCCACATAGCATTTCCCATTTTCAAATACATAGAAATATTGATGAGGTGGAAAAACACTTATAAAAACTTCCCCAAATATGCATGATTAATTTACTCATTGTATTCCACAAAGAATACGCTAACAAATGGGGTGAGAAAATCCTTTTTCCAAATACATAGTGGTAGGAGGTGAGAAAATGTGCATGATTAATTTATTCAATGTATGCTACAACCAATACACTAACAAATGGGGTGAGAAAATAATTGATAAAAACTTTCCAAATGTGTAGGATTTACTTAAATATATCTCACAAGGAGTATAATGTTTTACCGATTAAGGGGCTGACTTAAGTATGGATCGTTGTGATTTTTAGCAGTTGCTTTTTGTTTTAATTGTTCATAAATAAATTAGATGTCTATAATTAACTTTTTTTAAATCAGTTGATAATATGTTCAAATGCTCGCATTCCAAGGTATGTCGGCAATGACACCATCTCAGTGGCTGAGCGTGCAATATGCACCACACGTATGTCAGGCGAGCGGTCGCCAGTTTTTCCTTTCAGATGAGCTGTCTCATACTGTCAGCCCATACAATACCGCTTGCAACCGTGATCACATATATAAATTTTTGGTAAAAATAAGGTAAATCCATTTGGACCAAGGAGGAATCCTAGTTTGAGGGACATGACGAGGCTCTAGCTACTCGTTGGAGAGGTGGCAGAGACCGATTGTCAAATTAACTGGTGTAGACTTCAGATTGCCGATGAACGATAGCGCTGGTGGGTCCGGCTGTATGAGTTTGTTGGCATGTTTAGAGTTTAGTGATTATGGGGAGAGAAGAATAGAAAAGGAACTGTTACATTTTTTAGTTTTTGTTTGAGTGGTGTCTACTGGATAAGATTGCGAACTGCTTATACATATCCACTAGCTATAGCGCAAATTTAATTATCAACGGATTATAATACTTGGTTATATTTTATTTTTTGTATGAGTCGTGTCTACTAGATAAAATCGCGACTATCTCTGAAAAGTATGAACTATTTTCTTATTATTCCGTCTCTGATATGGTTTGTTATTTATAAAATTAGCCCTAATATGATTTGTTATTTAAAGAGTAAAGGCCAAAACTGGTCCTGAACATATGACCATTTTACGATTTTGGTCCTAAACTTTATCTTTTGAATTTTTTGGTCTTGTACATTTCAAATCGGATCGCAATTAGTCCTCCGTTTACAATTCCGTTAATTTTATAACAGTCAACGGGTTTAACCCAATTTTGACCAATTAAAGCTCTTAATTATGATTTTTAAGTCATTAATTATATCATTAATTATTATTCCATTTATTATTCCTAATAAAACAAAACAAATATATTGACAATAATATATCATTAATTAGGTCACAAATCGGACGGCGAGATGATTGAGTGGCTACTGCAGCAAGCGGAGCCGTCGGTGATCGACGCCACCGGCACCGGAACAATTCCGGCGAATTTCACCTCGCTGAATAGTTAAAGAGAAAAAAATAAAAATAAATTGCACAATGTCCATGCCTCTATATAATTAGTGATAATGGAACTAAGGATTCTAATAAAATGAATCCACCGCTTACCGACGTCATCATAATCATATGAATAAGATTAATTAATTCATTAGACCCAACATTAAATAAAACTAGACTAAATCCTCAATTTTTTAAACCTTACGTGAAATCCCAAAGTGGGATTCCCTTTTCTCTTTCCGAGCGGCAGCGCCGCCTCTCTCTTCCTCCTGAGAGAGAGAAATTCGTCGCCTGCGTGCGACAATGCCTCGCTGCACCCGGCTCTCTCTGCACAGTGCACATCACCTCAATTCAGTCGCCTCCCATCACGCGGCCTGGTGGGGCTCCGTCGCCGCCATCTGCCATTGCCGCCACTGTTTCTCCGTCGCCGTCGAGTTCGGTCACAGCAGCTGCGGTCGCGTTGCAAGACTGAAGTTTCCGCCGTCTAAAATCTGATATTAACGAGACCACCGAAGATTCCGGCAGCCAACGCTGTCTCTCCCTCGCTTTCCCCTCGCTCAACTTCACAAAAAAATCCTCGTTAAACCCCCTCTTCAAGCACTCTCTTCGCTGCCCCACTCCCATCGCAACCGTCCATCCTAGCCGCACACTCTCTCTCTCTCTCAACCAATTCTACCGTTGTCGCCTGCAACCTCCAACTCGCGCCACCGTCGACCTCCCTCTCCCTCTCGACTCTCCCTCTCTCTATCTCTAAATTTCTAACTCTCTGATTTTTCTTGGAATATTGAATCTGATGATACGTGAAGTCATGGGGAGATATATTTATGTAGAAAACCGATTTCATGGAATCATGGGGAGGTAAAAACCGATTTGTTCCGGATTTTGTGGAAGAAAAATTGTGAAACTAATCTGGCGTTTAAATCCTGATAATTGGTTGCATATTCAAGTGGGCTCAAGATGGAAATTTAATAACTGACTTTGGCTCATAACAAAGGGTTTTCTTCAAAAAGAATTTAATAAATTCTATAGGCCCAAAATGTATATTATTTTACTATAAGAATTGGGGTGAAAGATCGGCTTTAAAAACAGTTCGATGTCCTTTCAAGACAAATAAAAATGGAGAAAAAGTCGGGGTGTTACAAAGGTATGTCGGCAATGACACCATCTCAGTGGCTGAGCGTGCAACATGCACCACACGTATGTCAGACGAGCGGTCGCCAGTTTTTCCTTTCACATGAGTTGTCTCATACTATCAGCTCATACAACACCACTCGCAACCGTGATCACATGTATAAATTTTTGGTAAAAATAAGGTAAATTCATCTGAACCAAGGCGGAATCCTAGAACCAAGGCGGAATCCTAGCTTGAGGGACATGACGGGGATCTAGCTACTTGTTGGAGAGGTGGCGGAGACCAATGGTCAAATTAACTGGTGTAGACTGTAGATTGCCGATGAACGATAGCGCTGGTGGGTCCGGCTGTATGAGTTTGTTGGCATGTTTAGATTTTAGTGATTATGGGGAGAGAAGAATAGAAAAAGAACTGTCACATTTTTTAGTTTTTGTTTGAGTGGTGTCTACTGGATAAGATCGCGAACTGCATATACACATCCACTAGCTATAACGCAAATTTAATTATCAACGAATTATAATACTTGGTTATATTTTAGTTTTTGTATGAGTCGTGTCTACTAGATAAGATAGCGAACTACATATACACTGTACACATACACAAACTATAATGCAAATTTAATCATCAACGAATTATTATACATGTTATAATGTACTATATAACTATAACGTTGAATTAATTGTACACATGGGATACACAAATCAAACTTAATCTTAAACCAACAAATTGAAATGGACGAAAAATTTAAAATGTACACAGTACATATCACTCACAATTCAGGAACTAGTGACACTTGATGTAGAATCAATTTGGTTGCTATATGTATTAATTTACTCAGAGTGTATGCCAAAATGAATACACTAACAAACAGGGCGAGAAAATAATTTATACTAGTACTACAAACTTTCCGAATGTGTAGGATTTACTTAAGTACTACAGTACTATATCTTACTCCACAAATTAAGTAGTACTCCCTCCATCCCAATAATTATGAAACGTTTGCTTTTCGGCACAGGATTTTATGTAGTGTTGCTTTGTGAGTTAAAGAAGAGAGAGTAAAGTAAGAGAGATGAAAAAGTAGAGAGAAAGTTATTTCTATTTTAAGAAACGTTTCATTTTTAATGAGACAACCCAAAAAGGAAAACGTTTCATTTCTAGTGGGACAGAGGGAGTACTTCGTAGTATTTTTTTTCCTATTCAGGGCCAACTTAAGTATGAGTCATTATGAATTTTGACACATGTTTATTTTTTAATTGATTTTCATAAATAAAATCTTGTTTTGAAAATGCTCACATTTCGGGAGTGTCAGCAATGCCAATGGCACCATCTAAGTGGCTAAGACGTGTGCTTGGCTTGCGGCTGCTAATTTTCGCTCTCATCTCACATGTGCTGTGTGCTGTCTCATCCCGCCCGCCTCTGCTCGCAACCGTCTCACATATATTAAGTTCTTCTAAAAACAAAGGTACATTATTATAGGTAAATATAGACTTATTAAATACATCTCTCTGAAAAGTATGAACTATTTCCTTATTATTCCGTCTCTGATATGGTTTGTTATTTATAAAAATAGCCCTAATATGATGTGTTATTTATAATGTATACTTTTTCAGTTTCACTGCTCTTCTATTTTGCTGACTCTAACTAGAATTCTTCATCTTTATAAGCTCTTGAGTATTTGCGGGGGTGTTTGGTTGAGTTATAAGCGTCTTGTTTTCCAAAGCCTAATAATATTCTAAGCCTACCTAATGATAATAGTATTAAGGAAAAAAAACATATTTAAGTTAATGAATAATTAGCCAGATATAGATCTTCACGAAAAAGGGGCGTTGCATCATATGAAATGGAATAAAATGAATCCACCGCTTACCTACGTTATCATAATCATAATCATATGAAAAATATTAATTTACTCATGCCTTTTTCTCTTTTCCTAAATACCTCCTCTTTCAATTCTATAGTACTCCTACTCTTTTCTATTATCTAGGTTAAGGAGAACGTGTTGGATATTTTAGTGTAATTGGATAAATTTGATTGATCGGTTATTGTTATAATGATACATCATTTAAGTATGGAGGTGCGGAGTGCACACTTATTTGAATTCATTATGATGTTAGGGGCGAAGCCCCTAAACAAATGAACGGGGTCCGGGGGCAGCGCCCCCCGAGTAGCGGGGTCCAAGGGGCAGAGCCCTTGGCTGGGGTCGAGCTGTATTAGAAATTCATCCGAAAATATAATTTCTGAAAGTCAAAGGACTAATTTGCAATTTCAGAAACCTTTTGAAAATCAGTTATTTTCGGTTAATCTTCCCAACGGATGCACTGTTTCGTCAACAGCTGCACCGGTTCGTCTTCTTCAAAATCTGATCAATTCTTCTGGTTCATAGCTCTCATATACACATATGAATTTTCTGATTTCTTTGAATTTTATCTGATCAAATAAGTTTGGTAGAACCACCGAAATTGATTTGATCTGAAAGTGATTATCACGACTTTCAGATATCCGTTTTTCTGTTCTATATATTGAATCTCCCTAACAGAACGATAATTAATGAATCCATAAAAGTAAGTCAGCCTTAGAGGCCAATTTTATGGAGTTCCATAGCGTCCGTCCTCTTATATCTATAAGTAATACATGTATTAAAATTGAAAAGAAAAAAAATTATACAACATATTGATGTTTTACGTAAAAAAGATTAAATATATAAGAACAAATGGCTAAAAAAATCATGAAGCTTGTCAAATCTGGCCTATCGCGTAGCTTTCTAAAATGACCAATTATATCATAACTTTGTCATTATAAAACACAAGTTGATGGCAACAGCTAAAAGAAAAAATGGAAATAGATTGCACAATATCCATGCCTCTATATAATTAATGATAATGGAATTTACCACACAACTTTTAAATAATTACGGCTCCAAACCCCACTTGGTATTTTGAAAAAAGCTTGGTCAACATATTTGTTTTGATTATATTAAACATAAGTTGTTGGGACTTGGGCCGCAGCTGAGAACAATATAAATGCAAATAGAATTACTAAAATTCCACGTTATTATTTTTATTATATTGATAAAATAATACGATCTCTCAAAAATGTGTATCCTATTTATAAGAGTTTATTGAAAGTATTGCATCCCAAATAAAACGAAGAGACTTAAAATGATGTCACTTATTTTATTCTTCTTCTCTCTTCCCATAATTTTGATTCTCTACTTCCAAACACAAAAACCTAAACTCACACCACCGGGCCCACCGGGGTTGCCGTTGATCGGCAATTTCCACCAAATCGACGGCCAATTTCAATACAAGTACTTCCAGCGCCTCTCGAAGCAATACGGCCCCGTCATGTGAAAGGAAATGGGCTAGAATTAGATTAATATGGATTAATTAATTATAGTTGGGCTATAATTATATTAGTTCATAAGCCCAACAATCATGAAACCCTAGTGACTCTTCATCTATATAATGGTTATTTATTCTCCATTGTGGGACATGAGAAATAGCGTAACATTAGAGAGAAAATACGTAAAGCTTTGTAGAGAGAATTCCTAGCATTCTTCTACGGAGCAATTGTACCGGGATAGTTCCTGCATCGGATTGGATTGCACGTGGACCTCGATAGTAGTGGATTCAACTTGCAGGATTCAATCGCAGAAGAAAACAACACAACAAGTAAGATTTAGTTCCGTTGTGTTTTACATGCTCAACTTGCAATATGATTATGAATCTAGATCTGTATTCTTGTATGCAATTTCCGCTGCGCTCATTAGATGAATACAAGAAAACCCAACAGTGGTATCAGAGCCCGGGGCTCGATTCATAATTATTTTGTTTGCTAATTAGTTGTGGATTAACCGTGTTCATGTAATTGAAAATTTTTGGAAAATAAATGAAAACTATAATTGTTTACGGATTTAAAGTTTCGAACTTCGAATCCGAAAATTTTGAAAAATTCTGCACTGATTTCTGAGAAATTAGATTTCTTATTTGATTATGTAAACTTCAATTCTTTATAAACGAAAAGTGACTTTGCAAAAACCAATGGCCAAACTCAAGTTTATATGTCAAAATCTTTTAAAATTAAAAGCTGCGAAATTGGTTTTGGAAACTTAAATTTTGAAAGTTATGAACTGTTTTCGGAATTGTTTTACGCAATTAATTTTGAATTGGATTCAATTTCTTACTCCAAAATGGTGCAGATAATGAATATTATTTATTCCAAAGCTTTTGAGACTTATAACTCAAATCAGTTTTCATTCCGTTTTTTCGCTCCACCGAAGTCGGCATCAATGTTGTTGCTTGTGGAGACGGTAATTGACGACAACTGATTCTTCGCAATAAATGTCAGTGGCGTTTGTTTGTGAAGGGTGATGCAAATATGGGCCAAGATTTAATTAACATGACTGGGTCGGTTTTAAATAAGTTTGGCTACACAATAATAAGCAGTTGGGCTGTTTATTTTATTATTGCATCATTGTACATGGGCGTGAGGCAGTAGCCTGTTTATACTATGTATAATCTCAATTACATAATTGATTTTCAATTAGATTGATAAATTAAAATTTATATTAATTTAGAATTAATGTGTATTATTAGTCCACATTTAATTAAAGAATAAAATTTGATTTTATTTGTTGAGCATTATTTGATATCCTATGTGATAAGCATGCTATTTGATTTATGCTTATTTATTTTAACTATAGTAGTTAGAGACCGTTTTATTGTCTGGGTAGGCGGCGCCCAGTATGTGTAGTCCGTGTTATACTATGTCTGGGTAGGCGGCGCCCAGTATTTGTAGTCCGTGTTATACTATGCCTGGGTAGGCGGCGCCCAGTAATTGTTTGAAATTTAATATTGGATATTATATTCACATAACTAGTATCACACTTTTCCCCATAAAATATAAGTCTTGTTTTTGAAACAAATGCATCGTCCATCATAATTGTTTGATGTTCCTAGCCTTTTCGACCACGAGTTTTACGCCAAAGCGTTTACTCTAAATCCACAAGGTCTAGGCTCATTCATAGATGCATAGTTGGCATCGTGTGATGGGGTTGACTTGCTTAAATTGTTTAGTAAAGCCAAAGCGACCTAAATAGTTTATGGATGCATATTAATTGGATTAATAAACCAAGAATTGCAAAATAGTTGTTGCAATTGGCTTAGAGGCCTACCTTGTAATATTACTGTAGTGATCAGCCAAAGCAGGGGCTGCGATGATATGGACTTGGATCTTGGACCACTAAAATTTATATTTGATATAAATTCGTATTTTATGTTTGGGGGACATAATATATGTTAAAATTAGTGGGAGCTAATCAATACAATAAACTCTTGTTTGATTAGAGATACGAATGTGATCTTTATATGCTTTTCTAATTTACTTTTCATTGTATTTTTCTGTTCAGATAAAATGTCAAACTTGACTTACAAGTGCTTGATGGAAACACACAAATTGATTGGGTCAAATTTCACGGATTGGCTCCGTTGTTTGCGCTTGGTGCTAAGGCATGACAAAATTGATTATGTCTTGGACAAACCAATTGGTGTCGTTCCCAGTAAGGAATCTTCTGAGTTTGCTACGTTTGACGCAGCTGCTCATGAGAAACATGTTGAAAATGCAAATGATGCTCAGTGCATCATGTTGTCATCCATGAGTTTGGAACTTCAAAGACAACATGAGCACATGCTTCCATATGAGATGGTTAAACACTTGGAGAGTTTGTATGCTTCACAAGCTCAAACTATGGAGTATGAGATACTTCGCGATCTCTTCAAGTGCAAGCTTCATGATGGAGGCAAGGTTTCTGAGCATGTGCTGAAAATGATTGGTTTGATTGAGAGGTTAGCATCGATTGGAACGGTGCTTCCCGCAAATGTCTCAACAAATCTAATTCTTCAGTCTCTTCCTAGTAGTTTTGAGAATTTCATTGTGAATTTCAACATGAACAACACGAAGGTTGGGCTGCCAGAGTTGCACAACATGCTTAAGACTTATGAGTCTTCCACTACTAAGGTAAAATCTGTGCTCATGGTGAGCTCTTCTGCGAAGTCTTCCAAAGGGAAGAATAAGCAGCAACAGAAGAAGATAGCATCTAAGGATGTTGTTCTAAAGCCTAAGAGTGGAGGGGCTAAGAAGAAGTCGAAGTTATCAAAGGATGAGTGTCTTTTCTGTCATGAAAAGGGACACTGGAAGAGAGACTGCCCAAAATTCAAGGCACAAGGTGCAGAAAGTGGGAGCTCAGGTATGTTTGTCATTGAGATAAATATGTCTATGAATAAATCACAATCTTGGGTATTAGATACAGCTTGTGGCTCACACATTTGTAATAATGTGCAGGGTCTAAGTGACTGCAGGAAAGTGAGGCCTGGGGAAGTTGATTTGCGTGTTGGGAATGGAGCAAGAGTTGCTGCCGAATGCGTGGGGACTTACAGATTGGATCTTCCCTCAGGACATAGACTAGAATTGTTCAATTGTTATTTCGTTCCAGTTATTTCTAAGAATATTATTTCCATTCCGATGTTAGACATTGAAGGTTTTTCCTTCCATTTTGCAAACAGCAGATGCTCGTTTTCTTTTAATGGATTGTTTTATGGAAATGCCGCTCTTGAAAATGGATTATATATGCTTGAATACAAACGAAATATTTTCAATGTGCAAAACAAAAGACCTAAGCTATGTAATACGAATAATGCAACTTATCTATGGCATTGCAGACTTGGTCATATTAATGAGAAAAGAATAGCAAGATTGAGAAAGTTAGACTATCTCACTTCATTTGATTTAGAACCATACGGAGCTTGTGAATTCTGTCTCAAAGGAAAAATGACAAGTAAACCATTTTCTGGGAAAGGGGTGCGTGCTAAGGATTTGCTAGAGTTAATTCACAAAGATGTGTGTGGACCGTTTCCAACTCAAGCAAGAGGTGGTTATTCGTACTTCATAACTTTTATTGATGATTTGTCAAGGTATGGATATGTGTATCTTATGAAACATAAATCCGAGGCCTTCGAGAAATTTAAAGAGTTTAAGTGTGAAGTTGAGAAACAACTTGGGAAAAGTATCAAGACTCTTCGATCAGATCGAGGAGGGGAATACTTGAGCCGAGAATTTCTTGATTACTTGAAGTCACATGGAATCCAGTCAGACTGGACACCTCCTGGTACACCTCAAATGAATGGAGTATCTGAAAGGAGAAATCGAACATTATTAGATATGGTTCGATCCATGATGAGCTTCGCCAGTCTCCCTTTATTCCTATGGGGCCATGCCTTACTAACGGCTATTTACATTCTAAATAGGGTTCCCTCTAAATCAGTTGAGAAAACACCATATGAGTTATGGTGTGGCAAGAAAGCAAGTCTTAACCATATCCGGACCTGGGGTTGTCCAGCTTTTGTTAAGAAAATGATGACTGATAAATTGGAAACTAAAAGTGAGAAATGTTATTTTGTGGGATATCCTAAAGAAACTAAAGGATATGAGTTCTACTGCCCTGGAGATCACAAGGTGATAATCTCTAGGAATGTGACGTTTCTTGAAGACAGTTACGTCTCCAAGGAACAAGGTCAAAATATAGTAGATCTTGAAGAAATTCAAGAACCACAAGATAACATTGAGGATGAGGGATTATCCACTGGATTGGACAATAACTCAGTGGAAGTTTTTGATGATCTATTGGGAGGGGAAATTACTCTTAGAGAGGACCTTAGAGAGACTCTCGAGGGACCACCTCAAGACAATGAGATGCATCAAAGACAAGATAATGCAATAGTTGCATCACCTCCACCTCAAGAAGATCATAGTGATATTCCTGAACCTTCTCACATACAGAATGAACAGCCTGATCCAGAGCAAAACCAACTCAATAGGCCTAGAAGGACTCGTCGTCCACCTGAGAGACTAAATCTAATGGTTGAGAACCAAGATGATGAAGTTGATTTAGATGACGATGAGCCTAAGACCTATGCCGAGGCGGTGTCAGACACCGATCGAGAGAAGTGGCTAGAAGCCTTGATATCTGAAATGGACTCGATGTACTTCAACTTAGTCTGGGAACTAGTTGACTTGCCAGATGGGGTTTACCCTATAGGCTGCAAATGGATCTTCAAAAAGAAGAGAGATGCAGATGGCAAAGTACAAACCTACAAGGCTAGGTTAGTGGCAAAGGGTTATAGTCAGCGCGAAGGCATTGACTATGATGAAACCTTTTCGCCAGTTGCTAAGATCAAGGCAATTGCTGCATACTACAATTTTGATATTTGGCAAATGGATGTCAAAACCGCATTTCTCAATGGAGAATTAGAAGGCGATGTCTATATGACACAACCTGAAGGTTTTGTATCGAAAGAAAGGCCGAATGCAGTGTGCAAGCTAAAGAAGTCCATTTATGGACTTAAGCAAGCTTCGAGGAGTTGGAATATTTGTTTTGACAGAACAATCAAATCGTTTGGTTTTGTCAGAAGCAAAGAGGATCCATGTGTTTATAGTAAACGCGAAAATGGAAACGTCGTATACCTTATCATATATGTTGATGACATCTTGATTATGGGAAGCGATCGTTCCATGATGCAATCCGTGAAAGAGTGGTTGTCTAGATCCTTTCTGATGAAGGATCTGGGTGATGCTTCCTATATCCTTGGAATTAAGATCTATCGAGATAGACCAAATAGGATGTTGGGATTATCACAATCCACATACATAGACAAGTTGTTAAGGCGCTTCTCAATGGAGAATTCTAAGAAAGGTTTTCTTCCTATGGGACATGGCATTGTATTGTCAAAGAAGGATTGTCCTTCTAATGACAAAGAAAGAGACAACATGAAGAGGATTCCATATGCTTCGGCTATAGGATCTATTATGTATGCCATGATATCTACTAGGCCAGATGTGGCCTATGCGCTTAGCATGACAGGCAGATTTCAGCAAAATCCCGGTGAGGAACATTGGAAAACTGTTAAGACTATTCTTAAGTACCTTAGAAGGACTAAAGAATATTTCTTAGTCTATGGTGGACAACCAGAGTTATCAGTTACTGGGTATACTGATGCTAGTTTCCAAACAGACCATGACGACTATAAGTCTCAGTCTGGATATGTTTTTATCCTCAATGGTGGAGCAGTGAGTTGGAATAGTTCCAAACAAGGTACAACTGCCGATTCCACCACCGAAGCCGAGTATATTGCTGCATCTGAAGCTGCCAAAGAAGCTGTTGCTTTGTTAGAGTTCGTTAAGGAACTGGGTGTTGTTCCGAGTGCCAGTAGTGCAATACCTTTGTACTGTGACAACACTGGTGCTGTTGCGCAAGCAAAAGAACCCAGAGCTACGAACAGGAACAAGCATGTTCCTAGAAGATATCATCTGATCAGAGAAATAATTGAAAGAGGCGACATAAAATTAGAAAGAGTACCCACTGATGATAATTTAGCTGATCCTTTCACTAAACCGTTATGTATAGCAAAACACAACAAGCACTTTGAGAGCTTAGGTGTTAAGCATGTTGGTAGATGGCTTTGAATCAGTGGGAGTTGAAGTTTTATATGTCTTAGAAACATTTTGTATTGAGACATTATTACTTGATCACATTCTATGAAAATTTTATTTTCTATGGGTTTTGTGCACTTATTGGAATAATTGTTTAAATGTTTGTCTTTATTCTAAATATTTGTTCCCTTGAATTGTGACTGTCGTTAATGGGGTGAGACATTAATGATATAGTATAATTCTAAAATAGCCCTAACCAATGATCATCAAGAATGGGATATTGATGATATGTTATAGGTTAGCATGGGGTTTGCATCACATTCTTCGAGAATGTAGTTGTTCTCACAGCTATGAGATATTTGATACTCGTGATGGACACATGATATACTTTGGAGAGTATTGGTATACCCTACTATTAAACTGTTTTGTTAAGTGTCTACAGTTTATTAGTGCATGAAGTATGTAATAGTCCTTGGATCTGAGGTCATTACACATTTTGTTTGTTGAGTGGTGTGCTTTGATCTTGTCCAACGCTTTGCCTCCCAAAGGAGGATTGAGACACGGACCTGTGTTGGGTATATCATAAGATAAATGAAAATGGTAGTTGAGCCAAGATTGAGATTCATTCCTCGATTAGAATTTCGAGAGAACACTCAAATTCTCTATATTACTTGACCACTAAGTCATTGGCCAATGCGAAAGATATATTCAATTAAAGTAATTGAATATGATCTAATGGGTCATTTAATAAAGATGAGATAAAGTGATTGAGCTATTTGGATGACACATAGCAAATCTTAGGCTCAATCGGGTGGTTCGTGAATGAAAGGATATTACTATAAACTTTATGTAGAGGCTTGTTTACCGAATTCACGTAAACGTCCTTCATATATCGAGCTACGCTGCCAACGCAGTCTAGGAGTTTTGTGCAGACTTCGATTAGATCGTCGTCGATAATGAGGGCCTAAAGGGTCACACTATAAGTGTATTTTGATCCGCTCAAGGGTACAAAGTTGGAACTGCGTATTATATCTAATGCTAGTCCAAGTGGGAGATTGAAAGGAAATGGGCTAGAATTAGATTAATATGGATTAATTAATTATAGTTGGGCTATAATTATATTAGTTCATAAGCCCAACAATCATGAAACCCTAGTGACTCTTCATCTATATAATGGTTATTTATTCTCCATTGTGGGACATGAGAAATAGCGTAACATTAGAGAGAAAATACGTAAAGCTTTGTAGAGAGAATTCCTAGCATTCTTCTACGGAGCAATTGTACCGGGATAGTTCCTGCATCGGATTGGATTGCACGTGGACCTCGATAGTAGTGGATTCAACTTGCAGGATTCAATCGCAGAAGAAAACAACACAACAAGTAAGATTTAGTTCCGTTGTGTTTTACATGCTCAACTTGCAATATGATTATGAATCTAGATCTGTATTCTTGTATGCAATTTCCGCTGCGCTCATTAGATGAATACAAGAAAACCCAACATCATGTTGCTCAAGCTCGGAATCCGACGCCTCATTGTGATTTCCTCGGCAGAAGCAGTGAAAGAGATTACGAAATCTAACGATGCCGTTTTCTCAAGACGACCTTCTGTTGTCGCCGCGAAGAGGCTGACATATAACCACCTAGACATCGGGTTTTCCTACAACGACACGTGGAGGGAGATGAGGAAGATCTCCAACCTCCATCTCTTTAGCGCCAAGCAAGTTCAATCATTTCACCCCATTTTGAGAGACGAAGTGAGCAAGATGGTGGAGAAGATTGCTAGAGATGCCTCTTCTTCCACCGTCGTCAATTTCAGTGATACCTCGATGTCACTTTTAACTAATATCCTCTCCAGGATTGCGTTTGGGAAGATCTGTGAAAAGGATCGTTTCAAGGATCTTCTTGATGAAACTCAGCACGTACTTGGAGGTTTTTTTGTGGAGGATTACTTGCCTTGGCTTCGATGGATTGATCGCCTCTCTGGAATGGCTGCAAAGCTTGATAAGAATTTTCACAACTTGGATTTTTTTTATCAAGAACTGATTGAAGAACATATGAATCCGAATAGGCCTAAATCGATGGATGGTGACTTCATCAATATTATGTTAAGGATTAAAGAAAATGGATCCTCTTCCTTTGCTCCTACAATAAACCACATCAAAGGTGTACTAATGGTAATGATTTCTAATAATTTTGAAATTTACATGCATCCAAATATTTATAATGATATTTGAAGTGATTAATTATGTAGGATTTGGTAACCGGAGGCAGTGACACGGCAGCAATTGCTCTAGAGTGGACAATGACGGCATTGATGGAGAAGCCTTTGGTGATGAAGAAGTTGCAAGAGGAGATAAGGCGGTTGGGCGGAAAGAAAGATATGATCAATAAACAAGACATAGAGCAACTTTCATATTTGAGGGCAGTTGTAAAAGAGAGTTTGAGAATGTATCCACCGGCTCCACTTTTATTGCCAAGAGAGACTACTAATAAGTGTAGTGTAAATGGTTATGAAATTGAAGGCGGAAGTATGGTGTATATCAATGCTTGGGCTATTGGAAGAGATCCCGCCACGTGGGAAAACGCAGATGAGTTCATGCCGGAGAGGTTCTTGGAGGACGGTCAGATTCCGGAGTTGATTACCTTTGGATTCGGGAGAAGAGGGTGTCCGGGAATGGGAATGGCGATTGCCGAGCTGGAACTTGCATTGGCAAATCTTGTATACAAATTTAATTGGGAATTGCCTAAGGGAGAGGATATTGATTTCGAAACTAAGCCTGGACCAACACTGCATAAGAAGAATGCTCTTCGTCTTATTGCTAAGGTTGCCATATAAACTTTAGTGTTTTAGATCTATGCAAATAGAGGATTCTAACAAAATGAATCCACCGCTTACCTACATCATCATAATCATATGAATGAGATTAATTTACTCATGCCTTTTTTCTTCTTAAATTATACTCCATATTGATCTTTTATGTGAAAAAGATTAGATATATAAGAATAAATGGCTAAAAAAAATCATGAAATTTAGTCAAATTCTGGTCTATCATAAAAACTGACCAATTGTATCATAACTTTGTCATTATTCTTATTATCCCGTAGCCTATGATTTGGGAGAAATTATTATACTCCTTCAGTCCCATAGAAATATGTCATATTTCCTTTTTCGTCCGTCGCATAGAAATAGTCAATATCCATTTATGGAAACCTTTTCTCCTTTTTTTTTCCTTTATCATCTATGAGACCCACAATCCACTACACAATTTCATCTACTTTTTCTCCTTCTCTCTTACTTTACCAATTACACATTAAAACTCTTGCCAATCCCAAATACCCTATTTCTATTGGGCGAAGGGAGCATACTTTTGGCAAACGAAAAATATCATGCGAACAAAACATTTGGCTATTCAAATGACGCCATTTAATACATCTTGTCAATGAGATGAATTGCAAACTCTAAATATTGTACAAACTTCAAACTATGATCTTGACCGTTAGAAAATGTCAACAAATGACAAAATAACATCAACGAGAAATGTCAACGATTGATGCTGTATTGACAATGTGTGGACATCTTCTATTGATGTTATTTTGTCATCTGTTGATATTTTTTAACGGTCCGGATAATAGTTTGAAGTTTGTACGATATTTACATTTTGCATTTTATCACTAGTCTACATGTAATACTCCATAAAATAATTTATTATTAACGGTATTTTTTCTATCCAAGCGTGGATTGTTAAAAATATAATATCTTTATTTGATACACTATAGTAAATAAACCTTAATTATCCTATATTAATGTTTGGTAATCCATATTACTTATTTCAAGTCTTGATTGAAAATCAGAAGGTCGATCCACTCCTTATAAAACTGTAAAATTACAAGCATCATTCCTATAAGAGCATCTCCAATGTCAGCTAGCTGACCGGCTAGCCGCTCCGCGCGCGCTCGCCGGTCCGCTAGCCGACCATTGCGACCGGCGAGCGCAAAATTGGCGAGTAAATCGGCTAGCGCACGCCGACCCGCTGGCCGCCATTGTAGCATCCCGATCGGCTAGCGAGCGGCGAGCGCCCCTTTTTTTTTAATTTTCGAGACTCTATGTATACGCGATTTTAACGCCATTTTCATTCGCACCACTTGTTTTAACGAGTATCTCTCTCTCTTAATTTCTGTACAAGAGCAATGTCGCTAAATGGAGAACAACAACGGCTCCACTCCAGCTACTCCAGTGACGTCCGGGTCGCAAATTCCCACGGTACCCGTGGGAAGTGGATGTAACCCGATGGGCGGGTTCTACAATATGTACCCTTGGCCACAGATGATGCCGGGGATGGTAGCCGGGGTTAGTAGTATGCCGGTGTGGCAGGGCGGGCAGGGGATGCCGAGGGTACCAGTGATGCACGGGTGGCAGCCGGGAATGATGGGGATGCAGCTCGGGATTCAGGGGATGCCGATGGTGCAGCCGGGCGGGGACAATGTCTATCGTCCCAGTCTTGACTTTTTGACTGCATTTTCCCACACATCGAGATGACACTTTCTCCCTAGAGGAGTTGTTGGAACAAGTCGATCGATCGATACGACGACACTCCCAGGGATACAGAGGGAGTAGGTCGGGGGCGGAGGCGGGGTCGGGGCGCACCGAAGAAGAAGAAGGGAAAGGGCAAAAAGGTGGTAGGCGAGTCGTCGCAGCCGGCTGATGACGACAGTGTACGGAGGAAGTGGACGGATGAGAAGAACGTCACGCTGTCCAAGGCTTGGGTGACTGTTTGCGATGATCCCCTCGTTTCGAACAATCAAAGGATCGTCAACTTGTGGGCTAAAATTGCAGCAGCCTACGGGAGGCATTGCTCGCATGGGAAGGCATACAGCCCGGAGGAGTGCCGAAAGGGTTGGGACTGAATCAGGACTGCGGTCTCCCGATTTGCGGGGTTCTACGCCAGCAACCTCCGCATAAAGACCATCAACCAAGCTGACGAGTATGTCAGGAGGATGGCGGAGGCGCAGTTCCCCTTGAAGAATGTTTATAAGGAGTTCACCTACTAAAACTGCTATGTGGTGCTGATGCACTCTGAGAAGTTCCAAGCGGGTGTCGCTGCTGGCTGGCCGAAGAAGCAGCGGCTTGAACTATGCCGGTGACTACAGCAGCAACGGTGGTTCCCACGAGCTCCCCGACGATGCTCCGGAGTTCCCGTCTCCTCCATCATTTACTCGCCGCATCCGCCCGTTGGTCAAAAGACGGCGCAACGGGCCCGTTCTAGGGGAGTCGCCCAGTGTCCCAGGAGGTCCAGTCGGATTCCCCCTACTGGCAGGTCGACAGCCGAGAACATGTGGAAAATCGTCAATCAATGGAAGACGGCAGAGGACCCTTTGGAGAAGGGGTTTCTTTTTTAGATCCTTCAGAGTATGCAGACAGATTTGGCTCGCGCACGTAGGGCCAGGGGAGACCATGGGGCCTCAGCTGCGCCAGATTCAGGGATCCCAGGTAGCGGCGACGGCGACGGCGGCGACGAGGAGTGAGCCGGGGATCGTGTGTGGAAGCAGGATGGTATTTTTTTTAAAATTATTTAATTTTTTTTGTACATTTTTTTAGTTTATAAATAAAATTATCGCATTTTCTCGTATCTGTGTCGCAAATTTAATTCCGTATTTTGCGTGATTATATTTATTTGTTTTTTATAATTGTGCTGGCCTATGGCTGGCCTATTTCTTGTCCTGAAGATGTGGCTAGAGGAGTTTCTTGTCCTGATGGCAGGAGGAATTTTTGACTAGGCTATAGCTGGCCTAAAGCCATTTGAGATGCTCTAAACTCCGCCACTCTTCACGCCCATTTGTAGTTACCGCGGGAGAACCTACAAAAATTTCTAAGGTACTACTATTACTTTCTGTTTCTCAAAATTTGGCTACGAAAATGCTATCGGGAGATCTTAGGGTTTACCAACGAGAAATTCCGGAAAAAGGGACTCAATTTGCAGGCCTTTCGAACTTTGGGATTAAATTCGTTGGCCTTTCGAAATATGAGACCGTGGCGTGCGAATTTTTCGAAATAAGGGATTTTCGAATTTTTATGTATTTTGAATTCTTTTTTCATATTATTTCTTTCACTATATTTAACAACTGACCAAATTATCCCTAATACATTTTTTAACACAATTTTTGATTTATTTTATTCCATCAGCCACCTTTCCGCAATCACCATCTCCAGCTCCAAGGTCGCACAAAGGTCGCAGCCTTCATCAAATGGCCATAACTTCTTCATCCGAGTTCCAATTGAGGCGTACAAGGTACCCACGCGAAGCTAATTCAAAGAAGAAGATACCAATAGTAAGATAAAATAATTTGGACATCGTCTTAATAGGAAACGAACAGTTTGAATCAAACTGTAAAACCTGACATAGAAAAATGGCAACCGACAATAAAGTTCGTGGAAAAAACCAGAGTTCATGGAAAATTGGTGACTTTAAAAGCAGTTACCCCTACTATTAAATTGAAATCTAGATGTGTTATTTATTTATCGTTGTTCTTGATTGAAAATTGTGGAGAAGTTCATGAGACTGCCTGTTTACTATTAATATTGTTAATGAAATAGTAGTAAGTAAAAATAATGGATAAGATAAATTTTTTAAAATGTATTATTAGAATGACAAATTTTTAAAATAGTAGTCCTCATTAACATTACATATTTATTTTCTAATCTCACATATTTAGGCCATCCGCAACGCTGTCTCTTATATGTCTCTTAACTGTCTCATCTTTTCACTATTCATGGGCCCCACTGTACTTTTCAGCTAATCTCTTAACTAAGAGACAGCACCTGCATCCCTCCATCTCTTAACCATCTCTTAACTATTCATTCAATTTCATTTTTTATTTTTAATTCCAACAAATTCAATTAATAAAAAACACACTTCATTAAATAAAATAAAATTACAATTTAAATACCTAAAAAAATAAAAAAGACATAATTAAAAAACTAGAAATTACAAATTGCACACTTAAACTCAAATAAAAAAAAATGGAGGCAAAGAAAGAGAAGAAGGAGTTCTCTAGTGACGATCATCTAACGGTTGCCAAATTTTGCCCAAATGTGCTCCATTAGATCCTCCTGGAGTTGGGCGTGGGCGGTAGAATCACGTGTCCTTGCCCGAATAGACAATCGCTCTTGCAAAGACGGATGCACTCCCGTTCGAGGCAGACTACTTGCGGTCGAACCAATTTCCCACCTCAGGTCCTTCGTCGGCGACAATCATGTTGTGCAAGATTATGCACGTATACATGATGCCGACCATGTTCTCCATAAACCACTGTCGAGCCGGGGCTTTGATAATGTTGAATCGAGCTTGGAGAACCCCGAACGCTCTCCCCACATCCTTGCGAGCAGACTCTTGCTTCTGCGCAAAAGAGACTGATTTTCGTCCGCAGGCCCGTTGAACGTCTTCACAAAGGTTGGCCACTTCGGATAGATGCCGTCGGCAAGATAGTACCCCATTTTATACTGGCGATTATTAGCGATGAAGTTGATGGCCGACGCTTTACCATTCAGAACTTCAGCGAAGAGGTCGGAGTTGTTGAGTACGTTGACGTCGTTGTTCGAGCCGGGGACCCCGAAATACGCATGCCAAATCCATAGCCGGTAGTCGGCAACGGCCTCGAGTATAACGGTGGGGTGGGTGCCTTTGTGGCCGCTCGTGTATGACCCCCTCCACGCCACAGGGCAATTCTTCCATTGCCAATGCATGCAATCGACACTCCCGAGCATCCCGGGGAATCTGTGCACTTGTTCGTGAAGACGGAGCAGAAACTGACAATCTGCGGTGGTTGGCTTCTTCAGAAATTCGACGGTGAAGGCTGCCCGGACGCCTTTGCAGAAGTTCAACAAACAAAGTCTCCAGTGGATTCTCCGACGTGCAGGTATTCGTCGAACGCATCCGCCGTTTGTCCAGTAGCAAGCTGATGGATCGCCGCAGTACATTTCTGGAGCGTCGTGTGGATAGGATGGCCAACAGCGTCGAACCCTTCTCTGAAGAACTCTTCACGTGCCGCCAATGTACTCGCGATATGCAAAAATAGCGCGCGTGACATACGGA